>NW_028327187.1:111470700-111773534 GCF_987537825.1 Furipterus horrens | reverse complement strand
ATTCTTTCCCCAGTTACAAATTGCAGCTACTTCTAGCTGAGCAGCTTGTCAAGTGTGTGTTCTGCTGTAAAGATAGCAGATCAGGTGAGGCAGCAATGGTCTTCACCAAAACCTCCCGCATCTCATCCCCCTGCTGATGTACTAGTCACATCCGTGTCTCTCTGGGCCAGGGATTCTCCACTGTGGCACTACTGACATGAGGTGGGCAGTTCTGTGTAGCTGGGGCTGTCCTCTGCACTGTAGGATGGTGGGTGGCATGCCTCACTGGTTGCCCCCTGAGGGACACAATAACCCTGGTAGAGACCCACTGGGGTGGGAAGAGGACAATGTGTGTGTTGGTGGAGGGAGGAGTTTAATGAAATGGCTAGGTGTATTTTCTATATTTTCCACTTTCACCATGGATCCACGCAGTGTTTTTAAATATTTGCTCCATTCTGAATTCTAGGCTTTTAAAGTTTTCCTCCTAGGCTTTACTCTCTCTGACCCTATATGCATATAAGGAAAGGAATTCATTAGTAATGCTAATCTAGCTAAATCCATTGCCTTGAAACTGCTTCATAAGTACAGTTTTATTGACGGTGTATTTTGTTTCCTCCCACATTGACTGTGTTCTCATTAAAATGAGCTGCCAGAGTTTTAATACATTTCTGGTCATTGGGTGTGGCTTCCTACCAGCAGGCCCACATCCTACCCAAACTGGCTTATTTTCAACACTGGCTCTTTGAGGTGAGGTCTGGGGCTTAAAGTAGAAAAAATAGTCATTTATCCAGTTACTCAGGTTTTTTTCCCTTGTTTTTCATTTCGTCATTTTTATTTACAGGAAGTTAAAAGTCCGATATGCTCATGTCTTTTAGATACTTGGCTTCTTTTAGTATTGACAAAAACCACAAAGTAGTGGCTTGGGGAGGTCGGGGCTACTCTTGATTAATTTTTCACTGCAGATGAAATATACTTATTTGTAAGTTACTGTGACAGTCACCATTCGATTTGGCTTTTGTCATATGATGCCATCTCCCCCTGTTTTCACCCGGGAGAATAGTACGGTCTCTGTTCCCTGGGCCAGTGGGCATGTCTTTTTTCTCACATCCTGGTATAAAAACAATATGCATCGTTTCTGGCAGCTCAGTACCCCAGCAGAAGGCCCATTGTTCGCTGACTTGTGACCAGGAACGACCCAAGAGTGTTGAGGGTTAGCAAAGACACCTGGGAAGTCCTGCTGGTGTCTGTTCTGGTCCTGGGGTTGCTATCCTCACCACCATCTGTCTTATCGTCATGGGCTCAGTGCCTTCCTCGAGTGTTTCACCAGGTGAAGCAGATGGAGCTGCACCAGAGGAGGAGGGTGTGGCAAATTCAGAAAGCAGCATCACACCAGAGCCCTGTGCTTCCTGCCTTGCCTTCACTGCCCTCCCTCCCACCAGGCAGCCCCTGGCCGTAAGCTCAAATTGCTGGTTGCTGTTATCTCAGGTAGCAGACAGTACGTATTGACAGTCCTAACTGTGAGGACTGGTAACATGATAAAATAAAGGGAAAAGCTGTGCACCTGTTACCCTGTATCATCCCGTGAAATTTAGTGGAATTGTCACATGAAAGAAATTTAGGCATCAGATCTTACACCTTGAGAAAATAAATGTAATTATGCTGATTCCTAATTGAATGAAATACAAAGATCATCCTCTAGAATGGAAATGGTACAGATTTGTTATTACTCCAATGACTCTTAACGTCATGATCTCCTTCCTGTTAGAAAGAAGGGAAATATTTCTTTTTTAGGACAACCTCAAATGGAATGGGACTGTATAAAATGTAGCCACTAGCCTCCTGCGTGTATTTACTTGTAAAGATACACTTATTACAATTTTATGGCCACATGTGGCTACCGCTTACCATATTGGGAATGTCTATTGTCAGAGAAGGTTCTGTTTGACAAAAGTTTCTGTTAGAAAATTGTTCTATATTTCTCCAGTTAATGGCGAGGAGCCCAAGTAAAGCCTGGAGAACAATAGTACAGTTCATCCTCAGCCAACATCTTGGATGGTTTCCTGGAGACTGTGACTAACCAGCTTTACCATAGGTTGATTCATATAGTTCAGAGTTAGGTTCCTATGGTATGTATCTGTATATCAATGAGCGTGTGATAAAACTGGTTTCATTATAGGTGAAACTAATTTTATTAATATATTTTATTTAACCTAATATATCTGAAATATTATCACTTTAAAATGAGATGAATATAAGGATTATAAATGAAATATTTTACTTTTTTTTTGCTAAGTCTTCAAGGTCTCTAGGTGTTTTACATTTACAGAACATTTCAATTTAAACTACTCACACTAGGCAAGTGGATAGCATGCTAGACAGTTCAGGAACAGAACACCTACCTAGGAGTAACAGCAGATGAGGGGTACTGTCGGGTTGTCAGGGAAGGGGCTTGAACTGGTAGGATTTTCATAAATGAGAGAGACGTAGACATATATGATCTTATGAATGCAGGAGGTGTTCTGGGGTATACCTGTTTGCCTATTTAGAGAAACTGTGGTTTACAGGTAAGGTTAGAGAGCCTTGTGTCAACTTGTTTGGTTTTTTCTATGAGTAAAATAAGCATTAGGTGCCTCCTTTGTGCCTGGTACCAAGTTTAACCCTGGGCCTGTAGAAAAACTGCAGAACTCAGGCCCTAAGTACTTAGAGTTGACACAGGCCCTGTGAGCAGATAAGTAAATGCACATTGCATGGGGTGTGTTTGGGTGCTAAGGAGAGTGAGAGTGAATGCGGTGTGAGTTCAGCAGAAGGAAAGGTCAGAGCAGTTGGAGAAAATGTCAAGACCACAGTTTGGGAAGATGGAGTAGAGGGGAGTGACAGAGGAGGCAAAGGAGGCATGGTATGAAGTCTTGGGCGAGACAAGCAAGAGATAAATATGGAAGATGTTTAAAGAAAAAATAATGTGATCGGTAGGTTGATATGAAATAAAGATGAAAGGAGAATTCGTCTTCCCCATTAATGTTCTTTATCATCAACATTCAGTCTACCAGTGATACATAACCAGCTCAGTCCTGCTTTGCAGAGCAGCAGGGAGGCAGATAATTACACATATGTGTGTAGGGAAGGACAAATTAATTTCATTCTACCCTTCTGAATTCTTGGCTGAGCTCTCCACCCCATAACAAAAGACAGACTAATCAAAGAAAAACAAACAGAATTTTAATAACAGGGGTACCAGGCCAGAAAAGAAAAAGAAAAAAATATTTTGGGAACAGCTTAACATACAAAATGGTTTTATATAAAACATCAACTGTCTTGTATATTTTGATAAGCTGCAGTACCAGCTTCATTTATAATGCAGTTTGTGGCATTGGAAAAAAAGGATTCTGTGATTATTGAAGTGACGTATATTATATATGTAAAGAGAAGATAAATATTAAAAACATTTCCTTTAAGAAAAACAAAAACATGGATACCTCCTGTATACATGGGACAGACCCAGAAAAACTGAGTAACTCCTCAAAATGACCCAAGCCACCATCTTGCTCAGGCCAAACATTCTCAGTAGTCCTCTCAAACTCTGGGTATTTATAGTACAAATGTCCTCTTGCCATACCTGTTTCTTCTTATACTCTTACGGATATGCCACTGTGGCACCCCTCAGCAGCTTAACTACTGAATACTTATCATGAGAACAGATGAGATGTCATCCTGACAACGTTTACATCACTCATATCAATCAAAACAACTTTACTTATAAAAACCACTTCAGACTTCCAGCCAAGATGGAGGCCTAGACAGACACGCTGTGCCTCCCTCCACAACTAAGAAGCAGTACAACTACTGCAAAACTAGAGACAACCAGAAGTTCCAGAAAGTTGAGCTGCGTGGAAGTCCAACAAAAAAAGATATAAAGAAGAAATACTCATCCAGACAGGTAGGAAGGTGTGGAGCTGGGGCAGAGAGGATGCAGTGCGGTGGTGGCAACAGCACTGGTGGCAGTGGCAGGCCAGCGGAAAGAGCAGTCACACATTTTAAAAAGTAGAGAGGGACACCTGGGGAGCACTCCCAGCACCAGATCAGCCCATGCAGCTCACGGTCCCAGCACCAGGGAAAATAAAGCCTCATTGCTTCTGACTGTGCAAACCAGTGGGGGTTGGGGTGGAAGACGAAACTGCCGGTCTCTCAGCAGAGTCCACTTGTTTAAAGGGCCCCCATGGTCTTAGAACATCCGCAGACCCACCCACTCTGGGAACAATGGCCAGGGCAACAGCTAGAGAGGCACTAGTCCCATACGGAAGTGGGAGAAGTCCCTGGAAAAGGGGCGAGTGCTGAGCAAGTGGCATTGTTCCCTCTCAGACCCCTCCCCCACATACAGTGCCACAAGGTGGTGAAACGGGTCACCCATACTGATGAATACCTAAGGCTCCACTCCTTTAACGTAATAGGTGCAACAGCTTTACCTAAAACACAGAGGCAAACACAGGAGCCTATCAAGATGAGGAGACAGAGAAGTATGGCTGAAAAGAGGGAACAGAGCAAGGTTCTAGTGGGAGAACTAACTGACGAGGAGATAACTAACCTCACAGATGACGAGACAGACAATCTAACAGATGTAGAGTTCAAAACACTGGTGATAAAGATGCTCACAGGGTTGACAGATGTGCTTAAGTACGGCAAATGCATAAGAGAAGAAGGGAAGGCTATGCTAAGTGAAACGAAGGAAAATCCACACAAAACCAATGGTGAAGGGAAGAAAACTGGGTTTCAAATCAGTGATTTGGAACATAAGGAAGAAAGAAACAGTCAACCAGTACAGAATGAGACAAGAATTGGAAAAAATGAGGAGAGGCTTACGAACCTCTTGGACAACTTTAAATGTGCCAACATCTGAATCATAGGGGTGCCAGAAGGAGAAGAGGAAGAACAAGAAATTGAAAGCTTATGTGAAAAAAATAATGAAGGAAAACTTCCTAAATTTGGTGAAGGAAATAGACATACAAGTCCAGGAAGCACAGAGAATCCCAAACAAGCTAAACCCAAAGAGGACCACACCAAGACACATCATCATTAAAATGCTAAAGGTGAAAGATAAAGAGAGAATCTTAAAAGCAGCAAGAGAAAAGCAGAGAGCTACCTACAAATGGTACCTATAAGACTATCACCTGATTTCTCAAAAGAAACTTTGCAGGCAGGAAGATACTGGCAAGAAGTATTCAATGTGATGAAAAACAAGGACCTACAACCAGGACTGTTCTATCCAGCAAAGCTATCATTTAGAATGGAAGGGAAGATGAAGTGCTTCCCAGACAAGGTAAAGCTAAAGGAGTTCATCATCACCAAGCCATTATTATATAAAATGTTAAGGGGACTTATTTAAGAGAAAGAAGACCAACATTGTGAACATTAAAATGACAACAAACTCACAGCTATCAACAACTGAATCTAAAGAATGAAAACAAAATCCAATTAAGAAAACCAGAACAGGAACAGAATCATAGGTATGGGGATCATTTGGAGAGTTATCAGCTGGGAGGGGGGAGAAGGAGAAATGGGGAAATGGTACAGGAATTAAGAAGCATAATCAGTTGGTGCAAAATAGACAGGGGGAAGTTAAGAATAATATAGGAAAGGGTGAAGCCAAAGAATTTCTATGCATGACCCATGGGCATGAACTAAGGGGGATGGGATTGCTGGAGGGAAGGGGGGTACTGGGCAGAAGGGAGCAAAGGAAAGAAAAAATTGGGACTACTGTGACAACATAATCAATAAAATATACTTTAAAAAAAACCACTTCATTCTTACATCAAAACAACTTCACTCTTAAAAACAACTTCAATGTTCATAATAAACAAGTAGGTTTTAAATCATATCAAACTGATACACAAGAAGTATGAATTCTCAAGTCCCCAGCCACAAGTCTGAATATCTCAGATGGGAAGATGTAAAGACTCTTTGTGCCAGGCATATATAAAACTGAAATAGGGCTGTTCTAGGTGTTTAAAAAAATCACAAAATCAAATAGAGCTTTTTATCACAACAATAGTAGTTCAATACTAAAATTAAAGGGCATGTATCAAATAAGGCACTATAAGACAATAAAAAAGGAGGAAGATATGGCTCCTGCCTGCAAAGAATTTGCAATCTAATCCAATTATAGTATGAGTATATTGTACAAATTCATATACATTTTCCATTTTAGATTTCTGAAAGAGTTCGTGTTCTTCAGAAGTTCTTTCATATGAAGGGAGAAAACCCAAAACATTAGTTTCAGACCTCTCTAGAGATCAAAGTACTGCATTATATTAAAAAGTAGAAAGAAAAGGATAAATACTCCGAGTTTGCCTTTGCTTTTAGGTCTAGACCAAGATTTCTCCATTTCGGCATTGTTATCATCTGGGGCCAGATAATCTACACATTATGGGATGTTTAGTTGCATCCCTGGTCTCCACTCACTAGATGTCAGTAGCGTACTCCTCCATCTATAACAACCGAAAAATGTCTCTAGACATTGTTAAATGTCCCCTGGGGGTATAATCCCTCTGTTGAGAACCACTGGCCTAGAAACATCCTGGAGAGCTTTATGTCTGTACTGCTGGGGCACTTTTGCCCAAAAAGACAAGATTGAGATCTTGCACTTCCAGCTTTGGCATCTACCTCAGAAAGAAGAATGTTTCCTCTGTAAGAGTAAACCGGAGGCAAGTTTCTGGTTTGTTTGTTTTCTGTTGTTGTTGTTGAAACAGAAATGTCAGGGACCCTGCCATACACAGGGGGGTTTGACTGGAGAGCAGCTGCCTTGTCACTCTCTCAAATCCTTAGACTCATTCTTAGCAGTGGGGTGAAGTACAGAAGGTCGTCAGTAATGATTTCTCTCAGTCGTATTTCTTCTAGTTCTGTTGGTCTTAGTTCTACCCACCTACGATGCTTCTAAAGGGCAGAGAACTGTAACACCCTAAATTATACACGTGGGTGCAAGCCATCATGCATGGAGTCTGAACAGATCTGTCTGTGTTATGAGGAAGTCTGGTGAGATTTATCAGGCACTTGGCACAAAGACTGTTACCAAATGAAAGGGTAACATTGAGCACTCATCAAAGCTCAATGAAGCGCAAACCAGGAGTTTGCAACAGGGAAAATAAGGTTTATTTAAGGAAATGGCACCCAGACCAGAGACACAGGTGAGTAATGCCCAAAGACATGGCTCCCCGGTGCCTTGCATGAGGACTGATTGATTATATACAGGTAAACCTATGAATCGTGGTGACTAAGGGAGTTTGGGTCGTGGGCTTTCCTGATTGGTTGGGGCCAGAGAAGGAGTAGTGATCATTGTATCAGGTCCTGATGTCAGCCATGGCGTCGTTTTGCCCAGTTTTGTGAAGGTGTGCTTGCTAGGGACGTTCTGTTTGTGTGGGCCTGGAGCTGAAACCCAACTGAGGTCAAGATGTTATCTTTCATTTGAAACTGCTCCCTAATCAGCAGACCTGCGGTTTTGTTACTAAGACCATTTGATACTAACCAGAACCTGGTGTTCTAAGGACTTAATGATTAAGGGAGTGGGTGTGCAGTAGGTCATTAGACTGGACAAACTTAGCTTGAATTAAGGGGAAAGTCATATTAAAGAAATGAAGTTCCTGTGCAACTACAATACCGTGCGCTTGAATCTTTGATAGAAAAATCAGCATCAGTGGGGTCATCGGTGGCCATGTGGGACAGACTGTGCATATACACCTTAATATATAATGTCCATAGCTACTCATGTTATGAACAGAACTCTAGGAACCTTAGCAATGATAATATTCTACCTGCGTTTTGCAGAATGGCTGCCTAATCCTCAAAGCTTGCTTCCATAAGAGGCGAATTCAGCATGCATTCTTAAACAGGACCATAGAATTCCTCCAGTGGCATTCATCTCTGACAGACTTCCCTGTTGTGACTCAAGAAGTATTTCAGTCTACTTAAGGGCTTAAGTATGTCTATGTCCCCCATTTTCTTCTCTCTTCTGTATGATATGACAGTGTAGGAGAGGAAAAATAAGTTTTACTCTACCCTTCTAGGCTCTGAACTGAGACCCACCTCCCTCCCCTAATAAAAGACAGATTAACAAAAGAAAAACAAACAGAAATTTAACAACATGGATAACTCCTGTGTACATGGGAGTAACTCCCCAAAATGGCCTAAGCCAGCACCTAAAATACCATCTTCAACTAAAGACAAAAGAAGATGCTGGGGCAGGGGTCTAAGTAAGTGGGGTGACTAGGGTAAAGCTGTTATTAGATTTAGTTTAGTGCCTTCTCCACTGTTAAGAGTTTCTAGAGATTTAGTCATCCTTCTTTTCCTGGTACAGAGAGGGAGACACCCTTATAAGTGGAGATTTCCTTATAAATATTAATGTTTCTTACAAAAGGGTATCCTACTCAGTTTTCAGAGCTTCTTATTTGTCAGCTGTTGTTTAAAAATAATCAGTGTAAAACAATCCTTATGCTAAAGAAATATTGGGATGGCTCATTTTGCTCCCCATCGACAAGGCTCCCAAACCCTGAACATCTTATATATCTTAAACTACTTTTTCTCCTGCTACATCAGTATCTTTCTTAATTTCTCCAAAACACTAGAGTGTGCTCCAGTCTCAGCTGGAAGCGAATAATATTACATTGTGGTGTAAGGAATCCAGAAATCTTCATAACAGGAAGCAAAATTACTGGATGCATGCTATGCAAGCCTTTATTTCTACTACCCAACCAATTAAAACCTTATTCTTGGTTGAACATTTGCTTTCCAAAAATTATTTCTCTTCTTTCTATATTTACTTTGTTGAAAATAAGTGCATTATTGAAAATATCATTCATATGCCCCTGTGTTTAAAACTAGTTTAACAGTCTGTTTTCTGTATCTATGAGTCTGTCTCTATTTTGTAAACAAACCAAACAAACAAACAAAAAAAACAACCTCATAGACACAGACAACAGGATGGTGATTACCAGAGGGAAAGGGGTGGAGGAAGTAGAAGAGGGTAAAGGGGGGATAAATGGTGATGGAAGGAGACTTGACTTGGGGTGGTGAGCACAGTAGAATATACAGATGATGTGTTATAGAGTTGTACCCCTGAAACCTATATAATTTTATTTACCAATGTCACCCCAATAAATTAAATATATTAAAAAAAATAAAATGGGCATCCCCCCCAAAAGAAACTAGTTTAGCAGGTGAGGCCCACAAAATTCTTAATCCTAATAATCTCCATGCATTTTTCCTGTTATTACAGGACTAGGTAGCATTTGGTTTACGTGGAATATAAAGGTCGACTGGGAGGCTCCCGTTTGACAAGACAGCAGAGGCTGCTCCTCTGCACAGGGTTCTCTGACCTTCCTGTGTTGATGTCCTTGGCTTTCGTCAGTCCATGAAGCCCCTAAGCGACTAAGTCATGAGACTCCCAGTTTCCATTAGCCTCGACAAGCTGTCCACAAACAGAACTCCCTCATGTGTAATCACAGATAAGGGACATCCTGATGACAGTCCTGATGTGCTTTCTTCTAGTGCACCCACTATGGGAGAGAACGGACCTGGTCCCGGGAGGCGAGCGCCAGTCACCCATCAACATCCGATGGAGGGACAGCGTCTACGATCCTGACTTAAAACCGCTCACCATCTCTTATGATCCGACCACCTGCCTACACATCTGGAATAATGGATACTCTTTCCTTGTGGAATTTGAAGATTCTACAGATAAATCAGGTGAGAGCCAGACTGATAGTCTTATCTGGAGTTAAAGGCATAGTTTCATGTTGGCACGGGCCACATCACACTGCCTCCGTGGAAGCATAGACCTTTTTTGTTAACAATGATGAGACACATTGGACTTATTTTTTCAATGTATGAAAATAGTCCCTTCTAGTTTTATGCACATTTTCTTCTAGTGTAGGTAGTATTTTTATTAATAAATATACATACCTCTAAGTATAGATTCATAATTGATATAGAAGAGAGGGTGTGAAATAAAAGCTATGTCCAAAATTTATTTTGTATGTGTTTATGAATATGTACTAATTTTCTCTGTTTGCTGACTTTACAAGACACTTTTATGTTAAATAATAATGCTTTTTAATCAGATTTAACTGATCAGATTTCAATACCTTTGAAATGGTGAAAAAATATTCATATGTGCATGAGGTTATAGTTTTTTTTTTTTTTTTAGAGAGAGACAGCAGAAGGGAGGGAGAAATAGAGGGAGAGAAATATCAATCAGTTGTCTGTTATACGTGCTCCAACCACAGACCAACCCTGCCGCCTAGGCATACGCCATATGGGGAATTGAACCAGCAACCTTTTGCTTTGTTGGAAAATGCCCAACTAACTGAGCCACACCAGTCAGGGCAAGGTTATAGTCCTAACTACTTGTTAGTATATTAAAAAAATGGAAACTCACCTTCTTTTAATTTTGTTAATTAAGTAATGTTATCTAGTTTAAAAGAAACTATTTTAAAAGGTATTTTAAAATTCAAACCTTTTTCCCTCCAAGCCAGATAGAAACTAATCTGAACAATTTCAAAGTTTACCTGAAACTTTAGAATGTGATGAATTCTGTGCAGGTTTCTTTTTCCTTTTTCTTTTTTTCAAGTCAAATTTGATGGTATCGAATAGTCATAAGTAGACTGAAATAATTATTAGTTGAAGTAGTGTATCTTAAGTCATAAAGAGAGGTGTTTAACCAGTGGCAATTTTGCTACCTCTTCTTCCCCAGGGACTGGGGACACTTGGCAATGTCTGTAAGCATTTCAGTTGTCATAACTGGAGGGTGGTGATGTGACTGGCATGTAGTGGGGCAAGGCCAGGAATGCTGCTGAAGATCCTACAGTGGACAGGACAGTGTTCATGAAGAGTTAGCCAACCTCAAATATCAGTAGAGCTGAGATTGGGAAGTGCTGCTTTAAAGGAAATTAATTTCCTCTTATAAACATGAGGAAATGAGTCCATGGAAGTGTTCATGAGTGACGGGTACAGCAGCCCCTCTCTATATTGCGGTTCACTTATCGCGGCCTCACTGTATCGTGGTGTAAATTAAAGTATAAATGGAGATGTTCACTCCTGTGTTTATCCTGGCTCTAGGATTCTCAACCATATCTTGGTTTTCCTTGCATTTTTGTAGTGATGTTCTGGTACCTACACATGGCCCTGTGGCCCAACTACAAAGAGACTGATCCTCTGATGGGATTCCTCTCTCTGGTTCTCTTCCCTCTGACATACTTCTCTACTGTGTTTCGGAAAGTGTCTGAGTCTCTCCTCAAGTGTTTAGGTATCTCCATGTTATTACCCATTTATCACCCATTTTCTTCTTTCTCCTTCACGGTAGGACGTGATCTCAAAACCATAAACATCTTATTTATATTTCTCAAACTAGAAATTCCTCCTTTTTCTCCAGATTTATCACTTCCTTAATTTTTCTAAACCCTAGCGTTTGCCCTCATCTCAACTGGAAGCCTATAATATTACATTTTGTGTAAGGTTTCCAGAAATCTTCAAAACAGCAAGCTAAAGTCCTGTGTTCCGGGTGACCATCTTGCACTATGATGAGCTCTACTTGTCTTCCTTAAAGCTCTACCATTACTCCTGCCAGAGCTAGACTAATGGACAGGCTCAATGTACAGAATACCAGCTCTCATGTGTTCACTGTGGATGCATAGCAATCCTCTCAATTAATCAGTCTCAATCCCAGTTAGGTCCTTAGCAACCTTCTTTGTTCTGAGCATTCTAAATGGTGTTCAGCCTTCTAATGACCCTGACAGTCTAGGGAGTGTTGCCAATATATTATTGCTTTGTTGGGTTAGAAATCTTAGGAAGTTGTTTAATGGGTTTCTTAATCTAGTAAGTTAATCCCAGGATCACTCAAGGTAAATAGCTTTTTGTTTTTTTAGTCATGTTTTTTCTCATTTGAACAATAGATCCAATTATTTTTATCCACCGATTCACATGGGCAATCTCTTCATGGAAACACAAGTGATCAACATTTTCCTCATAATAGCTCTCTACATACCTCCAAACACAACAAAGTAAGTCATTCCTTAATCTTACCTTCTCTAGGTGAGTTAGTGTCACATTCTTCTTACAAAATGCAAGAAAAATTGTGGAGAAGTTACTAATTCTCCACTTGTTAGGAAGGACCAAAATAGGTAACTCTTTTTCACTGTGCTTTAGTAATTATTTTCTTTAAGATACCACTAATCTTTCATAAGTACCTAACTCTCTTCTTCTTTCTTTTTCCATATTTCAGTGACTGCCTCCTATCTCCTGCTTATTCTTCACTGCTATTTCTCCATGCTGTTTCAAAATAATCAATAGCATTCAAAGAGGAAAAAAACAATGAATGAACATAAAAATAAAGAAAAATAAAAGAAAGCAAAGACATCCTAGAGAGGAAGAAAGGCAAGAAACAACGCTAATGCTAGAAAAGAAAGGATCTAATAAATATTAATGTCTATAAATTTCCCTCCAGAAAGGAGGAAATGCTGCTACAGTGTGCTTTACAAAGAACTGAGAATAAAGTGTGTAAAGGAAGGAGCTGGAGAAGGTATGTGACAGAAACAAAACATGCCAAATCTCATGGGATGCAGCAAAAGCAGTGCTTAGAGGGAAATTTATAGATGAAAATGCCTATATTGGAGAAGAGTTTTCTGAAATCAGTAACCAAACCTCTACCTTAAGAAACGAAAAAGAAAAGCAAGCAGAAAGAAGGTGAAAAGAGCAGAAATCAGTGAACTCAAAATTGACAAACATTTAGCCAGGTAAACAATGGGGCAAAAGTAAGAAAAGACTCAAATTACTAAAATCAGGGAAGAAAGAGGGACATCACGACCAGTCTTACAGAAATTAAAAGGATAAGAGAAGGTATGTGAGCATCTCATACCACCGTCCTCTGCTGGGTACTGTTTTGATACTTGGCTCCCCTGAATAGGACACAGTTACTGATTTTAATGAGTGCATATGAGGTTAGCAAAATATCATAGGAAAGGGTACTGAATTATGCCTGGGCTGAGTCCCATGGATGACTCCTATAAATGATCACATCCTCTGAAATTATTTCCATCATCAATATTACCAGGCACTGGAGAGGAGAGATGAGTCCTTTTGTTCCCCTAAGGATGTTTCCTGCCTCATCTGGCTTCCCTTACTTTACACGTTTGGGAGCAGTACCAATGAACCTACTAAGAATGCTTTCACAAACATTTTAAGTTCCCCTTCCCTATTTTTGGTCCTGCATCTACTTTTTTTAGAAAAAAAAAAAAAAACAATGTGATATTTTTTAGTAAATTTATAGAGTGGTGCAACTATGAGTACAATTCCATTTTAGAGCATTTCCATTGTCCCCAAAAGTTTCATGCCTGTTCCTGAATCTCCTTCTGTTTGTATGGGGCTTGTATATTACCTTTCCCTTCACCATCCTTTTCTGCGCTAGCTCCCTCACCTCCACACTAAAAGCAAAAGAAGGGAGGGAACATAACACAGGCTGCCTACCTGACACTATGCTGGGGGTTTTATATATGTTATATAATTTTTCACAAGTTTAATCTCCTCTCATCTCAGAGCACAGAAAGAACAAAATATCAACAACCTCAAATAAATAAGTATATAATTATTTGACATATCTTATGACTGCTCTGCTTTCTAATTCCCTATCTTCGGTCTCCCTTCTCTGCCCCGTTTCTTGTTGACTGTACTTGCCCCTCTCATCCATGCATCTGCCCTGCCTGACCTCACCCTTTTCCTTGCTTTTGCTGAGATTACCAGGGATGTTTCAACTAATAAGGCCAACAGATGCTTTACAGTCTATTCCTTTATTTCCTGGTTTCACCGAGGATTTTCTATAAGTCAGGCACCGTGTCAGGTGCTCAGAAGAGGAAGAGGAAGAAGGGATGGTTTTGCCTTTAAGGAACTTACAACGGGGTGGGGAGGCAACTTGTGGGACAGTCTCTCCTGTACCCACCTATTGTCACCCAGTGGGGGTGTGTGCCCAACGTGGTTAAAGCATCTCATTCTCAACTTAAGCTGGAAGTATAGATTTTTATGTGAAATCGTCCAGATTTAAATGTTGGTAACAAATGTAAAAAATGTCTTTAGTGTTATGTGGGTGAATCCAAATACACCTGACGACCAGTTCTGACCCCTTCCCTTGAAGCCAACCTTTGGTGACATCTCCTCTGTCTTGCTCATCATCTTTGGAGGAGACACACAGTAAGTGTCCAGGAAATGTTGCCCAGTGTGTTTCTGGGGATAGGATAGAAAAGGTGGCCCTCTGCTCTGCCCTGGTCACTTAACTTGGGACCAGAACTTCAATTTAATTCAACAGATTAGATTGATTATTTGCCTAATTCATGCTCACAATATGGAGCTGGCACAGAAAAATAAGAATTTAGGGGAGTTATTTTATTTTATATCAGTATACTTTAGTACCATCCTCCTATTAATTTAGTGAATCATGTAGTAGTATGTTCTGCACCTCACCCATCCCCCAAAGAAAAGTAGTCATTGGTGTCTTTGCTCACTTATTACAAAATTCCTTATTTTTAAAGAGGAAGTTGGGTGAGATATTTTCAAAAGCCAGTGCAATACATGGCAGACCACTGAATGACACATCCAGTCTATCTGGTCCTTGGGAATCCCTGTACTCAGTCATTCACATGCATAAAATTCAGCGAACGGTGCAATGTACTCTAAAGGTCATTCAGATCGATGAGATGGATGGTTTTCATGTTGCTGTATTGATTTAACCTTGGACAGACATCACCAGGGTCTGCTTAGTTGAAAGAAATGAGGAACTAATATGCTTTAGGAAATTCAAGCAAAAGAAAAAAAATCAGCACCACCCAAAGCCTGAAGAAGGGTGACTTGAAAAACTCATATGCAGATATTTTCCCTATTCTGTTAAGTATTGATTTCACTACTTCCTGAAAACTTTAGTCTCAACAAAAGAGACATGACGCACATTGTTCACTCCGTCCAAAGGGAGATGGGTGATCATTTGAACTTGCAAATATCCTATTCCATTTCAATGAAAGAGAAACAGTTGTATCTACAAAAATGGAAAAGCAAAGTATCAGTGCATACAAAATAAATAGAATATCTTCTGTCCCCGTATTTCAGTTCTGTCAGATTTGGATGGAGAACTATGCTGAGAGAAATATGCATTTTACTATACCCACAAAAAACTGGTTACAGGAAATGTAGAATGTAAAAATAAGTCAAGAATTAGCCTTTGACAATTGTATGTAGCTTCGAGTGTAGTTAAGTCTCAGTGTCATTCAGAGTGCAGGTCTCCCCCTTCCACATGTACTAACTGCGTGGCAATCAAGTTTGTAAGCACTTGAATAGAATACAGTGTGCCCCATTTAAGACAGTTCATATAG
Source organism: Furipterus horrens (assembly GCF_987537825.1). NCBI lineage: Eukaryota > Metazoa > Chordata > Mammalia > Chiroptera > Furipteridae > Furipterus > Furipterus horrens. The sequence goes on along the minus strand of NW_028327187.1, from coordinate 111,758,163 downwards.
AAGGTTCTGCCACAGATTCGGCCTTTCCCCCTATCTTCCATGGCGTCAAAAACTGTCTCCTAAATTTGTTGATGTGCCATTTCAGTGATCAAGGGAGGACCCCTGGAAGATAACTACCGATTGAAGCAGTTCCATTTTCACTGGGGGGCCATCGATGCTTGGGGGTCCGAGCATACTGTGGACAGCAAATGTTACCCAGCAGAGGTATGTTGAAAAGTATGGGAACAGTGACAGCTGCACAGAAGTGGGGATAGTTCTGAGTTTCTAGTGTGAAGAAATTATCAGGAAGAATCAGGTGATTCCTAGAAATCTAAATAGCTCTCTCAGGGGTTTATCACATTATTCCCAGTTATGATAACTGCCCTCATCTCAAATAATATAGCAGAAATGAACCTTAAGGTTCCAACATGGAATTCTTTCAGAAGTCTAAGCTAAGGTCCAATCATAGGGTAAGGGAAAAATCCAGGCAACAGTGCAGGGCCGCCAGGTCCAAATAATCCAAGCGAGAGATGGTGGGAACCTAAGTGAAGGCTGCAACAATAGAAATAGAGAAAAAGAGCAAGATTTAGTAAGCATTTCTGAAATAAGAGCGACAGGACTTGAGGCGGTATCCTGTTTAGGAGAGGAGAAAAAAGGACAGGAAGGTTATCATGACCTCAAGGGTCTTACTTGGGAGATTGGGTAATGAAGCATTCACGAATAATGGATGAGGAATAATTTGTAGTGAAATATAGGGAGCCCATAAGCACAGAGAATTTCTTCTAACAGCTTTCCCCATAATTTAGTTTTAAGTGTTACCTTAAAAAGAAACACATTTCAACTGGTTCTCCCTCAAAGAAATGCCTTCAACTCCTGTATAATTTGCATAGGGAGAATCAATTTCTCTCCTTCATACATACACAAAAGGTTTGGGATATGAGTGTTCCATGCAAATCAGGATGGGAATGGACAAATGTTGCTACCTCACTGAAATGTTACTCACTCTGCTACATATAATTTATTTTTCTCCTCAAATAAATGTCTCCATTCCAACATAATAATTTTTGCTGCTGCATGCATTTCTTCTTGTTCTTTACTTCTATCTCGTTTTGAACCACACTGTCATATGCTTTTCCCGGTGGCTTCATTTTGGGTGAGGAAACGCGTTCAAATATTGTCTGTTGAATAAGGCTGTCTGTTTTGGAGCGAGCCTATGTGGTCACGTGTCAAACCATCCTTTAATGATGTTTCAGCTGCACCTAGTGCATTGGAATGCAGTCAAATTTGAAAACTTTGAGGATGCAGCGCTGGAAGAAAATGGCTTGGCAGTGATAGGAGTATTTTTAAAGGTAAAAACAATTACTACCTTTAAGTGATGTATAGTATTCTAGGATGAAAAGATAGAACGTTGCAATCCTAAATTCTAAGAATATTGAGATAAAAATGAATAATGGTTAAAATATAAGATTATTATGAAAACATTTTAAGTGGTATAAAAATGCACAGTCCAATGGTGTAGTCACAGCCACATGTGACCATTGAGCATTCAAAATGTGGTTACTTTGTGGAGCAATTTTTAATTTTAATGGATTCAAGTTTCAGTTGAAGAACTGATAGTTCAGTGGAGGGGCACTGTCTCCTATAGGCATGCTGACCCACCCTGTCAGCACCCAGCATGCTCATTTGTTCTGCATCTAATTTCATTCAGTGATGTTTATGACATTCTACATTACCAGTTTAAGTGCAGATTAAGTAGTGTGGTTGGTTGGTTTTTATGTAATAACCAGGTGGTTAATTTTAATTCACATTCTGTTACAGTTTCAAAAGTGAGATGCCAATTGTTTTTAAAATTTTCTCCATTGCTTCTTCTTTAGTTAGGGAAACACCATACAGAGCTACAGAAATTGGTGGATACGTTGCCATCAATTAAGCATAAGGTAATATTTTTTTCCAAAATCATTTGAAATATATTTTATGCTTCGATCTCAGAGTGGAAATACTAACAAGGCCCTTTGAATTCAGAAATATAAGTAACCTCAGTGTAATTCAGGTTCTCTTTGAAAGTTCCCTGGATGACAACTTGCCATTTATGGTACTTGTGTGTTGAGAATACTTCTGGCCCTACGACACCTTTCAGGGGATAGAAGGGTTTCCATTGGTGGACACTGGCCAGTCTGATTTTGTCGCCATGCCACTGAGCACTCTGGGAGTTGGGAACATAATGGGATCCCCTCCTCTGCTCCTGACACCTGCTTCTTCTCAGTCCTTGTAGAAATATTCAGAGCAGCCTTGTTGACTTTAGCTACCCTCCCTCAGGCATGAAGCAGAGAAAAGTTGGACTGAAACTTGGCTTGTCCACCTTTAAAGAACAATTACCTGTATCCTTCAGGATGGGTCCCTTTGTCCAGCCCCAAGATCAATTGTTCAATGTTCTGAATACCAAAGGCGCTGCTCCCTGAAAGTCCATATATTCTCTTTCTCTTTACCTCTGCCTCCCTCTCCATCTCCTCCTTTTTCCTTCTCTCTCTCCCTCCCTTTTAGTCCAGGATCCTGGCTGCTTCTCATTTGCATTGCATTTGAGAAAGAATGAGGATTCTATGAGTCTCTTGAAAAAGGAAGGCTCCTTATTTATGCATCAGCCACCTCCTAATGCCTCCCAACCACCCGCTAGAAACTCACTAGAATGGAAGAAGAAAATGGCTTCTGCTGTGTTCCCACTGAGGAGTGTCACAAATGCACAGTTCATTGCACAAACAAGGCTTGGACCTGATTCAGTCCTAAGGTGCCCAGAGGGCCTAAGGAGCATCTGTGGTCCACTGCTGGTCCCCAGACACTCCTAGAATCATTGCCTTGTTGTCCGACTCCTGAGTGGTCTTCACCATGAAATGATGACTTTACGACCCCTTCCCTTGGCCAGGACGCCCTGGTGGAATTTGGATCATTCGACCCTGCCTGCCTGATGCCCACCTGCCCGGATTACTGGACCTACTCTGGATCCCTGACTACCCCACCTCTCTCTGAGTCTGTCACCTGGATCATTAAGAAGCAGCCTGTAGAGGTTGATCAAAACCAGGTACATTCTTTCCACGTTTCCACATAATGAAATTTTAGCCTGCCCCTTCACAACAAGGCTGGGTTCAGACTTTGGAATCAGTTTTTAGCACCTTCTAATGCTTCTACATTTGTGTTAAAATGTGCTCACTTTTTCTCTAATTTGGGTATGAATTAGGAAATGCTTCAAATTAATCAAAGAGAGAAGTTAAAACTTACAAAACAAACTTTGTACTCCCGTATTTGACAATGGTATGTGTTTTATGCATTGTGTATTTTATATATAAATATGAATTTAAACAAGATACTTTTAAAGGGAAGAATGAAAGCTAGAAATGGATGTGCTCAAAACCATCTAAGTTTCTTAAGGTAACTTTGCTCTGGAATTTCAGGATAAAGACAGAATCCAATAATGTCTATCTGGGAATCTTATTTCAAGTTGGTTCTGAATTTGCAATTTATTTTTTTGTTTAGAAACTAAGTTTAATTGGTGATTATTATGTCAATACACAAAATCATGTTTAGTTCATAATATAAGTGAACTACAATAATACTTGCTTATGCTTGCTTTATGTGATTTTTAAATTAATTACAACACATTTTTAGAAGAACAGAAGCTTCCAAAATCTTTTTTTATGAAGACCGGATAACTGATACCAATGTATATCAAAGATTGGCCAAAAAAAGTAAACTACAGACTGATATCTCTGACAAATGCTTTTTAATTTTATTTATTTATTTATTTTTAGAGAGAGGGAAAGGGAGAGAGAAAGAGAGGGAGAGAAACATCACTGTGTGGTTGCCTCCTGAGCGCCTCCAATTGGGGACTTGGCCCACAACCCAGACACGTGCCCTGACTGGGAATCGAACCAGTGACCCTTTGGTTTGGAGGCCAGCGCTCAATCCACTGAGCCACACCAGCTAGGGCCGAATAATATGTTTTTTAAAAAGCTAAAATAACATATTAGAAACAGAATATTGCAGTAGAACCTCAGTTCTCAAACCTAAGTCATTCTGGGAAACTATCTGAGAAGTGATATCCAAAAACTGAATCTCCTTTGTTTGTTGCCGGAGAGGTGTGTGACTGATCTTCAGATATCAGCATGAAAGGGTTGTCAGGTAGAGAATCAAGACCCGAAGTTTTGCTAGACAACTGGACATTGTTTCCATGAACAGCTTGGTCAAAAACTGAATTGTTCAAGGACCAAGGCATTTGAGAACCAAGGTTTGTCTATATATATTTCATGCAAGTACCATTTATTTTAGTAATGCTAGGATAATTTATTAAGAATTATATTAATATAATTTATCATATCAATGATTATAAACAGAAAAATTATATAACCACTTCCATAAATTCTTAAAAGGCATCAGCAAAATTCATCATCCATTTTTTTAAATTTTCAATAAAGAAGAAATATATGGAGATTTCCCCAACTTGATAAGAGATTGACCTCAGTTCTCCAGTAAATAATTACTATCTTAGCCTTTATATTAAATTATATTCTAGAAGTATTCAATATAATTAGACTCAAAAAGAAAAAATTAATTAGATAAACAATAAAAAGCTACTACAAAAATAATATAATTCAACAATTAATAAAGTACAATATTAAGTTAGAGAAACCAATACATTTAACATATATAAATCACAGTCAGTTAAAAGGTAAAATGATATAAGGATATAATGGAAGAATAAATACTACTTATAATGGAAATAAAAATATAAAATACTTTAGTATAAGCTTAACAAGAAAAGTTAACAAGAAAATTTTAAACAATTCTGAGAGACAATAAAAGATGAATGAATACAATTTATAACATGTGATTGAATAAGGAAAACATCATAAACACATCTTTGATGTCAATTCTCTTTTAGTGTTATTCTCCATAAAATTAATGTAGTGCCAATAAATATACCAATAGGATTTTTAAATAAATATGCTACTTTTAACCTCACATGGAACAATAAATAAGAATAGCCAGGGAAAATTCTAAAAGAGAAAATAAGAGATGATTAGATCCACAGTTATAAAGCCTCAATAATGTGTGGTAGTGTCACACAAATAGATATCAATCAAGGGAAGAAAATAATGAACTCGGAAATATGTCCAAATACATATAAAAATTTAGTTTATGATAAAGATAGCATCTCCACTGAGGGGGGCTGGGAATCAGATTGTTCAGTAAGTGATGTTGGGGAACAAGTAAGCAGATATTTAGGGGGAAAGGGGTGTGATCCACCATTCAAACCTTACACAAGAATATATCCCAGATATATTAAATGTTAAAAATATCACCATAAAACTACTAACATGAGCATAGGAAAATCTTTTCATACAGCTATACGTGGCGGGGGAAATTTACAAACTCTACCCGTCTAGGTTCTTGGCTGAAATTCACCCCCTAACCCCCTGTAATAAAAGACAAATTAACAGAATGAAAAAAAAAAGTTTAATAGCATGGCTAACTACTGTATACGTGGGAAAGACTCGGGAAAATTAAGTAACTCCATGAAGTGGCCCAAGCCTCCACTTTAAATAGCATCCCCAGCTAAAGACAAAGGAAGTTGGTGGGAGTCAGTTACCAGAGGCGACCAGGAAGAGAAGAAAACAAGGGCAAGGTTGTCGTGCTGATATAAGTCCTCCTCTTTCTTTGATAAGAGTTTCTAGAGATTTAGAGTCACCTCCTCTTCCTGGTACAGAGAGGGAGACACCCTTACAAACAGACATTTCCCTTATACATGTAAGTGTCTCTTATAAAAGGATAGCTTTTACTCAATTTTCAGAGCTTCTCCTGTGTCTGCTGTTTCTTAAAAGTAATCAGCTTATGCTAATCTTTATGTCAGGGGCATATTTTGGGGTCACAAATTCTGCTCCCCTTTGCCTCCAAATGGCAGAAGCTTTTCTAACTATATATCAAAACCAGAAGTCATAAAGAAAGCAACTGGTAAAATGGACTGCATTTTTAAAAATTCTGTGTGACAAAACCCATATAAACAAATGGCAAAATACAGATCCTGACTGTCCATAAACCTGGGCTTGGTGGCCTGTACATTTAATCTGCTATTATCCTTCATATTTAAAAACTGATGTAACACTGAGAAATAAATAAATAAAATGAATAAACCGTAGAGTCACTTAGAGGACTTTAGAAATACAATTACAGGCTTTCGGTCAACATGGAGGTGTAGGCAAACATGGTTTGCCTCCTCAAACGACAACAGTGTTAGGGCCAGAGACCCCGTGTTGCCCACCCCAAAACCTGCCATCTGTGTCAGGACTTGCAAACCAGGCTATGGTCAGTGGTCACTGTGTTCTTGGGAACTGTGGCCTGCAGTCTCACAGGCCCCGAGCCAACACCTGCGCTCAAACAAAGAGGGTCTGCGTCACCAGCCTTGCACCCAGTCACGAAGTTCCCTACTATCCAAAGCAACGGAGGCACAGCTGCCAGCATCCTGCTGAGTATCAGTTTACCTCTCCCTTGAGCATTTACCAGAAACAATCTCCTGCACTTTCTGTTCCCGAAGCAACTATCCCTAACCAGAGGACATTGTTGTTTCACCTACATCCTGGACTCTGGAGCTGACCGGCAGGATGACGCAGCCCCCTGGGGGTCTGCTCCATACCCTTGGTGCTGCAGTCCACTCGGACTCAGCCGCCTGCCTGAACATCCCACAATAAAGGCTTTGAACTGGTCCATCCAACTCCTCCCTTCTTCTGGGCACAAGCCTAACACACAGCAAAAATGACACTAAACTACAAAATACCTATTACCCAGAACTGTCAGAAAATTGAGCTGTATGGAAGTTCAACAACTAAGGAATTGAAGAAGTCACATTCACTCAGATGGGTAGGACAGTGGAGATGTGGAGATGCAGAGACACAGAACAGGGTGGTCCCACATTCATTTGTGGTGGATCAAAATCAGGGAGGATATCTCCAGAGTGAAGGATCCCAGCCCCACACCAGACGGACCAGCCCAGGGTTCCAGTGCCAGGAAGATAAGTCTCCATAACTTCTGGCTGTAAAAACCAGTGGGGGTTAAGTCAGCAGGAGAACCTGAGGGATTCTCAGGTGTCTCCTCTCAAAGGGCCTGCAGCAGACTTAGGACTTAAGCAGACTCACTCCCTATGGGCTTCAGCACCAGAGCAGCAGCTTTTAGGGCACCAGTGGCATATGGAGAGAAACTGAACTGTCTGGCATCGAGGCAAGTGTGGGTGGACAGCTTCCTCCCAGACAAAACTCCAGAGACCAGGCAGTGACCATTGTCCCCTTTCTGAGCCCTCCCCCACATAGATCTACAGAGCAGCAACAGCGTATCAAAGACACCATCAACCTGGTTCACATGGATTGTCCCACCCTGGTGATTACCTAAGGCTCTGCCCCATCCAACTTCCAGGTGCACTTTTCTACAATAGGGCACACTGCTAAGACAGGGAGTCAAAGCAGCTCTACCTAATACATAGAAACAAACACAGGGATGCTACCAAAGTAAGAGACAAAGAAACATGGCCCAAATGAAAGAAAAGAACAAAATTCCATAAAATAAATAAACAAAATGGAGATAAGCAATCTATCAGACACAGAGTTCAAAACATTGATTGCTAGGATGCTCAAAGAACTCAGTGGGTACTACAACAGCATTAAAAAGACTCAGGCAGAAATGAAGTCTACACTAAGTGAAATAAAGAAAAATTTACAGGGAATCAACAGTGGAGTGTATGAAGCCAAGAATCAAGTCAATGATTTGGAACAGAAGGAAGAAAAAATATTCAATCAGAGCAGCAAGAAGAAAAAAGAATCCAAACAAATGAGGATAGGGTAAGGAGCCTCTGTGTTAACTTCAAGTGTACCAACATTTGAATAATAGGGGTTCCAGGAGAGGAAGAGAAAGAGCAATAAATTGAAAACTTACTTGAAAAGTTAATGAAAGAAAACTTCCCTAATTTGGTGAAGGAAATAGAGAAGTCCAGGAAGCACAGAGAGTTTCAAACAAGATGGACTCAATGAGGACCACACCAAGACACATCATAATTAAAATGCCAAAGGTGAAAGATAGAGAATCTTAAAGCAGCAAGAGAAAAGCAGAGAGTTACCTACAAAGCAGTGCCTATAAGACTCTCAGCTGATTTCTCAAAAGAAACTTTGCAGGCAAGAAGGGACTGGCAAGAAGTATTCAATGTGATGAAAAGCAAGGACTTACAACCAAGATTACTCTATCCAGCAAAGCTCTCATTTAGATGGAAGGGCAGATAAAGTGCTTCCCAGACAAGGTAAAGCTAATGGAGTTCATCATCACCAAGCCATTATTACATGAAATGTTAAAGGGACTTATTTAAGAAAAGGAAGGTCAAAACTATGAAAATTAAACTGGCAATAAAATCACAACTGTCAACAACTGAATCTAAAAAATAAAAACAAGACAAACTAAGCCAACAACCAGAACAGGAACAGAATCATAGGTGTGGGGATCATTTGGAGGGTTATCAGCTGGGAGGGGAAAGGGGAGAATGGGGGAAAAGGTACAAGGGTTAAAAAGCATAATCGTAGGTACAGAATAGACAAGGGGAGGTAAAGTACAGTATAGAAAATGAAGAAGCGAAAGAACTTATATGCATGACCCATGGACATGAACTAAGGTGGAGTATTGCCAGTGGGAATGTGGGGTACAGAGTGGGGGGGGCAAAAGGTGGAATAATTGGGACAACTGTAATAGCATAATCAATGAAATAAAATTTTAAAAAAGAATTCAGTTGAAATTGAAAAAACATTTTTGGTGCTTTTACTCTATGCACCAGGCCTTTCCTTTTTCATTCTGTGTGCTGCTGTTTTGCCCATTTCAAGATGAAGTTCCTGGAATCAAAGATGAAGTAACTCATTCTTGGCAAATGGCTAATGTAGGGGACAGGGCCTTTGACCCCCAGTCCTTGGGTCCCAAGTGCCCGACTGGCTTCACCACCGCCTGCTGCTCTCTTCCCCACACAAGACATCTTCCTCCTTGTCCAGCGGTGAAGGCATTCCTGCCCAGAAATCAGTTCTTCTGTGTCCAATTTGAGAGGAATGGTTCAGAGTTGTAAAAATGAAAGTAATTTGTTCATGCAGGCAAGGTGTTTTTCCACTGAAATTACTTACGCTTTCTGTTTCTGTTTCTAGCTTGAGCAATTTCGGACCCTCCTTTTCACCTCCAAGGGGGAGAAAGAGAAAAGAATGGTGGACAACTTCCGCCCCCTTCAGCCCCTCATGAACCGCACGGTCCGCTCATCCTTCCGTCATGATTACGTGCTCAATATACAAATGAAACCCAAGCCAACGACCAGCGAAGCGAGCCCCTAAGATGCCCATATCTAGGTGTTTTGCATTAATACATACTAGCTTTGATAAAAATTGTTGCCTAAGACTATTCTAAACACCTGCATTTAATACTAATTATAGGCGTGCATTTCTTGGTATGGCAGTGCTCCTTCAGTCTTCTATTGATAATGATGTTTATCACTGAAGTAGCAGCAAGAGACACAAGTTTCTCCTAGAGCAACCTGACATTTTTGAGCTGTCTTTTTATATTTATCAATTAGGGGTTATGTAGAGTTATAAGTAGGGATGATAATCAAAATATTTAGCCAGTGCTAAGTCACAGACACTAACCATCCAAAATGCAGGCCTCTCAGAAATAGCTGCAGGGCCCATTCTGGTACTTCCTGGTTGAACATTGGCCATGGTTTCAGGTACATTTTATTTCAAAACAGGATGAGTTTTATAAGGCCTTCCCAATGAGCATATTTGCCCTGATCTTTAGTTATCTTACTAGTAATTGAAAAACCAAAAAATAAAAGGAAAAAAAAATGGGAGTAAACTAGTACATGATATGCTTCCTTACCTAATATCAATTTATGATATAGAACAAATATTTTGCAATCCTAGGAAAACAAGGATTTACTGATATCTGAGGATCGGATATCTTACTTAAAGGCTTGATCGTATAGAGAGCATATGCAGTGTAGAACATTTTAAAGAAAATGCTTGAAGTGCCTAGAACTTAGAACTCTTTCATGATATATTTACAGAAGTATTTTTCAAATGACTAGTAATATAATCTATAGTTTTAGTATTATTTTGCATTATTTGTACATTGTTTCATAGACTATGCTAATATTTTCCACAATGACAGAACTGTCTTGGCTTCCGTTTAAAACTGTCTAAACCTTATTTTATTCCATTAGTTGAGGTTCTGTGCAAGGCAGGTGATCAAAATAAATCTCCCAATTTATACAGTGTCTTAGAAGACTTTTGCTATAGTAGTAGGGGAAGAAACTTGTCAGGCAGGCTAAAATCTAGATAATTCTACATATTCTGTGGAATCCACACCACTGTTGCCCTTGCTTGTAAATATCTTGGAATATTGCTAATTGCCAAAAGCCTGTATTCAGCCCCTATATGGCATTAACCGACAGTATTCCTTTCATTAATATGCTAGTCATCTCATCAGCAAGATAGGTTGGATAAATACATCGTATAGTTAACACTACTGAGCCATACACTGAACAAGGTTAAGATGGTAGGTTTTTTGCTATGTGTATTTTACCACAATTAAAAATTTAAAATAATTCAATAGGAATAAAGGATAGAGTTGGAGTTGTATGTGTAAGTTTAAGGGGATATTTCTGCCCTGAAGGGGTTTAGAAGAGGGGTAAAGGCATTTGCTTCTAGGGTACGTGCCTTTTCTGGGAAAGAGAAGCAAGTATACCCTTGGAAATGAATACAATTCTTTTTTCTTTTTTAATTTTTATTTATCTTTAGAGGCGGGCAGAAGAAGAGAGAAAGACAGGGAGAGAACCATTGATGTGAGAGAGATGCACTCTAACTGGGACCAAATCCTCAACCCAGGCACACACCCTGACTGGGAACCAATCCAGCAGCCCCTTGCCCTGCAGTGCTATGCCCAACCAAGCGAGTCATGCTGGCCAGGGCTAAATACAATCCTTAAAGAGATAAATGTGGGGGGAAAAGTTTATGTTAACTTAATTGATCTATTTCAAACTATAGTTATCTTTAAAGGGTGAACATACAAGATATGCATTATTTTTCTCACACAAGTTTTTCTCCTAGGCCTCTTGCAAACCCTTAATGCAAAATTCTATTGCAGTGAGTTTCCAAACTGGAGTGAGAAGCAATGTACAGAATTCCCAACTTATCCTTATATCTTAGAGATACGAAGGATGTACAATTGACCCTTGAACAACACAGTTTGAAATGTATGGGTCTACTTATACATGAATTTTTTCAATAAATACATACAGTACTGTAAATGTGTTTTCTCTACCTTATTATTTTCTTGACATTTTATTTTCTCTAGTTTACTTCATAATAAGAATGCAGTATATAATATACAAAAATATATTAACTGTTTATGTTATCAGGGCTTCTAGTGCACATTAGGCTATTAGTAGTTAAGTTTTGGGGGAGTCAAAAGTTATACACAGATTTTTGACTGCGCAGGTGCCCCAACCCTGCATTGTTAAAAGGTTAATTGTCAAGGGTTCGGCAAAAGTAGGTTTACAGTTGTTTGTATGGAAAATAATACAGTAATTAATAAATAGTAATACAAGAATAAACTCTGTGTTTCATGTACTCACAACTGTAAATCTATTTTTGCCCCACTTGTATTTATAGTGTTTCTCAGTTTGCCACTCCTGATTTACTTACACCTCTTGTTCTAGTGTAATTATTAACAGCACCCTCTTTCATTCTCAACCATGTCCTGGTTTGCATACTAAGTTCTTGGTCACCCTCCCTGCAGAGGTTATGGAAACTTCCTTGGGGTTGTGGTTTCATGCATGCCTTAGCCATCCACCCCCCAAAGGGATAATATAGATTCCCTGGCTACTGATACACCCTAGCAAGACAACTTTCTATGTCCTTTATGCCTCCAAAAGTGTTTTCCTTGTCCCTTCATAGACCTGAAGGGAGAAAATAGGCTTGAGATCTGTTGAAGGGCTTGAAAAAGAATTTTGCTTAAATTGCTGCTCATCTTTATTGAATAATACTAGATTAATAAAAACAATTGCTTTATAATATGTGTTAATGACTTTTTCTTGCTGTTAGTTGTTTTGAGTATGGAAGATGTCTGTAAAATTAGTGAGACATCCTTTAACTGTAGATCAGAAAGTGACTAGAAAACTCATGAGGAATTTACTAGAGAAGTAGGAATGGAAAGAACCACCTGCTCCTCCTCAGCTCACCTTGTTAGGTGAAACCAGGGGACGATCTGCTGACATTACCAACAGAGCAATCTGCCAGCCCCTTTCTCCTTTCCCAGGGCTAGATGGTTTACAGTAATGTTGGCTATTCTAAAACCAGGCATGCACCTCAAAAAGGTTTAGGAAGATGTCTTTCTGGGAGACACATTCGTTGGCATGATATTAGCAAAAATACAGTAGTGTAACCACTTTAGCTATTTTTCTGGGTCATTAGAAGAATCAACATTATTTACTTGATATCTATTCTAATTAATGTTTTACTCTTCTTAATTCAACTTTGTTGGTTAAGTTCTTTCATGTAAGATTTTATTGAACAAAATGGATAGTTTATTTAAGTGAATATGCTCTAATTTAATTACTGCATATAAACAATACCAGCTACATTACAGGTTAATAGTAATGCACTCTTGTATTTATGAACTGAGTGTTTGTGCACCACACACCCCCATCTAAAATTCATTTATTGAAATCCTAACCCCCAAGGTGATAATGGTATTAGGAGGTAGAACCTTTGGGAGGTGATTAAGTCATGAGGGTGGAGCACTCATGATGGAGAGTCAGTGTCCTTATAAAGGAGACCTCAGAGAGTTTTTTTTCACTCCTTGCACCATGTGGGGACAGAGCGAGAAGATAGCTGTCTATCAGCAAGGAGGCGCTTAGCAGACACTGTATCTCTTGGCACCTTGATCTTAGACTTCCCAGTTAGAACCGTGAGAAATAAATTGTGGTTCTTTATAAACCACCAGTCTTTGGTATATTGTTATGGCAGCCAGAACTGACTAAGACGTTGTCAGTATATAGACATTTTTATTCCTGTTTTGTGAATTCAACCATTCCTCAGAAATGTAGTAATTTGGTTTGGGTTCTAAGTGGGGACATCAACTCTGCCACCACTCATTCTCAAACCACCAACGACTGTGTTGCTTTGACCTTACCACTAGACAAAAGAATCAAGTAATAAAAACTGTCGCTAGATAGTTCTTTTCTCCAAAAAAACCTTTTAATCAGATTTTACAGGTCAATATTTTTTCATATGAATATGCATTCATAAGTACTTTTATCTTAAGTTTATTTTAAGTTATAACTGTAATCTTGGAAAATATAAGGCTCTTGGCATAGCAATGAGGATTGGACAGACTCGAGAGCCCATTTTATGTATTTGAATAACTCTAATAGTGAAATTAATAGTAGGTAAGGAATGAAATATTCTTTCCTGAGGATTTCTGCATTGACCAGTGAATGAATCCTAATACCATTGCCCTACTAGAGCAAGAAATCTAATTGAGAGTCCAGACCTGGCATTTAGAAAGTAGACATTTTTTCTTGCTAACCTTTTATGCTTGCAGTAAACAAAAATACATTTATGGATTATTCTTTGGTCACTTTATAATAACTAAGACTTCGGTAACAGCATTATCTACTATATCATTTATATAAGTAAAATATTTTCTTTTTTAGATAATCAGGTATTTCCTGCTGACAATATAAAATGAAAATTTATGCATTTTCTCATAGGAGAGGCATAAACTGAAATATACATGAAACAGAATCCACGGGTGATTTGTGCAGCTACATTCTGTGCCACTCAGGGCATTCTCTAGTTTGGGAATATAACTGCGAAGTTTATACCTTCAAGGAGTTTAAGATTTGGCACAAGAAGCAGAATTTTGAAAGCAACGAAGTGCAATATAGTGTGATACGTGTTATGAAAGGTGAAATACCTAGGCTGGGAGCTCAGGCAAGGTGAATACCTAACCCATTCTTGAGGGGCTCAGGAAGTCTTCACAATGATGATATAACAACGAATGTGTCAGAGACAGTAGCTACTGCCAGACACTATGCCAACATGAAGCATCCCTTTGGGAACTATTGTTACTCTCTCAATTTTACAGATGAGCAAAGTGGGGGCTGTACATTAAGAAATTTACTCAAGATCAGAGAGCCACAGCTTGAGTTTTCTAGTCTATCCAAGTCCAAAGTCTATGTTTCTAGTTACTGATGTACTGAGCTGAACATACCAACTTGCAGGTGTGTTACTCCAAGTAGCTCTGTAAGGGGGGAGGAAGGCCAGGCTTTAGGCAGAGTTTGGGCTTCTGTTGAATGATTCCAAGGAGGAACTTGGGGAAGCAGGGGCAGTTCAGTAATCGGGTAGCTCAATAATCTTGATTTGAAGCAGAGAACAAAGCTAGACCAGGAAGTTAAGTTCATTTGAAGAACCGACAGTTGTGAACGGAAGAGGTTGAGACTGAGCCTTTGTCTGAGGCTCTGATAGGTGGAATCGTGGAAGGAGGCGGAGCCTAGCGAAGTCGGGCCCGGAAGCAAGGGGAGCTGCTATAGGTGCAGTGAGGCGTTGCGAATGGAGGATGAGGGAAAGAGGAGTGTGAATTTAACCTCCTGGCTACCAGACGTTCCTCTGTGGTGTAGAGAGCACTGGGGATAAGGTACTGCGGAAGCGCTACGAGGGAAGAAGTACTTCCAGGGCGGGTTACAGATTTTCGAGAAGGAGACGTTTATTTGTGCCGGGTTTCTGCAGACGAGCCCCCTACGGAAACCTCTCGTTTTGTGTCTTTGGTCTTTCTGCGGACAGGTACTCTGCCCCGCCCTTCCGAGAGACTGCGCCTGCGTACAGCGGCGCCTCCGATTGCTCACAGCTGCACTCTCGTAAGCCCGCCTTTTCCGGCCTGCTCTTGTGGGCGTGGTGGCGCTGTCAAGATGGCGGCGCCCGAGTCGGTGATGTTGCCGGAGAAACTGAGGTAAATTGAGCTGAGGGAGGTGAGCAGGCAGGATGGAAAAGGGACCTAAGCCAAACAAACGAGCCACCGCGGCAGCTCGATCCCCACCCGGGACGCAATCCGAACTATCACGGACGTCCATGGGCTCAGGGAGTCAGGGAGACCTGCTTTCCGGGCGCGCAAGTGCGAGGGTTGGTTAATACTTGTTCTGTAATCAAAACACTGTAGCGATTTCCTGTTACTGGGCGCTGATGAGAGCGGAGCTCAGGCAGGCAGCGCTGCAGGGGCGGCCACTTACGCCGGATGTCTCCTTTTTCCAGCCACAAAAAACACAGGGCCGCCCTGAAGAAGGAGAAACGAAAGAAACGACGTCAGGAGCTCGCCCGACTGAGGGACTCAGGTAACCGACTCCTCCTGTTTTCTGTGTATGAAATGGTTTTCCCCAACTCCCGTCCTAACTTGCGCCAATGTGAGAAGTCCGCCAGTTACTGTATCTGGTAAGAATCCGTGTGACTACTGTCTCCTAAGTAAAGTTATGTTAGACGCATGTCGGGAGCGATGTTGCCATCCCAAAGGGGGAGAAAGGCATGATGCCTCGTCACCCACTGATTGTAAGTATTTATGAACTATCTAATATTACAGGTGCAGGCATCACGAATCACAGCAGCTAGTACAGCCCTTGCACATAGTAAGTATTCGGTGAACACTTTTCTTTGTGAAACCAGCAGGAGTTGAGGACTTTAGACATTTGCAAGCTTCTGTCAAACTTGAGTAATCAGACACCCCTTGTAGACTTTATTATTAATACGCTATTGAAGCATAAGCATAAAGCTAGTTATGAAACGGTTACTTAACTATAAAACAATGCATTTACAAACTACAAAAGCAAGTGAAATTACATATCCGGTAAAAATCAAATCTACATCAATATGGTGTTACAGATGTTGGCAGACAGATGCTCACAGCATGAACACGGTACTGACGGGAGTTTGACTTGCTCCTCCTACTACTATTGCCGTGTGGCTATTTACCACTTTTTAAAATTTTCTGTCAAAATGCTTCATCTGTACTGGCCATGGGGTCACTTGTCCTTCACATGACACGATCTAACATTTATATATTGAGCCTGCCTGTTTAATAGAATGAAATTAGTACTACTAACTTAGTTATAAAATTAGATAGTAGTTATCAATGCAGATGGAAGCGCTGAAGTCACCCTGGAGTAATGCGCTATAATAATTGCTATCTAGATTATCCGGAATATGCTTATTAAGTTATCCTGACAATTCTTGAAGTCCACAGACCATGACCTCAAGTATCAGGATTCTCAGGCCTTGACAAACGTAGCGATAAAGGTTTTATTTACCATTGGAGATGCCTAGTAATTATTTTAGTGGCAATGCTTAAAGATATTTAGAATGGAAGGAGCAGTGAGTTTAACTGCAGCCTTTGTTAGCATCTCCTTTTTTTTTTTTTCATTCAAAACTGGTCCAGTAGAGACAGGATAAAGCATTGGGGATAAAAGAAAAAACAGGGTACATTGGAGTTATTGATGCTCTTAGTGATCCCCTCACCCCCTTAAAGTTCTCAACTACCTTTGTCAATTAACCTGTTTTCTTCTAACACTTTAAACCTCTATTTTCTTTCTGTTTTAAATTCTATAACTTTTGTTTATATTGCATTGATTTTTTTTTTCCCCTTTGACTTTGTGAAGTGTGTTCGGAGTGAGCCTTGTGGAAAGGCAGGTGTATCATGTCCTTTGGCAGTTTGGTCAGTTGAAGGATGCAAATCACAGGTCTGTTCAGGATTATATTAATGGTAGGACTTGTCTCTGGATTACTGCTCCACTTCTGTCCACTCCAACTTCATAGTTCTGTACTTAGTCGTTCTTCATGAATACTGTAGCCTAGCAAACTGCTGTTCATTGTAGAACACATTGGATAGGTAAACATTACCCAGAAGGCTAGAATACAGAGATATTCTAAAGAACTGCTATAAGAGCGAATTGACAAATAATTGGTAGAAACTTCTGGAATATCAACCTTTAATTACAGGTAGTCTCTAGTAGGCCAAGTTCTACTTAAACTGAAATGAGCTGCCCTGTCAGCAAGTTGTAAAACTCGTGGGATTCCATATATAGTGGCATGTATCACCAACTACCAGTATTGTTCTTTTTGGTGCTCACTGACATTGTACCCGATTCGGGCAGTTGGAGCCTTTTAGAAAGTCTTTAAAACAGGATCATACCACAAATGTACCTGTTATTTTTCCCTGAAGTATTGACTAAGGTTTTGTAATACTTAGATAGTTTAATAAATCATTTAAATTCCCTCAGAACTCTCACAGAAGAAGGAGGAGGAAGAGGAGGAAACTATTATTGAACAGCAACTAGAAGAAGAGAAGTTGTTGGAGATACAGAGGTCAGCACTGACTGAAGCACTTTCTCGTGAAGCCAGTTATTTGATTTGAATATTAGGTCTTTAGTAATGAATATGGGTCTTCTTTATAAAATCTTGTCCAAAATAGGACTTAGAAAATACCTTGGATAAACTATTTCAGTTTCTAGCTGAAAGGCTAAAACTAGATGTTCCCTTTTTTTTTTTAAAGTGGAAATATTTTTCATTGATTTTGCTAATTCATAAATGTTTTTGAAAAAAATCCAAAGAATTAAGAAGTGCAAAAAGTGAAAGGGGTTTAATGAATTCAACACACTCAAATATAGTCACTGTTAAGAATGTAAAAAAGTGTAGTGGCAATGCTTAAAGATATTTAGAATGGAAGGAGCAGTGAGTTTAACTGCAGCCTTTGTTAGCATCTCCTTTTTTTTTCATTCAAAACTGGTCCACTAGAGACAGGATAAAGCAATGGGGATAAAAGGAAAAACAGGGTAGATTGGAGTTATTGATGCTCTTAGTGATCCCCTCACCCCCTTAAAGTTCTCAACTACCTTTGTCAATTAACCTGTACTGTGCATATTATTTCTGTAATAGGATGGTGTACATATGTTTCTATAAATTGCTTTTTTTGATAAATATATAGGCCATTATTTCATTGTTGATGCAGAGATTTAATTCAACCATTTCAATGGCAAAATAGTATCCATTGTATAGATGTAGCATAATTCCTCATACATAATTTATAGTTTACTTACGGACATTTAGGTTACTATTAAGTAACACTGTGTCACTAATTAATTTACATTCAGGGTTTTTACTCTTATATAAAAAGTTGCAGTGGCCATCCATGACTATGTATCCTTGGTAACTGTCCTATTATTTCCTTAGGAAAATGCCTAGAAATGAAATGGTTGGTGTCAGATAACTACATGTACAGTAGACGGACAGGTAGGAAGGGCATCCCAGTTTGTAGTCTGCAGCTCTTGAACAGTGAATCAAGGTGCTCATGTCCCTATTCCTTCACTCACACAAGGTATTATCAATTTTATAAACTCCTATAGTCAAAAGTTTCCAATGTACATTTCTTCATTAGTAGAGAGAACTGTCTCCTTATGTACTTTATTACCTGTTTGTAGATTGCTCAAGTCTTCCATCATCCTCTTTGGGGATTTTTTTTTTTGTTTTTTAAGTTTATTGTAACAATCTTATCACTTGATTAAGGACATTACTTCTTTATCTGTTACATGTGTCATGTATATTGTTTCTAGTTTGTCCTCAGGCCTAACTTGGCTTATAGCATTAATTACCACAACTTGATTTTCATGTCATCAGCTTTCATCATGGTATCTGGCCTTGCTGTATGGCTTAAAAAGGCCTCCCCTACCCTAAGATAAAAGAAATAGTCTGTGTTTTTTTTTAAATAATTTATTTGTTTGTTTGTTTACTTATTTTTTTATTTTTAGAGAGAGGGGAAAGGAGAAAGAGAGGGAGAGAAACATCACTGTGTGGTTGTCTCTCACTCGCGCCCCCAACTGGGGACCTGACGTGCAACCTAGTCATGTGCCCTGACTGGGAATTGAACCAGCGACACTTGGCTCGCAGGCCGACGCTCAATCCACTGAGCCACAGCAGCCAGGGCGCTCTCTCAGTATTTTTTACAGGGTAGTTTTTAGTTTTTATTTTTTTAAGTTAAACTCAATAATGGGAATGTGCTTAATGCTACTCACTTATGCACTTAAAAATGGTAAATTTTATAGTATGTATATTTTGCCATAATAAGAAATACAATTTTTAAAGAGGAAACTTTATAGACACTCTAGCTATTCAGTGTGTTCACTGGAAATGTTGCTCCTTTTAATTAACTTATCTACCTAAGCACATAAATAGCTGAAATTATCAAAATGCCAAAAAGAAAAAAATGTAATAGTGATTGGGAACATGGAATGGATTCCAATCCCGGCCCTGCTACTTACTAGCTATGTTCAAGTTGCTTAATCTCTCTAGGCTTCAATTTTCTTGCCTTAAATATGGAGATAAGCCAATCATAGCACCTACCTTGTAGATTCAGGTGAATTAGAGGAGGTGGTGGGTGCACAGTGCTTAACATAGTGTTAGCAGACAGGAGGTGCTTTGATAACTCCAGTTCTTATTATTATAGATTTCTGTTATGATGAGTTACACAACTGACCCATTGAACAATGTGACGGTTGGGGGCACCGACTGCCTGCACCATCTCAAATTCATGTATAACTTTTGACATTTGCAATATGCTAGTCTCTACCATGACTAAAACATGTGTTCCTAGAATCTGCAGTTGGAAATGGAATATATTTTCCCCATAGAGTATTTGAAATTGTGGTTAGGTCTCCAGGCTAGGCATAAAATCTTATTTAACTCCTAATGTTACTGAAGAGATACAGAACAATTTCTTATACTTCATTTTCATTTGCAGATTCAGTGAGAAAATGCAACCTAGGGTCTAAACATCCAATTGGCTAATAAACTTTTGAAATGTCACCCATCTTTAAACTAGAACCTTGAGGTATTAGAGATCCAGGACACCATTGTCAGATATCATCACTCTTTATAATTGGTCATTTTTAAGAAATGAACTAGACACCTGCGGGTTTATTGTTATAGCTTCTTGTCATCTTAGAATTTGTAGCTTTCTTTACTTTAAAGACAAGGTGACGATGTAGTTTTATTTTTCTTCTTTCAGCAGTTTTAGTGCTTAGGGCAAACCACAGGAGTCTCTTAAGTGTATAAATAGCAGTCCAAAGGTTTATGGCAGAAGATGCCAGTTTTTCCTAGTGCTGCAATCTTGTAATTGACATTTTAAAAATGCACAGAATAGAAGGGCAATAATTTATGAATGTGAAAAGCTAGATGTGGCTTTGAAACTTGGTACTCACTTTATTGGCACCTAAATATCACTGTGGTCAACCTACAGGGAATATTGTAGCGTCTCCGTTGTAGGTAAAAGATGTCAGATACGAAATGTAGAAGTAGTGATTTTAAGCTATTGCCCTTTGGGAAGATAGTTGCTGAAATGTAGTGCTTTTCTAAGATCATTACTCATATCTTCTGACCCTCTTACTCCCACTTAGCTGCTTTATAGAATACGTCTTTCATCATAGTTTAGTCATTCCCCAACATGTCATTTTTACTATTGTGTTTATGTGCATTTGTAGATTTAATTCCCATCTCATTTGAATCCATTATCACATGAATAGGCAAAAGTTACATGAGGAATGGTTGCTGCGGGAGCAGAAGGCACAAGAAGACTTCAGAATAAAGAAGGAAAGGGAAGAGGCAGCTAGAAAACGGCATGAAGAACAGGAGGTACAGTCTTAATCAGATAACCAGTTAACTACCTAGTTAACCAAAACTCATTAAGAGTTATGTATCTTGAACTTTAAAAAAATGGGCATCATCGATTTTACCCATGTTGTTGAAGTTTTTCACTTATTTGCCCTGTATGTTAAATGTTTTAAAGAGCCTGAAAAAAATATTACTTTTCCTTCTTTTTTTTTTTTTGCCCCCTGTAAAGAGAAAGTTAAAGGAAGAATGGGAAGAACAGCAGAGAAAAGAGAAAGAAGAGGAGGCGCAGAAGCTACAGGAGAAGAGAGAAAGAGAGGTGATTCCTGTCACAGGAGGATAAACGCACTGCATATCCTCTTAGCGAGCAGATGTGGCAAGTGATGGGGCTGAAGAATAAGCTGTAGGCATTGCAGGCCTTGGGCTGTTTTGTTTTTTTTTTGGTCTAGAGAGAGTCATGTTTTTAGGCAAGTATGCACTAGAGTTCCCTTCTGGTGCTCTTCATGTGTGCAGTGGTGGACCTTAAATTAAGGGTTTTATTCAGCTTTGCCCATCTTACCCTTTATACCAAGGATTGGCAAAGTGTTCCTGTAAAGGGCCAGAGCGTAAACATTTTACACAGACTCTGTTGCAAACACCCAGCTCTGCCACTGTGCGGTGAAAGTCGTCATGGATAATCTAAATGAATGGTCGTTGCTGTGTTCCAATAAAACGTCAGTCTTTTCTTTACAAAAACAGGCAGCTGGCCTCTGCTTTACACTCTGTGCTCCTCTCGAGCAAATGGTGTTTTTCTGAGGTTCTGTTGTGTATGGGTGGACCTAGAGAATAATATTTTGTATAGTTTCCACATTTATTTAATTTGTGAGAGTTAACTTCTCATGACCTGTCAGCAGGAGTTAGTTGATTGAAAGAAATCAGGGACTCTAATATTGAGGAATTAGGAGAGTTTTTTTGTTGTTAAATCTCGACTTCCTTTCCAGCTTGGGCTATAACAAAATTGTAGCTAACACATAGTTCCTCGTTTAAGGTTATGTGTACGTATGTCCTATACCGTCAGCATTCTTTTTGAAGATTGGTTTGGTATATTTGTTGCTGTTCCCTAACAAGGTATTTATTTCAAACATATCACAGCTCATATTTCCTTGACTCATTCATCAAGATGTATCTTTTCTTTATATTACTGAGTTTGAATAGTGTGAAATTGGGTAGTTAAGCATTTTTTCATGGGGAAAGAGACATTTACTTACATCCTAGTCATGATGGGGTAGATGCAGTCTCTATGATCTTTGTTTTTTATGTTTTAGGCTATCAGTGAATTCTAGTGCAAGTTTTTCAAACACCCTTATTTGAGCACTGCTTTCCAGATAAGGCAAGACCACGCTAGGTGTATAGGGGCAGGACAGTTGTTTGGAGCTTGTCGTTTTCAATAAAGAGTAATTAGTTCCCATATTAGCAGTAGAATGTTCTTCAATTGAGGTCTTTCTGGCATTAGATAAAAGCTAAGGCTTTTGTTTCAAAGGAGGTCTGATGAGACATTAAGGAGAAGTGGATGAAATGAAGTAGATTTTAAGCTTGTATAAAGGGATATGCAATTCCTTTATACATCTAGCACATGTTTCTGCTATGTGCTAGATGCTTCTCTAGTAGTAGGAGATACAGCATCAAAAAAGACAGTCCCTGCTGCCATTGAATTCGTTTTCTAAAGGGGAGAGCCAGATGATAAGTAAGCCAAAAGGCTGGTTTAAGTGCTATAAGATCATGTCGAGTGCTATAAAGAAAGAAAGCAGCGTCAAGTGATGCAGCGACTGGGGTAGGGAAGTACTTATTTAGTTTGTCGGGTAAAGGAAGACTTCTCTGAAGAGCTGATGTATGTGAGCTGACATCTGAGTGCAGATATCTCAGCGAGAAAAAGGGGTCCAGGTGGAGGGAAGAGGCCTGAGCATGGAGCTGAAAGAAGGTCGTGGTGCCTTAATCCTAGAGACTGAAGAAGAAAATGGCAGGGGAGGATATCATGGTGGGCAGGACCAGATCACGTAAGGCCTCCTGGATTGGAAAGAGGAATTTGGATTCTATGTTAAATGTAATGGGAAGCCACTGAAGGGTTTTTAACCAGGGAGCCACTTCATCTAATTTATATTTTTACCTTTAACAGATCATTCTGATTTTTAGGAAGCTGGGGGATTGAGTGGGGGAGGGGGGGCGTGGTGTCTAAGGAGGCAAGAGTGAAAATAGGTGACCGTTTAAAAGGCAGCTGTTCCAGCTAGGACGTGGTGTTTTGAATGAGGGTAGAGCCTAATACAGAGAAGCACATAGATTTTGGGTGTATTTAGGCAGAGTTAACAGGACTCTTAACTGGTAAAGTGAATGCATGGGGAGGGAATAGAAAGGGAGAGGAGTTCAAGTCATACACTTGGAGGTTTTTAGTTTGAACTGAAACAGGGCATTTAAAAGGGTGAGTAGTAGGGAAGAAGTAGTTTTCATTTGAGCATTTAAGTTACCCAGGACCCTTACCTGACCATGTAGCGTTATCAAGTAAGCAGCTAGACAGACAAATCTTTTATGTAATACTTTAAGCGGCTAGGGAAGAGAAGTCTGTTGACCATAATTCCAAAACTCGTTTAAATGCCAGTGAGATCAAATCTACTGGCACATGGCAGGACTTCCTTTGCCTTATCAAAAAGTTTGAGATTTTTCCATCATCCTTATTACTACTATTCGTGTCATATTTTAGCATCTGTTAAATTTTTATGGTGTTTCCACTAGCATTATGGTTTTTTGTTTTAATGTTTTATTTTCTGAGAGAAGGGAAGGGAAGGAGAAGGAGAGAAACATCAATGTACAAGAAAAACATCAATCAGTTGCCTCTCACACACCCCCAACCTGGGACCTGGCCTGCAACCCAGGCATGTGCCCTGACTGGGAATTGAACCAGTGACTTTTTACTTTGTGGGACAATGACCAGTGCACTGAGCCACGCCAGTCAGGGCTAGCATTGTGTTTTACAATATTTATAATACCTCATCTTACAAACTAGAACATGATATCTATGTTCAAATATACTAAATGTGATTGTTACTTTCATAAGATGATATTTTCAGTATTTTATATTCTGAGCCCTAGATATTCTGGTAGAATAAAAACTCAACTGTACATCCTTTGAAATCTTTTCAGATCTATGCTATAGAAAGCAAATTATAAACTGAGCTGTTTGTATATGTGGGTTGTTAAAAATTGTTACACATGAGATTCTTAACCAGAGGAACCAGATGTGACTTACCTGACTTCCAGGTGTTCATTAGTCCTATGTTTGCACCATTTGTAGGAGGCTGTGCAGAAGATGCTGGAGCAGGCCGAAAATGAGGTATTTTCACAACCTTTCATTAAGAACTTGAGACTGATGAGCATCTCTTTAACAACAATAGTTCCAGCAATGTTAATTTTGCAGTTGACTATTTAGATCACATCTGAAATATCTGGGGTCACATTTGCGGCTGTGTGGTTTATGCAACAACAAGAGCCACAAAAGTTATCAATGAACAAAAGCAAATGGTACCGAATCCCCCCTGTGGGCTGTACTTGTTTATAGTCCTTAAGGTACAGATGGACCATTTAACCTGCTTCAGAGTAACCTTGATTTCTCTCAGTGGTGGTTCACTAAAGTCTTTCGACCCTTCTCAGAATGGACGGGCAAAGGGAAGCCCTGGTGACTGCTCCTGGTCGCCATAGTGATGCCTGATAATGAGCAAGGACTTGAGAGCCAAGAGAGACACTCAACTCGTGTCTCAACACAGTTGTTTGTAAAGTCTCAATTGCACATTACAACTAAAGTGCGTATATTCTCAAAAGAACCTGCCTTTTTTTTGACCAAGATATATGAATACATTTTAAACATTTAATTCTTCGTGGATTTTTACGCCACCAGTAAAGTTACGGTTATTTTCAACAGTTGGAAAGTGCTGCCACGTGGCAAAACCCAGAACCTCCCACAGACTTAAGGATAATGGAGAAAGATCGAGCTAATTGTCCATTCTACAGTAAAACAGGGGCTTGCAGATTCGGAGAAAGGTAATTGATTTGTCTTATCATGGCCGAATGAAGTGCCTCAAAATGCTGAGATCTCGGAGTTCTGTTTTTGGGGGTGGCTTGGGCTTGGGTTTGAGGTGTTCACAGTCAGGTGTCTGCTGTGTTCTTGCTGCTTCTCCAGATCTCTGGCTTCCTGTCCTCTGCTCCCTGCATACCCCTCACCCACAGCCTGTCTCGGGTAGAGGAGGGCTTCCTTTGCAGTCTTTCCACAGCTTTGTTCAGACCTTTTGCTTTTTGTTTTCTTCCTGTGCCTGCATTATTCCACGTGGGACAACTTGGATAGGGAAACCATCTATTTCAAGAGACTGGAACAGCCTGGCTTTATTTTTTGAATGGCAAACACTGTGCACAAAAGAGGGTTTTAAAAATTGGCATGCCTGAAGGGATAGCTGTGAAAGACAGGATCCAAGCGAGTGGAAGGAAAGTATTCTGATTTATTCTCAGTCAGCTCCGACACAGGAATAGATGCCAGGTTAAAAAACATGCTTTAGTGGTGTCACTTTGGGAAAGTTACTTAAGCTCTCTGTGCCTTAGTTCGCTCCTGTTCAGAATGGGGATTAAAAATAGTACCTCCTTATAAAGGGGTTGTGTGGCTGAAATGACTGAATACAGGGAAAGCAGGTAGAACAGTGCCTGGCAAATGGCAAGGACTCTCAGAGTGGTTTTGTTTTCGTTACCCTCATTCTCTGAGACGCTCTTGTTCCCTGCTCCTTTTGCATTGGTGTTTCTGAAACAAGACATTCATGTGGAAAACTAAGCGTTGAGGTCCTTACTCATTTAGCAAATATTTATTTATACTTACTATATGCCAGGCAGTGGTGATTTTAATAATTTGGCCTGTTTATGAATGAATAACTCAAGTTAGGTAAATAATTTATAATGGTGAATGAATCCATCTGAGGCAAAACCTAATTATTGCTGTGCATTCCGCAGAAACAAAGATCTAATCATAACTTAGTGTCCTGTTAATTCCAAAAAGGGATATGAATAGGCAATTTAATACATATTCAGTGAGAAACTGTATGTTGTCTCTTGTGCTTATCTTATTTATAAAATTATCCATGCTGTAAGTTCATTTTTTTCTTTGAAAATATGAACCTTCTCTTTCTCTTCTATTTCTTTTTAAATTTAAACCTTAATACCATTTTACATTTTTTAAGAACAGTGGCCCTTGACCCTACATGCACATTAGAATCAGCTAGAAAGCTTTAAAAAAATAATACGTCCTACCTCAAATTGAGTAAATCAGAGTCTCTAAGACTTGGGCAACCTTAGTTTTGAAATGTCCTCAGGTATTTTTAGGGTGCCCCAGGACAGAGAATCCCTAGTGTAGGGGATATAACTCCTTTTATATTTTATAGTAGAATTATATATGCCCAGAAGGTCTGTGAAGGGATTTATAGGACCTAGTCAATAGTGAAAGCTTCCTCATGAGGAACTGGGGACTAATGAAACTTTATTTCCCTTTGTACTTTTATAAATGTATGGTCAATTTCATTGAGAAATAGTAATGATTGATGTAAAACACCTCCCCACAAAAGGAAAAAAGAACAGTGAATTACCTTTGGAAGACTAGAGACTCAATCTGAGTTCACATTTGTGTGGGTAGTTGAACCAGATTGCATTTGCGGGATTCCTCATTGTTGATATATCTCTACCATTTCCTTGAATTTTAAGATTTGTGGTCATCTGATTCTGGATTCACCTTCTCAGCTGGCTTCAGTAGGAGCTATAGGGCGGGCCTTGAGTATACATACTCAGATTGTATGGCCTATCTCCAGGCCAAGGGGGGATTTTTCCCTGGACAGGGACTTTGGCTCTGTTTCAGAACTCACAAGCGCTCATTTGACACCCTGGGAACTTAGAGTCAAGTTCATTCAGATGTAATAAGTCCGTGAGTAGTGTGTTAACTTTGTTAAATTGGTTTCTTGTCTAATTCTGCATGTGCTTCATACTTGTAAAATTCTGATTCACTGCGAACACAGCCAGCCAGGTTGAATCCTCGCTCTTTGCACTGTGGGAGAAGGTGGATCTCATCACAAGGTCCCTGACAATAATCCAGGAGGTCCTTTGAAAAAAGAAAATGTCACATTAATGAACACTGCACATTTCTGAGCTGGGCACAGTGGGTGCAGGACATACTGTGTGCAGATATCTCACTAGGTGTACAGATACATATTACAGACATGAAAAGTGAGTATGAGTTAACCATTTAGTTATTTCAGGGCCATTTTTTCCAGCACATGCCTAGTTCTTCAACCTTTTTTTTTTTTTTTTTCTAAAATTTCTTTCTTCATCAATTTTTAAACTAGAAACTGAATCAAAATTTTCATGGTTTGGAATCTTGAACTACATACTCTCCCTATTTTATTTTAGGAGAAGGAGTAAATAAGAAAATAAACTCATATGAAAGATTTCTTAAAAATTACTCGGGTATGGCCTGGTCCATTTTACGCTATGAAAAGAAAATCGTTCTTCATACTGGTTAGCCTCGTTCAATTAAATAAAAATTAAGTACATTTACCATATAATGAACAGGCCGTAGTAGACTGTAGGTTAACTCAGATCTCTTGGATCCTCTCTTAGCTACCAGCCACATGACGTGGGTAAGTGTGCTTCTCTAGGCGTTAGCTTCCTTCTTTGCAAAGTCGGGGGAAATATTAGCCCCAACTGCCCTAACAGGTTGCAAGGATCAGAGGAAGAAAATGTAAAAATGCCATGAAAACTATGAAATGTTATACATGCATGAGACTGAAATACTCCATTCGCTGAAAACCCTTAGGTTACCCTGTTCTCTAAGCCTTGCGTTAGTTGAGGATTGTATAGAAGCAGGATTGCATTGTTGTCCCAAGTCCCACATAGGGTATCTGAACGGCAAATGAAGTTGGAAATAATTTCCATCTTCACATTTTAATGAGAGTCAATATATTGGTCATTCTTAGAACAGTTTTCTTAAGTGTTGAAATTTGATGTCTGAATCGGTTTTATTATTTTACGGTTTAGTTGAAACTGCCAGGTTACTCAAGTCTCTATCTCCAAAGTTAAAGCAAGCTCTTTATGTGTGACTTCTAACAATTGGACTACTGAACTTAAACTTGTCCTTCATACACAGGTGTTCACGTAAGCACAATTTCCCAACATCGAGCCCCACCCTGCTCATTAGAAGCATGTTCACAACGTTCGGAATGGAGCAGTGCAGACGGGACGACTACGACCCCGACGCCAGCCTGGAGTACAGCGAAGAGGAGACCTACCAGCAGTTCCTAGACTTCTATGAGGACGTGCTCCCTGAGTTCAAGAATGTGGGCAGGGTGATCCAGTTCAAGGTGGGCACGCACGGTGTGCAGAGGGGATGGCTTCACTTCCTACTGAAGTACCTGATGGGACGAGAGAGCAAGGGCTGTCCACCTGGATGTGGGCGTGTGCGATGGCACAGGGCCTGGCCCAGTGTCGGCCGCCCAGCCACTCGTGAATGTAACTTCCTTCTCTTGGTAGAGGTACTGCATGAACTCATGTACTAGCATGAACGTTCCTGGGTGCCGGGGACTAGATGGGAAAGGCTCTTTGATCTCGTCAGTGGCTTTGTGGTGAATTCTCTTCCAGCCGGTGAATTCTCTGCAGAAGATCCCTACAGATAGCCGGCCCAGCATTCAGTTAGTTAGAGGCCACCTAGGATGGAGAATGCCTTCCCTCCGTCCATCTGTCTGTCTGTAGTGGGTCTCATCTGGAGCTGCAGTGTACAGTGTCAGCACCACTCCACTTACTGAGTTTCTTCTTACATTGTTGCATTATGTTGAAAGCACTACCCCAGGTGCATGGTCTTTCTTTTGGAACTATCCTAGGGATCTTGATTCCCCTTTCTTACATTGCTTTTATTCATTGGATAATTTCAGTACTGAACATAGTATTCCCAAGGTGCAGCATACAGGATGTAAAAGGCGTTCAGATCGCATAGAATTATTCTAACACATTCCTTAAGGCAAGACTAAAGTCAGATGCAATAGCCACCGCTCATGTGACCCAGTAGTTGATTCCTATGACAATGAAGCCTCCTACTTTGTGATTTGATCAGATCCAATCCCGCATGATTATTTTATGTTCGGGCAGGGAAAATGTCCCATAATTTGGAAAAAGATAGGAATAATGTGTTTTTTCTGCTCGTTGGAAATGACAGTTGGAACAGCCAAGAGCAGAGCAACTACTAACCAGCAAGTCATGAAATTCAAGGTTATGCTTCTTTCTACTGTTTTCAAGGTTTTTAAAATTCTTTAAAAGATTTCTTTCCCCTTTGCCTTTTTTCTCTGTTGCATATGCCTTCTATCTTCACACTGCTTCTCAGCACAACCAATAAACACTAAAGTATAAGTGCCTGGCCACATACAACATGGTGCCATGTTAGTGCGGTTTGGTGAGGCCTGCGTTCTGGAACATGTCACCTTACTTCTCCATAGCTTCTCGTCATCCTAAAAGTAAGGGGATTGGACAACATCAGTGGTTTCCCTCACAGGGTCCCTACATTAGACCCCTTTCATGAATTTAATGGTGGAGCCACTTTCAAAACTCCAGACCGGTTAGTGAGACGTTATTCACACCTATCAGGTAAAGAATTATAAATTCTCTTAATACCAGGAGTGGGCAAGGACGTGTGAGTTAGTAAAACCACTTCAGAGGGCAGTAGTTTGTCAGGACCTGGTGAAGTCGTAGACCTACAAGTCTGCATGTGGTCACGCGCGCTGGAGAAATCTGAACATCCACAGACAATTGTTCCACAGGGCTGGCTGCGGCACTGGTTGTTGATGAAACATTAGAAGCACCTTGGATATCTGTCATTAGGAGCAGACAAATAAATTTGGTAATTTGATATATCCAGTATACAGGAGTTAAAATGAGTCATTAAGTTTATGGGATTGCATCTTGAAAAAAGAATGTGGTATAAATACTAGGTATGTAAAATTTCAAAATGTACAAAGCAATGCTATACATTGTCAACATATATACATATTTCTTTGCATATGTATGCATAAAAAAGTATACCCATCTATGCAGAGTAGACATATATTTATGTGTATGTATATTTTGTGTGTATGTGTGGCTGTAGATGTGTGTGTGTGTGTGTGTGAAGTGTATTTATGTTTGGAATGTGAAGGATACACCCAACTTTAGGATGTAGTGCTCATGTATGTGATGGAGGAGGGACAGTAAGATGGAAGAGCTTCAATTGGATCTTTAATGTTTTACATATTTAAACATTCTCAGTCAAAAAGGTAAAAGGTTAGTTTTAAATTTGGGTGGTATATGGATGGGCTGATTTCTGTTCTCTGTATTTTTATTCATATGTGAAACATTTCATATCTATGGAGGGGGGAGGATCTGAATGAAGAGGGAGAAGATAATTGGGGTCTGCAGTACTGCTATGTGCTGAAGTATACCTTAAATAGGAGAGTGGGGTAGTACCTCAATTTTAGACTCTTTGATTGATAACTGCTTTTGGTACTTTGACCTGAAGAAGCTGCATTTGATGACTGACGGGCTTCTTTTCCTTAGTTGTTGTTGTTCTTAATGATGGAATTCTTCATTCCTCCTTAGGTCAGCTGCAACTTGGAACCTCATCTGAGGGGCAATGTGTATGTTCAGTATCAGTCGTAAGTATTCGGAACATAAATGTCTTCACATTTTGTCACAGGATAGTGTTGTGATCATGTTGAGGTCTGGGATTGTTTCCACTGAATTTATAGCTTTCATATGCACGATATTTTTTAAAATATACATATTAAGAGCTGATATAGAAATATGAAGGGATTTGAAAATAATACATTTGGATTTCATTCTTTGTATAAGTACATAGTTTTGAATCTTATAATGTAGGGTTGTTTTTTTTCCTACTTAATATGATTTTAATAATTCAAATACAAACTGAAAGAGATAGCTAGAATAGAGAACAGAGAAGTATAAATCAGGAATTGAAGCTCCAAGTAAGCTTAGTGTGCAGTTAATGTACCACTTCTGCTTGTTCTGCTTTTTGCCTGGGCTGCACCTTGGCTAATGGGTTAAATGAACTATCGTAATAAGAATAGCAATCTTAGCTGAGAAACAACGGGCTCTGACAATGGAAACCATTTCTGCATTTTTAATGGTCCAGTCTTTTGATTTAGGCAGTTTTGACTCAAGCCAATTTCCATGCATCAGAACCTCTCAGAGGGTTAGTAAAAAGAGTTCCTAAATTGTGAGCTTCAGGAACTCAAATGTTCTAATGAGTACTCTTTCAGTAGTACAAAAGCAGTGAGCTTGGTGATCCTACAATCACCTGATTAAAGCATTAATTAACAACAGGATTAATCGACATGTTAGAGTGTTACTGTAAAGTGTGTCCTTTAATTTGTGACTTAAAGGGAAGAAGAATGCCAAGCGGCCCTTTCTCTGTTTAACGGACGATGGTATGCAGGACGGCAGCTCCAGTGCGAATTCTGCCCGGTGACCCGGTGGAAAATGGCAATTTGTGGTAAAATGCAACATGATGATTTTCCCCCGGTTGTTCTACACTTAGATAAAAGGACATTTTTGTGAAAAAAACAAACAATCTTTTAAAGGAGTGAAGCGTAGCTTTTACCTCATGGAGTAGTTGAACCAAGATCATTATATAAAGGATGTCACATTTTAGATCTGTGACAGACCTTGTGGGTTTCTTTACACATGAGACGATGGAGGCCACAATGTATTGGTGGCAGTGGGAGCTAGAATTGAGTCTTTTCATCCTCAGTCCTCGGCTCTGTATCTGACCCTTTAGGAAGCCTGGGAAGTTTCAGAGCTTCTTGCTGTTCATTGGCTCCCCTCACTTGAGCTACACTGTATGTTGTTTTCCCCATCTTTATCCCTAATGAACCTTTGGTCCTCTTTGTCACCTAAAACATTACCTATAACCTTCCCTGTCTGACCTGAAGTACGTGCTTTTTTTGTGCAGTAGGTTGGTTCTGGCCGTTGGATGTGGTGAGGGTGCATTGAGTCAGACTGACGCATCAGCGGTGGCCCCGAATCAGGAAATGAGTCAGGCCTTTGAATATCCAGCGATTTTGAGGGCCTCGTTCCTTTTTGATCTCTGTCGGCTGGGCTCAGCCAAAGCGTATTGCTGAGCTACCTGTTAGCAAAGAGATGGAGCTGTCCATGCCTTAGGGGGGCACGTCTCTGACCCTTTATTTGGCTTTACACTTGCCTGCTTAACACGTCTTATTTAAAAATCTGTAATTTATAAAGTTGAATCTTTGGCAGCCTGTTCTTAATGGATGCTGTCACTTAAAACCATGTATTTAAGAGAGAGAAAAAAAAAAAAAGAATTTGGAATTCCTTGCTTTGGAAAACCAAAAGAACAATTACACCTTAAGTTTAGGCTTGGGGACTGAAAGAAATTGAACTGTTTTCTTTACAAAGACAGCGACTTTTTTCAGTTCCTGGCAATCCAGTGCTTCTGAGAGTGACTGACCCCCCCAAAGCAGGAAACTATTTCACTTGTTTTTTTTGTTTGTTTGTTTTTGTTTTTTCAAAATAACGGCTTGGTTATTTTTTGTAGTAACCAATGACGTTGAACGTTTTTTCAGGACCTTTTTATTGGCCATTTGCGTATCTTCTTTGGAGAGATGTCTGTGCCAGCAATAAATGCTGTTTCCTCCCCGTGCCATTGCAGGTTTGTTTGAAATACAACAGTGCCCAAGAGGAAAACACTGCAACTTCCTTCACGTGTTCAGAAACCCCAACAATGAATTTTGGGAAGCTAACAGGGACATCTACCTGTCTCCAGATCGGTCTGGCTCTTCCTTTGGTAAGCACTCAGAGAGGAGAGAGTACTATGGCAGGTCCAGGAGGAGAAGAAGCCCCAGCCCATCCCGTTCCTACAAAAGGAACGGGGAATCTGAGAGGAAAAGGAGAAGTAGCTACCGGGAGAAGAAATCTCACAAACACACGACAAAAAGCCATGAAAGGCACAGTTCACGAAGTAGAGAAAGGAAAAGGGACCGCAGCCGGGACCGGGGCAGCCTGAGCCGAAGTCGCCGAAGTCGGAGCCGGACCCGGAGCCGGACCCGGAGCCGGACCCGGAGCCCGACACCCACTAGGTCCAGGAGCCGTGGAAGGAGAAGGTCAGGAAGTAGAGACAGAACTATTCATAGTCCCAAATCCAAATAAAGTTTTTGTTTTGAAACGATTGAATATCTTATTTATTATAGCTGCTGTGTACCTGGATAGAGGGCTCTGAGCTTAAATGGATTAGCAAGTCTGGCAGAACCCTATGTCATCTGCGAGTCTTAAAAATACTCCTATTCTCTGATAATTTATGTGCTTCTTTTAGAAAACCTAAAGTGTATAAATAACATGAATGTTACTTGTAATCCTAACCCTTAAAGATAACCAGTTACATCCTGACCGGTGTGGCTCAGTTGGTTGGGCGTCCTCTTGCAAACTGAAAGGTTGCCAGGGCGCATGCCTAGGTTGTGGGCCTGGTCCCAGGTAGGGGCGCACAAGAGGCAACCGATCTATGTTTCTCCCACATCAATATTTCTCTTCCTCTCATTCTCCCTCCCTTCCACACTCTCAAAAAAAAAAAATTACCAGTAACACTGGAGCATTACTTTTGGTTTTTTTTCTTTACCTATGGGTGTGTGCCTTTTTTTTTTTACACAGAAAGGTCTGCAGTTGAATATGCTTTTTCTCACACAGAATAGTCATATTTCCTCAAACCCTATTAATGTTATTCTTGCTCATTGCATAGTGTGGATCTATTAATTTATTCAACCATATCCCTCTTGTTGGATTTTAAATTATTTTAACCCTCACACTATTAAAGAATCCTGTGCTATAAACAAACAATCCTGTGGTGGATTTCCTTACTCTCATACATTTCTGATCATATTTCCTTAGAATAAATTATGTCAATAGATAAAAATACTGAGGTATTTCCAAATTGCCCCCAAGAAAAACTACAAAAAAAAATTATCAATAATAACTTTTGCTATCCCTACACCCCACGTTACTTTTCTCTTTGCCAACTTGGTAAATTTTGTGTGTTTTAACTTCGTTTCTGTATGCATTGGCTAAGTCAAACACTTTTTCTCTATTTATGGCCATTACATTTGGGTTTTTGTCCTTTATTAGTAATCTACTGTATTTTTCTACATGCAATAGCTGAACAACTTTTTTACTTTAAAATTTGGTTTTAAAGTAGCAAAGGGTAGTCCATTTTCCCCTCTCCCTCCTTACCTCATATTTGCAGTCCTGCTCAGCTAGAGGTTTCCCATTAGGGTGTTCATTTTTTTTATAATGTATTGCAGAGTTCTTTATATACAGGTCATTGCTACTGAATAGGCCTAGTGTGACAGCAATTCTGATTTATTTTTTTAAAGAAGTCGTTAAGAGAACATTCTATTTAAAAAGCTTAAGGTAAAATAGTTCTTATATTTCAAATCATAAAAAATGCTGTCATGCTTCCTCATAAATCTTTAATTTTCTTCCTGACCTTTCCATTGACATATTAGGGATCTTGAATTTCAGAGTATGCAATTTGGCAACTTGAGATTTGGAAATAAAGATTTAAAGGTACACAAAATAGTAAAGTTATCTGAAATAGGAGTACAGATTTCTTCAAGATGGGAATTTCTGAGTGATATCTGTTGAAAATTAGTCCTTTAATTAGTAGCCTATAAAAGGAAGTATGTGGCCCAGAATACATTTTACTTTAAAAATGGATTTGTTCCAGGCTTTAAATGCCCTAAAATGACTAAAAATTTTCTGTAATTACCTACAGGATTCACTAATGCCAAATAATTATCACTAAATTCAGTATTTTTTTTAAGTATATTTTATTGATTATACTGTTATAATTGTCCCAATTTTGCCCCTTTGCCCCCTTCCACCTAGTACCTCCTTTCCCTCCAGCAGTTCCCGCCTTACTTCATGCCCATGGGTCATACATGTAAATTCTTCAGGTTTTCCCTTTCCTCTATTATTCTTAACTTCCTCTATTTTGTATCAACCGATTATGCTTCTTAGTCCCTGCACCATTTCCCCATTTCTCCCCCTTTCCCCTCCCAGCTGATAACCCTCCAAATGATCCCCATACCTGATTCTGTTCCCATTCTGGTGTGCTTAGTTGGGTTTTGTTTTTATTTTTTAGATTCAGTTGTTGATAGTTGTGAGTTTGTTATCATTTTAGTGTTCATAGTTTTGATCTTCTTAAATTAAAAGTTCCTTTGACATTTCATATAATAATGGCTTGGTGACAATGACCTCCTTTAGCTTCACCTTGTCTGGAAAGCACTTCATCTGCCCTTCCATTCTAACTGATAGCTTTGCTGGATAGAGTAATCTTGGTTGCACTCAATATTTTTCGATACTTTCCTAAATACAGCCAAGTTATTCAAAGCTGAATATGTAGCGTAGTAGATTGTGGAGGGGAAAATGTCATGGAGGAGAAAGACCAGCTTGTGCTCAAGGTTACGATGATACTGGTGGCTTTCCCAAGCGTTAACGGGCAGTGAGCTATGGAGGGAAGGATGCAGCAGTTTTTAAACCACTGACTGGTTCATTATCCTGATAAATGTCCACCTTGAACTTCAATTTATTGATGTTTTTAAACTTACAACCTGATTACTACTTATGGCTCAAAAATTCCAACTCTACATTGCCCGCAGCCCATAGGCCTGTTCTCAGTGAGTCAAGAACAGTGTGTTGGAGGCTCTTTAAATCTTTTTTTTTTTTTCTCAGCAGACTAGCAACTTCATTTGATGGTAGTTGTTTCCTCCTCCTTAAATATAACACTTCCCATCTGTAGTTAACAGGAGGCCCCTTAACTAAGTTTTGATTTGTTGATGAGACACGAGTCGGCCAAACCAGTCCAATGGATGACTGTGCT
This sequence comes from Furipterus horrens, assembly GCF_987537825.1. Lineage (NCBI taxonomy): Eukaryota > Metazoa > Chordata > Mammalia > Chiroptera > Furipteridae > Furipterus > Furipterus horrens. The sequence goes on along the minus strand of NW_028327187.1, from coordinate 111,722,454 downwards.
GGCACCTCCGGTTCATGGCGGGGCGGGGAGGGGACCCACTTGATTTGGAATACCTTTGATGACCTGCAGTAGAGTTGCTCATTCAGAAAGAGTAGAGAAGTCAAGTGCATCAGGTTTTAAAAGCAGCATTTATTGATTGAAAATAAATGTGTAGATAAGCTCTCAGCATGGAATCCACATTATTTTTTAAGGAACTTGAATTATGTGTGTGCTTTTAACAACCACCACATTCAAATGGAGTTGAATTTTCAACATGTTACTGAAGAAGAAACAAAGTTAAACTTTTTCCTTTAGCAGCTCTCCATAGTTTGACAAGCTTTTGGAAAGAGATAAAAACACACTACAGTGGTGTACACTGAACATTTATTACAACTAATTGGCGATAAGACAATGCACACGTGGCCTGAATATTGGTCACAGTCACAACAAAGCTTAATCCAGCCCAGCAGGTAAAAACGAAAGTGTAAACTGTGAAGACATGTTTACGTATGGAGTATGTATAAAAGTGACATTGAGACAGCTTTTAAAAATATAGGGCCCGCTATGCCACTTTACCTCATTCAGCTCTCACTTTTATATGAAAGGTGGTATTTTTTAAAATAAGATTTCCCATAATTAGAGAATGCCATGGAAGGGCAGGAAGCTGCAGCTAGTTTGCAGCACTTCTAAGTGGAGGGAAGCAAGAGGGGTGAGCAAAGTAAATCTGGTTGCAACAAGCACCCCGAGAGGGAACATTAGTGCTTTAAACGACTTAGTCAATGCTTTGTGAAGAGAGGAACACATTTCCCGTAAGACTGTCATGAAGAATTCCTGGTAAATCAACATTTCCATTTTGTTTGGGGGCATCAGAAACAATCCAGAAAAGTGGCTGAATGATTATGACCACAAAAATGTTATCTTAGGAGTCAAATGTGACTTGGCCTCAAAAATAACATATTATGAAAACAGTCAATCTCTGTTCTTCATCCCAGGTTTGGAATGCCGAAGAAATAATTTTCAACGTAAAACAGCGTAATTCCAATTTAGTCATGTGTATTCCCTTTGTTTCCAGGAAGGGTCTTTGGTATAAATTTGGTTTTTGAAGTTCCAACAGTGAAATTTTTATTCATCTGATATGTGATATGTTAATTCCCTTTCTCATATACACTGAAGTGTACTAGTCTTCGCCAAAGACAGTATTTAATAAATGTATATTTGCCTGATTGCCATATTCGTAGATATAATCAGATTAAGAGAAACAGACCTATATACCCTAAAATATCCAGGTACCCTTTTTTTCTGTTATCACTCGAATTCATATTTAAGTCTCCTAAGTTATGAATTGGTTAACCAGAGTTCCCTTTAAAAAAAAAAATAAAAAGACTGTGTAGGCCTGAATGAAGCAGCTTAGCAAAACAGTAATACTGACAAGACATCATCTTACACCATTAGCTAACATGGACATGAAGGCAGTGACCATCTACAGTGTGTAAAATGCCACAAGAAGTCATCGACAAGGGAGGAGAGTTATGTCAGTCCAATCTCTTCAAGAACACTACGTGGGGTTTCGGCTTCCTGTGGAGGGAAAATGTGAGACTCTGGTAAGCAGATCTGGGGTGGCTTGAGAGGATGAAACTGACACAGAAGGATGCGCAAGTTTCAGAGAAAAAGCAGTTTAGTGGCGCGGGTGCATTCTACTGAGAGCCAGTGGTTATTTAGGGTTTTGTATGGAAGCCACAGGGTGTTTTCAGCATGCATTACGTATCTGTTGATACTGACCAACGTGCTGGACACTTGCTGTAACACAAAAAGCAGTCAAACCCAGAGGCAATTTAAGAACTCACGGCTACCAAATAAATCTACAGGAAAGGTTATTTTAGTGTTAAAATTCAAAACCTCTGCTAAATAAAAAACAGGGAAAACCCCTAGTTCTCCCGATTCTGCACATAATTTTGGTTTCCATGCTTTTGAGGGGTCACATGTATTTATAGAAATGTCTTCCTCTGAGTTTTAACTCAGTTTTTGACTTGTGTCCCCAGAAGCAAGACTTCAGAAACTCACCTCCCTTAGACCTTCCCAGGGCAACCAATGGCTCCAGTGGAGGCAACATACATAAAGAATGCTCTGAGATGAGATAGTTTTGTCCTATGTAACAACCGATACTAATTTTAAACATCAAAGGAAGACAAAGCAGGCATGCATCTAGAAAAAAATTACTTAAAAACTTCCCAAACGGCCTGATTTTGCACTTCACAAAATAAAAAGGGACCAACTATATCAAATTCAGGTACTACTAGCAACAAGTTTGTAATTAAAAGGCATAGTATATTTTAATGGAGGAAAACAATATAATCTTTAGTATCCAATAAATTAACTTACTTTTGCATCCTGATTGTGGTAAAGCACAGAACAAGGGGAAAAAATATATATTAAACCAGAAATCCATATATTAGATTCAGTTGTATGTAAAACACTCAAACTCTATTGTCTGCTTCCTCATTGGGAAAACAAGGATCATAGTACTTACCTTCACGTGTATAGATTAAGCAACAAGGCTTACAGAAAGTGCTCAAAATCTGTTAGCTGATAGCATTACACAGTTGAAATCTAAATGAAGGTAGTAACGAAGTAGAATGAAGTACCATAAGCTATATAAAGTGTATAGAATGACCTTTTAGTAACTTTTACATTAATGAAAATGGGTAAAAATAAGCTTTGCTAACATGGTATTTTTTATAAAGAAGTCTTGCCCCCCCGCCCCCGGCCCTCGCTGCCCTCCTTGGCCCCCGCCCCTAATTGAACCTCAACCTAGCCAGAGTACAGATCGAAATGAATGTGGAAGATGAGAAAACAAGTTCAACATCGCACAAGATTACAATCAGCCAAGTACAGAATGGAGGGACTTTTACAGCACAGGCGATGCAACAACAAAAAAGGGCAAGGGTTGGAGAGAGTTGTTCAAAATGAAGACTTAAGAGACATCGGCTAGATACAATGTGAGGCTTGTTTGGAATCTGGTTCTGACAAACCAATTCTAAAGATAACATTTTTCAGATTATGAGATGCAGTCACTGCTGCATTGAGGCAGGCTGTTTTTCAGACATTTGTGAAAAATGGAACCAAATTACTGTTAATCTCATGGGGCATGGTACTTCTCTTTAAATATGAAATGACCGGATGCCTAGGGCTTGCTCTAAAATACGCAAAATGGGGTGGTGGTGGCTGATGAAGTAAGTACAATAATAAAGAGTATTGAGCTGATGGTTAATGAAGCTGAGTGATGTATATACATGAGGACGCAGTCTATCTGTATTGTCTCAGTTTTCATGATATAATTCTTAAAGAAACTCTAATGGACATGATGTAACACTCCCAAGAGTGATATAAGCCAGTCTTTCATTTTTAGTGTCTGGCCTTAAACATTAAATACACTGAACCACATACATAGTTAAACAACTTGAAAATAATTCCTTTTCATTTAATGTCACTTTGTAAAATGTAATACAACTTTAAGGTACTAATTAAAAGGTTGCCTACATCAAATTCTATACATTGAAGTCTTAAGCTTACCCATGTAAAAACGTCCCCATTCCTACTCCCTGAAGCTGATCAGATTTCTCCTATGTGCTCACTGCGTGCAATCTCATATTGCATTTCTTGATGAGAACCATGTTGCTTATCAAATATGTATTATTTAAAATATTTTTCTTTTTACAAAGGCCTACAGTTATTTACATTTTATTCCTTTGACCTTTGTAGAGATAGTACATTAGTTTTTTCAAATTGTGTTTAAAATGTTTATTTTCACATGTTCATACTGAAATTGTAGCTCAAAATTACTACCGAAGAGTCAAATTCACAAAAACATAGTAAGTAGAATGGTGGTTACCCAGGGCTGGGGGAAGAGGGAAATGGAGAGTTGTTTTAATGGGCAGAGTTTCAGTTTTGCAAGATGAAAAGTTTCTGGAGATTTATCACAACAATGCGAATATGCTTAACACTTAAAAATGGTTATGCTGGTAAATTCTGTTCTGTGTTTTTTACCACGATTAAAAAAAAATTATCTGGAAAACCAAAATGTAAAAATACATTATCAAAAGGAATGGAGAAGAAAAAGTCATTCACATGAGACAAAGTACATGCAATATTTTTATTTTAGACATGCAAGGAAAGCTGTTTCAGAATCTACTAATTCAAAGCAAGCAGCTGTATACAGAAAACAAAAGAAGCAACATCTTGTTACAACAGCTCAACACAAGCATCCAGAGCAAACAGGCATGAGACAATGCATATTTATGCAGCATTAAAACCAAGTAAATAATGTATTGCAGGGCAGGGAGAGGGACGGAAGGAAAAGATGGAAATGAAAGACCAATGTTTCCCAACGCTTTCGATGTATAATGCTCAATTTCTCACTTGATAGCCCATCCAGGTGCCATGGTAAGAACGCTAAATGATCTGCACGCCTGCCTAATACACATTTTCACAGGTCTTCTTTCAGTGCTAAACCAATTTAAGCATCTTTTGAATTTATCGTTTAATGACAGCTTACTTAACTCGGGCTTTAAACTCTCTAGGTATAAACAATGACTTATTCAGTACTTTCCTTTTATAATAAAGTATGTTGCATGTTTTATTCAAGGTATACACACTAATGATCAATATTAAAGGTTTTACTATTCAGGAATATAAAACCATAGTTAACAAGTCATTAAGTATTTTAAATGAAGACTATATGATAAAACCATAACCAGTAAAATATAAGTATTTAAACTTATTCAAATTTGACTATATAAACTCAGTATTAATACTTTGAAAGGGTTACTTACTATTAGATGTTGCAGATGAGATTTTATGACAGCTTTCTAATAGTTCTTAAAGGGATTGTTAGGTATTATATAGTAAAAATGTGATTTAATAAATGAGGCATTACAAATTTCTTAAAAACTGTGAATGTTTTACCTTAAATAATGTAATTGTACAGATTTTACTTGTATTTCCAAATACACTTTTATGTGATACATTAAAACACATTAGCTCACATAGACTATAATATAGTCATACTAAATATAGTTTTTTCCCCAACAGTTGAAGACCAAACCACACTATATATTATGGCACTGCTTATTTAGACCTAGCATTTCAGCTGTATTTTCTTTGGTAAACAATATAACAATTGCTAGGTTTTCCATTACAAGATTAATCACAAATGGTTCACAGGTGACATGGATGTGTTTAAGATGAAATATTACGAAAACATTCATAGGTCATATTTTTCAAGAAGAAATTAAGCCAGCTGCAAGTAGGAGTAAGCTATATTAAGATAACATATAGAATGAAAATAAAATAGAAAAGAGGTATAAGAACAGGAAAAAATTACAATTGTAAAGGTATTGGTTCTGAAACGTTCTATTATTATAAGATGGTCACCAAGCTGAGGATATTTTCTTTCATAAGTATATCAGCTCTCTATTTCCTCTGTGAGAGTCTGCATACACGTCGAGTAGTCATTTAGTACACTGGGACATTAAAATATTCATGACGTGGCTACAAAAGAAATGCATATGTTCTTACACACAGTATACAAACTCACAATCAGATTTCTAGGTCTAGTGCACAGTAAAGAAAACTTAGACGCAACTTAAATTTTTGGTTTTGTTCTTTGGTTATGGCTGAATATTTCAACTTCTAAACAATGCCCAGGAGTTCAAATTCATTTTATTAACTCTGCTATATATAAAGGAAATCAAAACAGCCTACATCCTAGAGAATCCTACAATATTTTCAGTGTAAGTCACCTGGTCAATGCTGAGTTAACTGAAAATTCAAGTAGAATACTCCCTCCCACCAGTAAGGTCAAGTTCATCCGGATTTTATTACACTAAGTCAGATAATTTAATCCCTTAATGAAAATCATTACATCCTAAAATGACCATAAACTCTTTTACAGGATTTTAAAGGAAAATCTTTCCTAAGAAAAAGTGAAAAAGTAGTCAGCCATCTGGTATTTTAAGTAGCAACAGACGCTTTTAGCGGTTCGCTTAGCTTAAACACACAAACACACACACACACACCCCTCCAAAATCTATGCCTTTGAGACTAGGGATATATTACTTATTAAATAATCCCTTTAAAAACTCTCCAAACAGATTTGTTAAATGTCTATGCCTACAAATGTATCCGAAAAGATGTTTCTCACATCATCGAGGTAACCTGAGGTGAGGTTTTAAACTGACCTTAGAGTGTCCGGAGACGAATTTCTAGGGACTCCGAGAATCTCCTGAAACTAGAGGCAAAATTATGTGCAGATTTTCCTGAGAAGAGGACCCATGGCCCTTCAGACTCATTGGGGTAATAACCCAAACCAAAAGGCTTGTGGCTCAAAAAAAAAAAAAAGTTTAAAACTGCTCACTTGAGAGCTTTAAATATATCCTCATTTTAGTATTTATTCAACTTGGCACTTTAAAATGATAGACTACAAAGTCATGTAAACTGTTCCAATAAAATAAATAACTGATCCTTATAAAATAACCGTTAAACACAAAAGTATCCAGAGAGAAAAGCCACTTAAATTTTACTCTTCAGGTAATTCCTAAACAGTTTAAAGAGATAGTAATTGCCTTTTCCCCCCACTCAAAATAGATTATAGGGAATGAAGCAGCAAGTTAAAATAATTATAATAAATTAAACCCCCAAATGCTTCATTTTCTTCCTGAAGCTCTCATTTCTCCCTGGGAATTCTGTATCTGTGTCAATGGCATTAGTGAGTCACAGTATTTAATAATACTTCTTGTCAATGAAACTCTTTTAAGTATTTTCTGTGTAAAAAGTAAATATATTATGAGTCATTACAAGAGCAAAATTCCCTAATAGCAGTTAAATGAAATAATTGGGACTATCCCTTGGGATTTAATGTTATAATTAAGACTACTCAGATAACACTAAACTATAAATAATAAACTCGACAAACTTAGAATTACAAACTGAGTTATATATCCTACTACATTTTGATGCATGTCAGTACTCCAGCACGTATTCTAGTATGCTTTCTTACACCCCATGAAACTCTTGCTGTGATACACATTCATTCTGTTTTCTGGAGAGAGAACAAGAAAAGTTTAAGTCTGTCAAATAGCCTTTCACCTATATAATACCAATTCTTTGAGCATTTACATCATAGCTCTTAATCCTTTTATTTTCTCTTAATTTTATACCATAAAAAGCACATGCCCATTAAAAAAACTTTTCCAAACAGGGCTGAGTACACAGCCATTCATCCCCAGAGGAAACTTACTATGAAAGAGAACAAATAATTCTATAGGAACGTTTCTCAAAGGTGGTAGACCTTTCACTACCTTTAGGAAACAGTTGATGATAAACCCAATTATTTTTTAAAGCCAGTGATCCAGATTATTGTACTTAAACACGAAATTTGCATTCACCAATTGTGAAGAATAGTCTTCATGGAGAGAAAACACTTTATTGGAAAAACATCCTTTGAGAAAAGAAACCCTAAAAAATAAATGTATTCTTTTACTACTTTTAAGTTGCTATATATATATATATATATATATATATATATATATATATATATATATTAAAGATTTTACTTGTTTTTATAGAGATGGGAAGAGAGGAAGGGAGGGAGAGGAACATGGATTGCCTCTTACACGCCCCCAACCAGCAACCTGGCCTACAACGCAGGCATGTGTCCTAACCAGGAATCGAACCATCAACCTTTTGGTTTATGGGATGATGCTCCAACCAACTGAGCCACACAGGCCAGGGCTAAGATTGATTTTTAACTAAATGATGCATATATATATGCCCTGGCTGGTTTAGCTCAGTGGATTGAGCGTCGGCCTGCGAGCTAAGTGTCGCTGGTTCGATCTTCCAGTCAGGGCACATCAGCGAAGGAAAACTCTGACTCCAAAAAACCTCCGCTGCCTTGCGGCATACCTCTTCAGGGGAAAGGCTAAGGGAGTAAACCCCGACAGAAAATCCGGAGCCGGAGTCCCTAAGGCGGTTTGACGTTGTAGTCAACACCGGCAACTCCTGCGGCGCACCTGAAGCCAAGCTGTATTGACTCCGTCTTTCCCTTGGACCCTTCAGCTGCGAAGAGAGGGGGGGTCTGCTGCATGGGCAACAGCAGACCCTCCATATCACCCTGCCCAGGCTCTGTAGCTTCAGCGTCATCGCAAGATGTCGATTCAACACGGGAGGAGACAGATACCATGTCACTCCCGAGTCGGACTGCACAGCCATTCTCGGCGGTGCAGATAGACTCTTAAGAAGCTACACCATCGTCTCTCGAGACGGACGGCTGCCGACGACGATGCACATAGTTACCCAAGGATTAAACATAACTCCAGTGTTCTGGGCCCTTGACCACCAGTACCTCTTAAAAATCATGGAATAATATAATTATATTTAGAATTGAGGAAGATGATAGTAAACTGTCTCATAACATACAAGGGGTCTTGTGCAGAACTCGGCCTGCTATCTTCTACTACCCAGCAAACTGAGTTTTTTTATACACTAAAACATCAGTGATGTAGATTATGTGGAAATATGGGCCAGAATGAAAACAGAAAAATATTTTAAACCCAATTATATTGCAAAAATACAAATCACAAGGTTCCCTTAGTACAGATCCTTGAAGACCTATTTTTTTGAATAAAGATTAGGCATGAATTATTTTCAATCTGAAATGGGTCTTCAATCCTGGGCAATCCTTTTGCTCATCATTGATTTGTTCCCCATTAAGTTTCTTCGAAACCCCTCAACATTTCCCCCAAGCTTTCTACCTCTTTCTCTTCTCCTCAGTTCCCAGCAGCTCTCCACTAGCTCATGTAGCTTCTCAGAGTCAAGAAAATGACAACATTGTCACTTCCACTTGCTCAACTCACAAGGAAAAAAAACAATCTATAGCTTTCCCACATTATCTCAAGAAAGGAGGAAAAATTCATCTTGCTCAAGACCAGTACTTGATTCCATTCCCATTCACCCTCCCAATATACTTTTCCTTGTATTTTATTACTGTTTTTCATCACTCTCTGCATTTGCTCCTTCTCCTTAGTATACTTATATTCAACTTTCCTCCATACTGAAAATAATCTTATCCTCACCCCCTACAAAAAGGACCAGATGTAGTGAGAAGTGTAGGATAACAAACATTTTGGAGAATTAAGTTACACCTGTTCTCAAAATCACCCATGTTCCTTAAAAAAGACAAACTCATTACCTTAAAAATTCCCAGACATTCACCATACAAGGCTGATGATACAAAATGATCTGGGAAAACTACAATGAAAACTGGTAAGCTAGTAATTATCTGAAGGCTTAAGTCTTGTTGAAATTAGAATTGCTTATATAAACCAGTGGTATTAGATCCAAAATTGAAAACCTAGTCTCTGATTTCCTCTTTCTAGTACACAATGTAGTCAGAGAAAATAATTCACACTTAATAAAAAATAAGTGTAATTTGAAGTTACAGCTCTACTCCACTTTTTCTTGCAAAGGGGCTTCATTTATTCCTTGCATTATAAAGTAGTATCCTTTGTCCTTCATGTTCTAGAATACAGTGGTCCTTCTGATTACTCCTCACTGAATTCTGTGGCCACGTTCTTACTCTTAACTCTGGAACTCTATTCCCTGTGCTGAAGACCAAAGGGTCAAAAGCCAGAGATTATACAAACTCACTGAGATCTATTTTTAGCAACGAATAAAAATAAGAATTGAAAGCACTTTATAAGTCCCTTTTAGATGACAGGGCTCACGGCATCAGTGTTATTTCACAATCAGTTGTGAGGCACTAGGAAAGTGACTTTTTTACATTAAATTAGTAACGAGAGGCAAGAGCAATAATTGCTCCAGATGGTGTCTAAAATGATAAAGAGCACACAAATGCTTCACTTTACATGCTGAAACTTTCTTTTTTAGCAAAATCTACTCATAAGTTTTACCTAATAGAGCAATACAACGTATACTCTTCCATTCACACAGTACTGTCATTAAAAAAATAATTTAGAAAAATTTATACTTGAAAATGTACTTATAATATATGCTTATTTTACACTTCTAGAAAAGGAGGGGTATCCTCAAACATTTTCAGAGTTAATACCATTAAGTTAATGTCCGGCTTCTAAATCTTTTCTTCTCTTTTATTTAAATAAATATTTATTTTCAGATGGAAGGAAGGAGAGAAACAGTGACTGATTGCCTCTCGCATGCCCCCAACCAGAGACCTGGCCCGCAACCCAGGCATGTGTCCTGATTCGAACCCATGACCTTTTGGTTTGTGGGATGATGCCCAATCCACTAAGCCACACCAGTCAAAGCTGGCTGCTAAGTTTTTTCTCACTTGACATACCTTGAGTATCTTTTCCATATCATTACATAGAAACCGATCTCTTTTCTTTTACAGAAAGGTATTTGCTTCGATCTTCCATCTGGATCATAACTTGAAATGCCCTAAATTTAATCAGAATTTTCCAAACAAATGACTTCTTGAAATCACTGAATTTTAAATATTTAAATTCTAAATACCTTTAATGAGTAAATTCTTTAAGGCTAATTGGGTACCCCCCCATCCCCCCAAAAATCCCAACAACAGAAAAGCATATGCAATAAGTCTGTATATGCAAATTCGGATCATTTAAACTATTCCTCCTTTAAGAAATTATCAAATCCCTAAGGTGGTTGGGGACATGAACAGAAAAGTTAAGTGTTCTAACTGCCTGGAGGGTAGGGTATTCAATTCTGTTTCCTGGTAAAAACTCAATTACCTTAATAGATGTTAACAGATTTGGTGGTTGCTGAGGAAATTAAATTATATAGTGACATCCCACAAGCTTTGTTGTGGGTTATGTGCTGAAGTCAACCATAGATTATCTCCCCAGGCACCAGTTACCGAGTAAAGGTAATTTTGGTGACTCAGAAGTGATTTTTCCAGAAATTTATGTGTTCCGAAGGATATTTGTCCTCCTTTCCTAATATCTGGGTTTTTTTCTTTTCCTCTCCTACCCTTTGATTCATTTCCATCTAGTCATTGATACTCTGGATTATATACAGGGTGAGGCAAAAGTAGGTTTACTGTTCTGAGTACACAAAACAATTTATTATATTATTACTTATTAATTAGTGTATTATTTTCCATACAAACAACTTGTAAACCTGCTTTTGCCCCACCCTGAATTATATTGAAAAGATGTAGCAGTCTTCAATGTACATGCACTCTATAAATGGAATCTTTATATATTCCATGGTATTAAATTAAACCAGGGTTTCTCAGTCTTAGCACTATTGACACTCGAGGCTGGATAATTCCTCGATCTGGGACGGTCCTTGTCACTGGGCGCCAGTAGCACCCCTCGGCCAGCTGTGACAATCAAAAACGTATCCAGACATTGCCACGTGTCCCCCCCTGAGGAGGCACAATTGCCCCTGCCAGCCCAGTTGAGAACAAATGAGTTAATCTAATTATCTCTGGTTGATGGGTAAGATTATGTTCTATTGTGCTTGCCTGTATTTGTTAATTTTCCTATAATGGGAATTTTTATTTTTTAAAAAAGTCAACAGAAGAAACAATTGAAGAAAATAAAAAAGAATGTGTCAGTAGGGCAAAAAAGAACTCAAACCCTAAAATTTTTCAGAAAGTACTTTGTAAAGAAAAAACTCGTCACCAACAGCTAGTTGGGCTCATGCAAGCAACTTAGTAAATCAGGGTCAGCATGGAAAGAAAGGAGGAGTAGAATAGAAAATGTGAGACTGCAAAACAAGAAATAAGGATAGATTATTAAACAAGTTTTTCTGGTTTATGTGTATGTAACTATTATGATATAAAACGTATTTAATGATTACAACCTGAAAACCAGTGACCAAAGACATTGGCTAAATTGTTACTTATTAAATGTAAAGTGGGAGGCAAGATTTGTTCTCCTTCTGTTTTTTTCTGTATCTGCCCTTCTGTATTTTCCATTTCAAGCATCAGTGTAGCCAAACCTCACTTATCCAGATTTTGATCTAGCAGACCCCCATCAAGTTTACCTAAAAAATAAATAAATATGCTGGCATAAACTACAGCCTGGTGAACTTTTAACACAATTTAAAAGAAAAAAGTTTAGGCTTAAAGGTTTTAACATAAACTGGTCATTGCAAAGGAATTATAGGAGTTTGTCTAAGAGTATTTACATCAAAATACTTTTTCCTGTTAAATGATATTGTATATATTTGAAAGCACTTGTTTTAAAACAATGTAAGAGTCTTGAGTTTGACTAGTATGCCCAAATATTTTTAATTAGAAGATTTTAATTAAAAAACCAAAACTTATTAAGACATGTTATTAAATACTTGAAGAAGTACTTTTAAAATAATTTTAAATTACAAAAGATGTATTATTTAAAGAAATCACTTTTTCTCCTAAGACTCTTACCTTTCCATTTTTTAATGCAGTCCAACAGATTACTACTTCTACAAAGATACTGCACAGTATCTTTGCAGTATGTAAAGATACTTACATAGTATGTAAGATAGATCATGTAGCCCTAGAACTAAAAGAAATCAGTTTTAGCAGCAGAAATTTTCCACAGAGCATCACTTTGTAGAAGAGGCAGACTAACAACTGCAAACCCAGTAAATCTATTCATAAAGTGGATCATATTGAAGCAGAAGTAAACTCATGAATGTAACGCTTGCTTCTGGCACCTCACTTCCTTTCATTTGTAAGGTTGCTTTAGCGAGAAACAGCAGCAATAGCACACAAACCTCAAAGGAAAACACCCTCAAATTTCAAAACGATGCTATTAGTATGAAAAAGAAAGGTTGACACATCTCAAAAAGCACTGGTCAACGCGGTCATGCATCTACCACTGAAGGTTAAAGCCCAAAGCCCTGCAGTTAACTGTTTGATCTTCATGAAATCAAGCAAGGACTTGGTATCATCTCACGTGCAACAGTCTTTGCATAACACCCCGTTTTATCCATGCCACAAAATGGTAAATTTAGTAGTTACCAATAAATAAGTTGGGGGTCAAAAGGAATAGTCTTAAACTGCTCTTTATCATAAGATATCCTCAGACAAACCTCCCCATTCTTCATTCTGGCTCTATAAAATTAAAGAGCAGAGAAAAACTGTTAAGTGCCTTACTTTACAAAGAAAATGCACGCTATATTCCTTTGCTGTTATATATGTTTATAAAATAAATCCAACTGTATCACTCGCCCTCTCACCCCCCCTAAAAAGTCTAGCTGAAAATAGGTATTTAATTGGGGCAGGCAGGGCGGGGGGAGAATGTTCCACGTACGGCAAAGAATGTCAATTTAGTAAACTCAGCATGTTGCACTTTTAATTTTTTAAGAATCAAGTTAAGTACCAGTGGCATGTTAATAAAACATGTTTTTAAATTAAAACAAACATTAAAAATTGGATAATGGAAGATTTTTTCTGGGCTTTACCCCCAAATCTAATTATGTATTCATACAACCGAATACCAAAAGGAATAAACAGGCTTCAATCTAGAAATTGTCAAAAACTAAAACCCTTGTTCATTGAACAAGTAAAATAAAAGATATCTTTACTTAATCACATTGTCTGATATTTTAGAGATTACTGAGTACACATTTATGTGAAGGTCTCATTTCCAGCTATAATATGCTAATAGAAAATTGACTTTATCCACTATTGTCTGCCTTGTTTGCTGATGAAATGAAGGACTACCTAAAGAAAACAAAGGGCTACCTAAACAAACCATATGACATTTACACAAATCGGGTCAAAGGGAAACTTTAAAGAAATTGTTCTTAAGAAAATGAACATTCTTAAGCATAGAAATGTACACTTTACAAATTTTAAAAGGACTAAAACCAAAATCATTTTGTGATTTGCATGTATCTTTAAGCCAACAGATACTTTCATTATAAACTCAAAGCCATCTTTGGTGTATAGAAATAATTAATTCAAGCAACAAAAAAATACCACTGAAAAGAAAAATCACAATACAGTGGACCGCTGAACAATTCAGTGTGTGGGCGGTGGTGGCAGGGCCACCATGCGCTCAAAAATCCAAGTGTTACTTTTTACTCCCCCAAAACTTAAATTGTCTCTCAAGTATCCTCGGGGAATTTGTTCCAAGATTCCCTGTGGATACTAAAATCCGAGGATGCCCAAGTCCCTACATAAAATTATGTGGAGATCAATGCATACAGTCAGCCCTCTGCATCTACGGACTCCCAACTAGAGGGTCGGAAACAGTACAGGTGTTTATGGGAGAAAAAAAAAAATCTGCATGTAAGTGGAGCCACACAGTTCAAACCTGTGTTCAGAGTACATGAAAAACTAGGTAAAAATTAATTAATTAGAACTTTTACAAATTTAAGGCTGCATTTAGATAAGTGTCTTTATAGATACATTTACAATTTTGTAAGCAAAATCATTTCATGACATAGACCAAGTGAATACTTACCCCAAATTATAAGACCAGAAAAGTTACTATAGATCTAGGTATTTTGATAAATCCAACAAGAAATTATTTGAAATATATGATTTGTATCTATATATCCAATTTAAAAAGTTCAACTATTGATAATTTAGAAAATGAAAATTTCCAATCCCAAAAGTAAAAGACGGCTATCAGCCTTAGGAAATCTATTCTGCTTAATACAGAGGGACCTCCAGGAGGATTATAATTATTTTACTATATTACTGAGAAACAGAGAAGTTGGTATCTAAAAAAGAATATTTAAAATATACATACCAAGACAATACAGAAATGGGGGGTTGGGGAGAACGACGAGAGCACAGTGTTTAAGATTTCATACAGCTCTGGAGTCTAGGAGACCTGGGTTTGGAATCCTGGTTTTGCCAAACACCACCCAGGACCAGTCGCTGGACCCTCACCGAGCCTCTACTTCATTTGTTACAAAGGTTCTCATGATACTTTCTCCAGGCATCCTGAGGGTTAGCAAGGATGCCTCATATCTAAGTGCTCAATAAGCATTAGTTATCATCATAATTCTCTTTCTTTGTCACGGTGTCCACACAAATACTTTTTTTTTTTTTTAGCAGTTTGTGGAATGCCTTTTTCTCATCTTATTCCATCATCTATTATATGAACGAAATATGCAAATATTCTTCCAGAGATGTAAACATGTATCCTGTTATCAACATATAAATGAATCCATTTTAGGAAACAAGCGTCTTGTCAACCCTAGATTTCATGTGACAGTATGTTGGTGAATAACTGAATAACAGGTTAACCTGTTAACCTAAAGCCTTACTGCCCCATACAGACTAGCTTGGCTTCATAAAGCCCATCCTTAATCTGCAACATATTATAACTCACTCTAAATTCATAAATGAACCAGCCACCTTCTGCCTTCCCAAGAACAGAATAGCTAAATTAAGAAAAATGGCTCACTCAGATCACAGAACAGAAAATGTTTTAAAGGTACTATCTTTTGGTTTATGTACAGAACAATGTAAAGGTATTCACTGATGAGAAATAGGGCCAAAGCTCTCTTCTAAAGACAAGGAACTCTTATTAATGGTCAATTTTTTTTAAACTAGTGTGAGATGAGATAAGAGTCATAGACATCCTATGATTCTCTCTCCATTCCCACTTTCCCAGTTAATGATATAAAAATTCTACTTCAAAAAGGGAGACATTACTTACTAATATAATACTTCAACAGGGGGGATACACACACACACACACAGACTCACAAATAAATATGAACCTGTAATAACTTTTTTATCCCCTAGTATATTAAATACTCACAATACATGCTATAAAGTAAACTTAGCATGTTTGTCATACTGGAAAATCTAGTGATTTCCCAATAGTTTTTTCTTTTCTTTTTAATCCTCACCTGAGGATACTTTTTCATTGTTTTTAGAGAGAGGAAGGGAGAGAGACATTGATGTGAGAGACCAGGAACCAAACCCACAACCCAGGTATGTGCCCTGACCAGAAGTTTAAACGGCAACCTTTGGCTTTGCAGGATGATGTCCTATCAGAAGCCATACCAGCGAGGGCTCCCAGTAAAGTTTAAAAAACAATCCAGAAATAAGGAGATATCAGTACACTAAACATAACTCTCCAGAAAAAAAAAAAAAAAAAACATTAAAATTAAAAGTTTAGCTTCAATAACTTTAGAAACGTTTTAAGGCAAATATAATTAATCAGAAAATGAACTTGGAGGAAATACCAGGATGTGGTATAACAGACTATAGTTCCATACTAATGAAATACAAAAGTGATCAAGGGAAGGGACAAATATGGAAAATTCCCAATTCTTGGTTCTGGTTTTGACCTAATTTTTACAAAAGCCTGATTAGTTAATAGCAAAACGAGGAGCTGCTAACTTTAAAACCAACATTACAAGAGCAGACTATGAGCTTGTAGTCAGCATATCTGATGTTAAAAAAACACTCTCCCCAATGACATGTTTGCCATCAGTTAATAAACCACTGTAGCAAACTGTACACATGTGGAAGGAAGAGGGGCCTTATAAGCTCATTTCACTGCTGAACAGCGAAATGGCATTAGGGCAGCAAACAAAATGCTTTACTTTTGCAGGTACTTAACCACTGCCTTGGTAACTCAAGATCGCTACATGTACACGCATTGCCTCATAGTTTATATATGTACGGCCCAGATGCTGTCATCCCAGCTTTGAGCAATCCCCACACCTGATCCAGTCAGTGAAGAATGCAGAGGGATTACAGAGAGCTCCTACCTCTCCCTATAGAGGCCAATGGTTAAGAAGTTATAATGGAGAAAAAGAGGTTTTACTCTTGTTCCCTTAGTTCACATTTCCGTTACAACAGAAGTGCTAAGAAATTGGATTTAAACAAAACAAAATACCCATACATACAGAGAACAGTTGATGACTGCCAAAGGGGAGCGATTTAAAGCTCCCTTTAATAAAATAAAAAAGCAATTACTGTCATGAAAACATACTACATTTTTTATATTGACTAGTCCCTTCTTCTTAGGCTATAAACTTTGATTAAAACTACAATTATCACTAAAGCATAATTCAACGTGTTATCTGAGTCCTTAAGTTTTTAGGAAAAGGTAGCCTTATCTATGCAACTGTAAGCCTCAGAAATCAAAGGTACAGAAGCATCAAATATACAATTAACCCAGAAGAACTGTAGAAGTTAGACAGGGAAAGGGGTTTATTAATGGCTCTGGTGATGCCAAGGGAAGAATGTGGTCAGTCATTTGACAGAACATAGTTTGTTACCTAAGATCAAGGAAAAGTAAAAATATTTTTTTTTAGTTAGTTTTTATAACACAAAACTAGAGGGTTCTACAAAAAGTATAATTAGAATACTATCATTTGCTTGGCTAATTTGCACTTAATGGACATGAGGTGAAAATATGAAATTTGGAATGAAAATGCCATAATCTCGGTCAACTCCCGATTATCTACATTAATGAGAAAACAGGTTATTGTAAATAATCCAGAACAATGAACGGAGTTCTCAAAAAACTGTTCACTTTTGCTGAATCCTTTCCCTTTTTAAAGTCGTCTGTCCTCTAAAGGTTTAGACTCTAGTGTTTTGGGGTCCAAAATGGACCATTAATAAGATAGGCCATCTTCAAAGTACATGATCCATCCATAGATAATGGAGTTGACGTGACGGACACACATTCCAATTAATAAACTGCACACACTGACACTACATGCCAAGCATGCTTCAGAGTAGTTTCTGGAACTGTAAGAATGAGGACGATGACTGACACTTCCCAAGAAGAGCAAAAACATGCTGGTGTCTACAGAACTCTAAGCTTACCTCCTGCAGCAGATCAGCCTGCTCAATTGCTTTAAGGACATTTTTCTTGGATGTTTCCTGAACTTCCCCTCCCAAAAGAAACTCATCCAAAATAAAATAAGCCTTCTCAAAATTAAAGATGATATCAAGTTCACACACCTGAAAAACAAACAAAAATAATACTAATAAAAAGCAAAAGGTACTTAGCAACTATCAGGCAGTGAATACAATCTGACCAGATTAGAGAATTTAGATGTAGATTTAGAATCCATCTAAATTCTTTCTAAAAATGGCAGTCTTGCTAACTAAGCATCATTGATTTAGTCAGCTTAATTTTCAAATCTCAAGCACTTGAAAACACAATGCCTTCACGCTAAGTAAGACCCAATTCTGCAAGCTCCCAACATGGGCAACTTTCCTACTCATAAAAACCAATCTTTTAAAATATCTATTTCCTGGGTAATGTGATTATAACTGCCAACAAAATCTAAATTCTTCACTGAGCACTTCTAGAAAATTACTCTTTGCAGTTGGACTCCTTTCTATTCCACTACTTTAAACCTCATTCTCACCACCATAATTAAATGAGTAGGTCTGCAGGGTCAAGCAATTTTGGCAGGTACAGTGATCCCTCACTTATCCCGGCTATTACGTTCTAGTCCCCCCCGCAATAGGTGAAAATCCGCGAAGTAGGAACCTTACATTTATTTCAGTATTTATATCTATTTTTAAGGCTTTATAAGCCCTTCCCACACACTTAGAAACCGTTCCCAGTCCCTTATTAACCTTCCCCACTCCCTTATTAACCTTTTCCACACTTTTATAAACACTACTTATGTTCTTAAACATATTCTACACTCTTAAACCTATGCAACTTTAGCAACATACGTAAACAGCACCGCAAAATCCCATGATACAGTGAGGCCGGGATAAGTGAACTGCGATATAGAGAGGGACTACTGTAACTGATTGACTAGGCACGCTGACAAGAAAGTCATTCTTTCCCTCTCCCACAGTTAATTTCAAATAGTCAGAATCTCCAAGACAATCAAATAATAAACTTGTTATAGAAAAAATAAAAAAATAAAAAAACTATGGCATTTAATTCCCTAAAACGAAATACTACTCACACTGCCAAAATACTTGTCAAGTAATTCCACGTAACGATGAATTATTTCCAGGGTAATTAGTTCATTGTCCTGATCTTCAATAGCACAGCAAAAATACAGACTAGCATATCTGAAACAAAAAACAAAGGAGAAAAAAGTTTTACCCTATAATCATGGTTCCTTAAATATATTTTCATATCCTATTGTGAAAGACACCATGTTTACACAACTGATTTCCTCTTTCACAACAGTACATACTATTTTTCTCCTAGATTACAAAAGCAATATATGTATAGGAGAAATTTAGAAAAGTATAGGCAAGCAAAAACGAGAAAAAATAAAAATCATTCGATCATACATCTAGAAAGAGTAGCTATTTTACTCATCTTCTTTTCTGGCTCCTTTCTATGTAAATTCTAAAACATAACTGACCCAGGTTGTTATGAAGTTTACTTAATTAAAATAAAATGCACTGTATGGCTAATTCAAACTACAAGTAAAAAAAGAAGAAAATAAACTCTCCAACCAGAGGAATTATCGAAGGGATTGTCAACATGAAGTCAATATTCTGGAATGTTTTACTGAAGTGTAATATACACACAAAGAACACAAGTCATAAATGTACAGCTCAATGAGTTTTCAAAGTGAACCTACCTGTGTAGCAGCAAAGCAGATTAAGAAACATTACTGAACCCCTGAAACTCATCTCCTAGCGTCTCCAGGTTACAACCACCCACCCCCACAGGTATCTTTTCTAAAAGCATAAAATTACTGTTTTTTAAAAGGAGGTTCCTAGGACTGTGGAATAAACCCCAAGAAAAACAACAGTGCACATTATCACAGAAGTCAGAGAAAGAGAACAGAAGAAACAGACTTCTCAAAATTTCCAAGATCTACTCTGTTGAACTGAAGTTTAGGTTATTCATCCTTGAAGAAGGAATAAGGTTGGAAAACTCCTATCTTCCTCCAAATTCGGATTTTAGCACATGGTGATACTTAACCCAAGAAAGCCGAAACTTATTAATATACAAGTCTTCAAATCGTAACAAATGATGACCAAGTCCTTAGAGGTTCTAAAAAAGCATTTTTAAATGGCTTAAGTTTAAGGCTTTTGAAAAAATAAATAAAAACCTAAGACATTTAAACAAATTTCATTTGAGATTGTAATTTTCACTGAGCATTTAAGTGATTTTTAGAAAACGGGCAATTACTGCTCATAGCATTAATGTCAAACATTATAGAAATGCACACAATCTCAAGTCAATGAATTCTTGTTTTTCAATGAGAATAACTACTATTTACATAACAATCTACTTATTTCAACATTATCAGAAACATTTGATCTTTCCAATAGCAAGCACCATCATCCTTGATTACAGAAGACAAAAAGAAAAAAAAGAAAAAAAGATAGAGGCCTGCCAAATGGTTGTACTAGGACAAGAAATCTGCTCTTCAGACCTTCAGTCCAGTCCTTCCCATCTACCACACCGACATCCCTTGTCATACATAGCATGACTTTTTGTCATGCCCATTCTACCTGACTTCTACATTTAGTAAGTTATTTAAAATGGTGGGTCTCCTGCAGTCTTAAGAGAGGAGGTGTTGGGGATTAACAGGGCACCACCTCCAACTTGGTTAGAAAGAGCTTCTTCTCCCCCCCCCACACCCACTTGTTTTTGTTTATCTGTTTAAAAAGGCAATGGAATATGACAACTCTCCGTCCTCCCAAACCCATGCTCACCAAAGAGTTTTGAATTTGGGGAAATTGATACAAATAACATGGTACAATGCCCTGAATTAAGAAAACTAAAGACTAAAGGGACTGACATTAAAAACGGTAGGTTAAAAACCAGACATGGCTAACATGAATAGAGAGCTAAATGATTCCACTAGAAAGAATTTACTAATAGTTTCGGGTAAAACTCCTTTTAAGATTTTTTTTCTTCCTTTTTTTCACTTAAATCATTTACTTTCTAACCTTAAGAATATACCAGTTCTTTGCCCCTGCCCCAAGAGGATGCAAAAATTAACAGTGTAAGTGGAATATTTACATTAATACAATGTAAGTATTTGGCCAAAAGGAATTTTAAAACTAAATTTCATCTGGTAATACCCTACAGCTACCAATACGTTGACATTAGATAGGAATTTAAAACAAAACAAATCCAATCTGATCAAATCCACAATTAACTGAAATCTTCATTTTATTCAGTTGTGAATAAAATAGGAGCCATTGTTTTATATAATGTACTAAATGGTTTCAACTTCAGAAATGATCTGCCTAGTTTGTGCAAAACAAGAAGTTTCCTTCTGTTAACAGGATGTGAGCCTTTGAAACTTAGTTCTTTTTCATTTGTCATAATTTCCAAATAAAATAAACAGCTCCACCTCCCTATGTAACTGTGTCTTCCTTGAAGTCATCAAATAGCCACGTACAGACATAATCTTTGGAACATTCTACAGTTTCAGAAGGTATTTAAAGACTCAGGAATACATATTAGCTATTTTTGCTTCTTCCTTTTGTCTTGTTTGCTTCAATACATCCATTGCATCAACTGGACTCAATGAAAAGATTTTTTTCAATGTTACTATTAAGCAATCTAATGCTTGCACCATCCTTGCTCCTTATCCGCTGCACCGCCTCTTTACTTACAAATATACAGCACTTAAACATTAGCCCAAGGTCCTCAATTACATAAATCATTTGGAAATTTAAATAGCACCAGTACTGGTGTGTCTAAACACCAACTACTAATTTTTTTTAAAAAAAAGGCAACACATATCTAAATGTTTGCTCTTGCTCAGAATGGAAAAAGAGCCATCAAATGAAATGAATTCTTCATTGTAGGTGAACATCTAGTTATCAGGATTATAAGGTACCTCTTTCCAGAAAGCTTAGGGAAGAAACAGAAGCATAATAACAGGTAAAATACGAGGCTGAGTCCTCGTATTTTACCATTTTAACCCTAACAACCCTTCCAGAGAGACATCATTACTACTTGCATTTAGGAGACCCAGGCTTAACTGAGGAACCTCCCCAGGAACAACAATTTGACTCCAGGGCCCAAGATTTCAATTAAAAACTACAGCCAGGAACTGTATTAAATAAAGTAGTCCTGCACCTGGCAGAAATTAAAACATATTAAAAGCAATATTTTAACAGGTTTGCACCGGGAGATAAAAACCGTTATACTGATTTAGTAAAAGATTACCAAGAGAACCTGAAGTGTACTCCCTATTTTTAGAAATGGCTTTTAACACTTGAATAATGAGTTCATTTTGTTCTCTTAGTGCATATTTGTAAGTCTAAATCCGAGGTAAAATTAATAGTAGACTAGTAAGAAGAAAGGTATGTTTGGTTATTTTTAGCAGAGCGGATTAAGGCTTACTCTAATTACTGGCACTCTGAGAACATCTGAAAGTGCCTGTTCTCATATTCAAAACACATGACTTCCCCACAGTCAGCTAAATATCAGCTGATGGTGGGTGACTGTAACTAAACTGCTCTCAATACCCACGGAGTCATTAAAAATTCTTTTGTTAGTAAAGAGAATCATTACAGTACTTTGACACATTCTCAAGTTAGTAATTTGGAGATTGCATGGGGTTTTCAATTTTAAGACTGCAGTCCAGTGCCTCTCCCATAACATGCTGCACAAAATAGGAATAAACAAAAAAGCATGCAGGGTTCTGTCTTCAAAGAATTTAGAGAAGAGGAAACAAAGGCCACATGACACGTTGCAAGTCACAAAACTAGCTAATGGCACAAGCGGAATACAACTCAAGTCCCCAGACTTTCAGTATCTTTTTTGCAGCCATACTAATTTCATCCTTACTCCCTTCCCGCCACTCCCTCCGGTGAGGGGGAATTGGTTTGCAGAAGGTCAGGAGGGAGCAAAGTGGGTGAGACAGCTTGTGGAAGAGGGACGGTCACGTGCTGATCCAGGACAAAAGTGCTAGTTCAGATTTCTCAGGAGCTAGGCAGTTAATTTTTTGGCTCAAAGGGTCTTCTCTTCCAGCTGCACCAGGGATAAATAATCACCGGTTTCTACCCACAAATAAATAAGTCTTTAGTACAACAGGTGAGGTAGGTGTTCAGTATGAAATGGGGGAATGCATAGAAAGACCGATTAAACTCTAACTTTTGTATGTGCATTTGATCTCAATAAAGCCGTTTTTATTTAAGTTAACCTTTGATTTATAGGAGCTTCATGCAAGTATCAGTCAGGTTACATTACCCTTTATAACCTTTAAAAGAAAGCAGTGGCCCAGCATGGGTGGGCTGAATGCTGCACGTAGGAACACCAACTTGGGCTTTTTATCCTTCTGCTTAATGGGCCATTTCCTTCTGCTGCAGGCATCTCCATTCCTGGGATTCATTTCCTTGCTGGTCTTTTTGTTCTCCACACGGGGGACTCCTTCCCCTATCTAGCAATATGCTTAAGTCTCTCATATCGGTTTTTAAATCCTGTCCCCCACTCCTAACGTCTATGGGTGACCACCTCTTCTGTCCTTCAGGGCAAAGCTCCCCAATCTACACTTGCTGTTTGAATGTCTCCATCTCTTCATCATATTTCTTTGAGAATTCTGTCTCTACTATTCCACCGAAAATGTTCCCACAAAGGGTATTTTATGAAATGTTCACTAGAAAATCTAATAGATTCTTTCTTCACTTTATTTGGACTTTATGTAACATTTGCCACCGGTGACACTCTCCTCTTCCCCTGTATGCTTACCTTCTCCCCTTTTTCTTCCGGCTCAAATGCTGGTGATTTAACACATTATGCGTAACTTCCCCCCAGACTTCCATGCCTGTGTCTGCCCCAAGAGACCTAGGCATCTCCAAGTGGAAGTCACACACGCATCTCCACGTCAACTTGCCTACCACCTCACCATTCAGCCTGCCAGGGGAACCAGAAATGTAGAATCCCTCCGTTCCTCCCCTTCTCTTGCTGCCCTCCCCTCTTCCTGCAGTGACCAAGTCATAAAATTTACCTGGGTAAAGGCTCTTCCCACCTGCTGAGCACACAGCAAGATGTCGTCCTTCAGGAACTCATCATAATGAGATCTCCTAACGGAGCCAGCAGGTTCCAGTCTCAGGCCCTTCCCTACCCATTCTCCAATTACAAGGATCTGTTAAGGGAAATCTGCTCTTTTTTTCACCCGTTTAAATCCTTTGTTTCCAAGCTTAAGATCTGAGATGTAGCTCCTATGTCAGTTACTAACTAGCATATGACCTTGGACAAGTCACTTCTTCCAAATTCTTCTTTTTTTTTAAAATAAAATTCAAGTTTGACCAACAGTAGTGACTTCAAACTCAGGAACCATCTCCTATGCTGAGGGTAGAAACCAAATGAGCAGGGTTACAGGCAGGATTCCAGTCTTTATTTCACAAGAGCACCCCCACTTCCAACTTGTTTCATTTAAGGTTCTATTCTTGAGGCAAAAAGCATATTTTTAAAAATCACTTAAAAAGTAATATAAAGTTACATACCAACTTTACCTCAATTACAAAAAAAAAAAAAAAAATCACTTAAATCACTTACCTAGATATTTTAAGACATCTCCCAGCTCTAAAATTCTATGATTTTTTTTCCCCACAAGTACTAAACCAAATCACCCAAAAATGACTAAATCCACTTTATTGGAATTCTTTTAAAATTCTCAGAGTCCTATATCCTCCATTACTTCCTCTGCCGTTTCTCCCACAAAATAAACCATCCACACTTGGAGTGGAATACAGGAAAGAAGACATAAAACCCCCATTTCTCTGCAACCTTCCTGGCAGCCATATTGTTACTTCCCTACATAGCTCCCATAGAATAGGATTTTTCACCTGCAGAAACCCTCGTATGTTAAAAACAGCAAATCATTCCTAAGGATACAGAAATGGGAAAAACAAAGTAATTATATATTTTTTAAAGTATTTATTTATTTTTAGAGAGGGGGGAGGGAGAAAGAAAGGGAGAGAAACAGGGATTGGTTGCCTGCCGCACGGCCCCAACTAGGGACCTCGTCCACAACCCAGGCATGTATCCTGACTGGGAATCGAACCTGCAACCTTCTAGTCTGCAGGCCAGTGCTCAATCCACTGAGCCACACCAGCCAGGGCTATATTTCTTTTAACATGATTAGAATGATCTTGAGAAATTTATTTTAAAGTATTAAAATTTTCAGATACTAATAAAAATACATTGCATTTTTTTAGAAAGCTAAGTATTCATAAAAAAAATTTAAATCTATCCTTGACAAAATTATCAGATCTAATCACACCACCACCACAGCAACAAGTGTAAATCAAATTAATACACACTACTGACAGATCCTGTATATACACAAAAATTTTGAACATTTATATCACACAAATGGTCTATGTATTCAAGGTGTTTATAAGTGAATAGGATTCTAAAAGTCACATAAATGGCTTGTCAATTGTCAGTTTTTATAGATTTTGGGGGAGAAAGGGGGTAAACACTTGTCTAAATTCAGTTACTCACGCAATTTAAAATACTAATCCTACTTCCCCCTGGCAAAAGGATGAATTTTGAATTTTTCTAAAAAGATGATTAAGCCATTAATTATATAATTAGTTGTAAAACAACTTCCCCGATTTTATCATGAAGCCTGGGTAATCAATCAAAACAAGTTATTTAAAAAATACAAAGCTTTAACTTTAACCTAAAACATTTTTCATGTAAAGCTCTGTTAATCATTACCTATAAACGTTATCTCTTTAAAAAGTCTGCAATTCCCACATTACAAATGACCAAACATTTCATTCTGCTATTTCACCTTTCTGAAAAATAAAAATTATACCTCTTGTAAACAATCTTCAGATCTCGCCACTCAAGAAAGCTGCACATTTTAGGTTTCCGTGCTAAAACAGTTTGAACAAGTTCCCTTGTGATCTTTTTCTTCTCTTTGTCTGACAGCGGGACATACCATTTCTGCAGTCGAAGCTTTCCCTGACGACTAAAAAGCAACATAAACTGCATCTGTTAAGAGAAATAGAATCAAAATCACATGCAATGCTTCAATACAATAAAGTTAGGATGAAGATGACATGTTTCACAGAGAAGCTTTGGGGGGCAGTGCCTGTAAATGACACATGATGAGTAGTCATCATTATTTCTGTGCCAGTTAAAATAGCAGGGAATACTTGTAGAATGATCTTCCCAGCAGATGCAAATCTTGCCGCCCCACCCAGTTCCATGTAAGTTTGGAGTCGGCAGAACAAAAAGAAAAACAGGCATTAAGTTAAAAGTAAAAAATTTCCAGGTTAAAAGACAACTCTTGCACTGTAAGAAACTATTGTCTGTCTGTGCTATACATTCCACACTCTCTATGTGCATCAAAGAAGAATTGTTAACATTATCTGGTTTAGGTGCATTTGAAAGAAAAAGGAGACCTGCTGTTTTTCACCCTGAGGCTGTTCTTGTCCCAGGATGAACTAACTACTGGTAGAGAGGCTGCAATCACTTAGAATGCTTTCTTCAGTTTATGCTTACATATTTTATTTTACTTAATTACAGTTTGCATTCAATATTATTTTCATGCTTACATATTTGAAGCCAAGGATCTAAAATATTAACCAAAAAAAATCCCAGAAATGCACATTTTTCTAAATAAAATCCTAATTTTTAAGTATCTTATCTCACTTTTAAAAAATTCCAACACAAATATGCACACAATAAAGTGGTAATGTATTATGAAAGACAATATAAACCTTTAAAAAGCCAAAATAAGAGTTACACACATTCAGAGTCATTACACAAAAAACTTCACTTAAAATTTTAAAAAATACCATTTACAGATGAGTGGATGCTGAATTCTAGTGTATTTTACAATTATACTATTTTGTATATATTTATTTGGAACCTGCAGATCTACTGATTACATGTTTAATTTTCAAGAAAAGCTTCTTATAATTCAACTGGTCTTCAGTGCAAACACATAAGCATTGTTTCTACGAAGCTAATTTAAATACGGGATTCAGATAGGTATTTTTTTCTTTTAACTATAGTTCCTTTAATAGTGTTACTGCAAGCAAGATTCCAGCCTGATTCTTAATACTCACCACACCATCTTGAATTTGAACATGGGATAGAATTTACACAAGCAATTTAGAATAAAATGGGCCCTAAATTTCGCTAAAAAAAAACAAACAAAAAAAAACATTGCCACTTCTTGTACTATTCCAAACAGGCATCAGCAAGATACTTAAGACATGGCTAATGCGGCAATTTAAAGCTGGCTTACGATACCTTACTTAAAACACTTCACTGGCACAGAATTAACGAACAATATTCCTGGTATCTGAAGTGCCTCCTATACAAAGTCCTGTGAAGTCAGCGGCATCCGAAGTGGACAGCGAGTAAAGCATCAACTGGACAACGTTTAATGCGAGCTCGTTACTACAACTTGGAAAAGAATAGAGCCGTATTCCAGGATCTCGGTGCCCAGGAGGAGTGGGGTTTGCTTTCGAAGGGAGTGTGGGCTTTAAGGCTCTCTGTAGCAGGGTCCTCCTATATCCCCCTCTCTACCACTTTATAAGATGAGCAAATAATTCACTCTGTAAAATAAATGATGTGCCAGCATGGGACGAAGAGCACCGCACAAGTATTCTCTCCTTCTTGTTAAAAACGATGCTTTGATTTTACCGCCAATCACAGGGCACCTCAATTCCTCGAGACTAGTATTAAAAACGACGGGCTCGGCCACGGAGCGCGCTCGGGGCCAGCGGTCCTCCGTCCGGCAGCCTCCGATGCCTCTCCACTGCCCCACGGGGCCGCACTCCATCACTGATCCAGCCCCGGCGAGGTGACAGGCAAGGATTGGGGCAGACAATGGCATCCACGGCCGCGCAGGGGGCGCCAAGGGTACTCGGCCGCCGCCACCCCCGGCTGCGGGCCCCCCTCCCGAAAATGCCCCACAAAACTTGAGGGGATCCGCGGACCACAGGTGCCGCGGGACCGCCCCGGCGTCCGGGGCTGTGCCCCCCGCATCTCGGGGCGCGGACAGCGAAAGAAGTGAGTTGCCGGGCGCCGCGCCCCACTGGCGGGCCAGGCGGACACGGGATGGGGTGGGGTCGCTGGGACGCGCGCGGGGCGGCTGGGGGCGCGCCCAACCCTTCCACCCCGCTGCCGACTCCCCGCGCCCCAGCGCTTCCCTCGGGACTTACGGCGGCCGCGGGCCGCGGGCGCGGCGGTGCTTGGCCGGGGGCTGCTGAGGTTGAGGGGAAGCCCCTGTCGCAGCGCCGAGAAGGAGAAGCCGTGTTGCTTGTGGGGAGGGGACCCGCTTAGTGGAGGGAAGGATTAGGCGGCTAGGGGAGGGCGAGCCGACAGACCCCGCCCCGGGGGCCGGGCGGAGGAGGAGCCGGGGCTGCGGCTAGCGCAGGGGCGGGCCAGGCGACGCGCGGGAAGCGACTCTGCTGTCGCCAACAGTACCCGAGACAGCACAGCTGACCGCACAGCCCAAGGCAGCCGATTGGCCGGCTCTCCCCACAGAGGGGTGGTCTGGACCGGAAGCCAGGCCACGTGAGCCGGAAGCGGCCACTGCTGGAACCCGCGAGCCTGCGCACTCCTGTGTGTGCCTTCGGGATACGCGCGTGGGGCTGTCCCGGCGACTCGGTGGCGGGGAGACAGGGTTCTCTGGTGTCCTTTGTCGACCCCACTATGTGGGGTCAGCAAGATCTGGACCGCGAAGAGACTACTTGGAGCTCCGACAACTCCCCAAGCCCCAAGAGGGTGGGGCGGGGAGGCGTGACAGCCGGTGACGATAATGAGGGGAGGAGTGCTGCAACTCTGGGGAAAACAAGTCAGCTCTGTCGTGGAGCTCGTGCACGCGTTCGCAGGGCCTTGTGCAATTACTGTGGCTCTAAACTGCGGAATCCGGCTCCTCCTCCCCATCCCACTGCTACATTCCCAGACACCGTTCACCCCAAGCTGTACAAGTGTCTGCCCTGGGCTTTCCTCTCCCATCCTCAGTGCTGTGGACCTGATGACACCGTCCGTTCCCTGCTGAAAAGCCCAGGCAGCACCTCATCTTCGAGATCCCACTTTCTATACACAGAGACGCCCCCTTCCCCTAGCCACCCGGGTTCCAGTTTAGCCTTGCCGACGACCTGTTCTGCATGGCATGCCCTTCTTCTCAAATGTCACATCTCTTAGGAAGCCTCACCCAAAACGCCCCTAAGAATGAATCCTTTCACCTACCTACGTGCCCATTAAGCCTCTGTTTAGCACATCTTGAATTTTATTCATTTTCCATCCCGACCTAGTTCACTGCATGGCATATAACAACTAATAAATGTGAGTTGACTGATAAGCACTATAAAATGATAGATTTGTTAAGAACCTTAGTGCTGAGCATCATGCCTGGCACAGAATGGATGTCCACATTTTTTTGAATGAAAGAATGCATGAATCATCTAATTCGACTCATCCTTTACAGATGAGGAAAAAGGAACCCCACGGGATTAACTGGCCTTGTTTGAACAGACACGGGTTTCTCATGCCGAATGCTATTCATTACCCCTCACCTCGGTTCTTACAAAGGAAGCTGGAAAATCGCTTTTGTTTAGCTATGCCCTTTTTGCAGAGGTTCCCAAACATAGTCGCCAGAATTTTCTAATGGTCCAAAGTGAAAAAGAATTGTTAACTTCTTCAAGAAGCTAAATTTAATCAATCTAAAGGAATCCTCTATTAGGGACTCTGTTCTTTTGTGTGTTTAAGATAGTATACAATAGGGATTTTAATGCTCTTATTTGGCAAAATAAAAATGTATACGACCTTCTCTTTTAAGCACTATTATGTTGCTTGGAAAATTTCCTACTAACATGTATAATTAATGTATACTGGCATATTAAAGAGGTGGCCCACTCCAAGCACAGGGCTGGCTTTCTGTAGGTCTTTAGGTTCCCTGCCCAAATTTCTCTCTTACTACACAAAACAGATGCCATGCCAGGAAAACTCGCCCTCTGAATCCACACTGCTTTTTCCTTTTTCAGTACCAAACACATATTCTGAAGGTTCCTCAGATAATCACCTCCAAGTTTAAACTCATTGGTTATATCCTTAATGTTGGTCTGTTGTTCTGAAAATAAGGATGGGAGACTTGCTGACGACATATTGGCAGTCTCTGGTGTTCCCAGCCAAGAAGAGGTGGGGGTTGGAGGTAGAGAGGGAAAGGAATTATGGGAAAAATAATTAGCAGCTGAAAGCAGCTATTACATAATCTTGGCTGCTTATTAATTTAGCAGAAGGAATGGCTTATTAAATTCTAATAGCAACAGCACAAATGCAAACAACCTAGCAATTAACAGCGCAGAGCCCATTATTTTGTTAGTATGGTGTCTTCTTTTGGCAAGTGTATAGGAACCAAATTTATAGAAGCAGATGGTCTTTTTCAGTAGATTATACATGGTTTATTCCTCAGTCTTAGTATTAAGTGCTAATTGCACATTCACCATGAAAGACAAAAGAAGCTATTACTGTCTTTGTTAGTAATTAATCACTTGACTTTGATTCCTACCATTTTTAAATTGTGGGCTTTGTTATATACGTGTTTCTTCTCACCTAGTATGTTCTTCTGTTATGTTAAAAGGGTACCTTTTTCAATCTTCTGCTTTTGTTATCTGGATGGTCCTAGTTTCCTGATTGTTAATGATGGTACAAAAACTATTTTTTATGAAAAGTTGAAAATCAGGTTTTGTACTTCTTTCTTTTTTTTTTTTGTACAAGAGACACTTATTACATAACCATTTTTTTCATGGAACAAGAACATGTAATTTCTTGCTGCAAGGCTGCCTGATGTTCCTAGTTTCAATGGCCAGGTAGGTAAAGGAAAATCCAACAAAGTCAGAAGAGAGAACAGATTTGTAGGAAAGGTAACCTTGTTCCATGTGTAGAGAAGGGGAAGAATTGAAGTATATTTGGTTAACTTGCCTTCTATTTAATTTTTATTGAGATATAATTGACATGTAACAATATATTAGTTTCAGATGTATAACGTAATGATTTTATATATATATATATATATATATCTCAAAATGACCACCACAATAAGTTTAGCTATCATTACTTTTTTCTTAAAATTTAAAAGGTGCCTAACTTTCATTTATGCTAAATGCAAGAGGTAAGGATGAAATAGAGTCTACCTTCTAACTGTAAAATGTTGAGATTTTTTATGTAATCTTTTTTAAGTTTTCAAAAATGGTTTCAGTTTCCTGTTAAATGTATAATGGCCATATGCTTTTATCTCCTTTCCCTTTCAAAATGCCATTAAATGAAAAAAAGAGAAATGTTTAAAGTATGTATCTACAAGGTCAAGAAGAAAGGGGACATTAGTATGAGGATCTCAACAAGGATGTCAGGGTACCCTGTCGTTCGTCATTAAACATTGACAATTTAAGTAAAAATTGTAATATGTAAAATATGGAGAAGCAGAAGTGAGGAGATGTTGAAATATTATTGCTAAATCTTCACACACTAACAGTAAGAAAACAGATAACATCTAACATAAATCAAGAAATACAATTTTAAGTGTATTCTTAGGTACCAGGAAGTAAATTCCAGAAGCAATAATGACTTTTTCCAGGGACTGAATCTTGAGGTAGGATGTGATAAAAGTTATCATTGCATTTGATTTTACTGCAGGTTTTACTTAATTAAAAAAAAATTGTTATAAAGTAGATAAAAACCCTTCGGTTAGTGCTAACACAGTAGTATGAACTCGTACAGAGTTCCTTTATCTAGTTTATGCTGTATTATTTAGAAATTATTAAATAAAACGCCTTGTAATGGAATTCAGTGCTGAATCAGTGTAGATCCCAGTAAGTGTAAAAAAAAGATGCTTAGAGTTTGTGAATTTGCATCTCCAAAGATAAAGTTGTTCCTAAGAGAAAAGTGGCCTGAAATAATGAGGAGTTATTTACCAAAGCATTTCAAAGAGAGAGTTGTCACTGCCACAGTCCTCAACAATGAGCTAAAGAGAAATGTGAAACATACTCTTTCTTGAAGCCTGTTCCTATAGCTTTGAATAAAATGCAGGAAAAGTGATTCGTCCCTTTTAATATTGAGTTAAGAGCAGTGATTCTCATCCTGGACGATTTTGACTCACTCCCACCCCCAGGGGACACTTGGCAGTGTCTGGAGACATTTTGATTGTCACAATGGGGAAGAGGAGAGGGTCAGTGATGCTGCTGCAATGTACAGGATGGCTCCACTTCAAAGAGTTATCTAACCCAAAATGTCAAAACACTGAGTAGGTTAACATGCAATAACTGAAGTTTTTTTATAGACATTTCAAAAACTGGAACACGCACTATCTTCATGTAAGTTTTTTTTCTCTCTTAGAGGAGTTGGAGGCATTATTCTTGGTATAGGTAAGATCAACTGCCGAAAAGACTGGCCACATACATAAGGCAGTCAGTATTCTTTAACAGTAACTAGAACAAACTATTCAAATGGGATTTGTTTCAGTGGCCCCAGAATATTAGTAGAAGTCACTTTAGAATCTGAATTCATGAGATGACTGTTTCATCCATTCATTCCTTTAGCATAAGTTTATTTTGTATCTATTCTGTGCTGGGCACTCTAGAAGGTAACAGTTACAGAAATGAGTAAGAGGTTGACTCTGTCCTGAAGCTCCAAAACCATATCCCCTGACAGAGAATTCCAAGGCTTTGGAGACAAACCTTGGGTGGTCAGAGGCAATCCTCAATCAAACATGTGAATGTATTTTTTTTTTTTTTTTAGGAAACCCCAAAACATACTTCATAAACCCTTAGACATCTGGGAGTGACAGCTCTAAGAACTGTTTGCCCTAATGATCTCCCAGGTTCTTAGCAATCTTTTCATTCTATGAGTTTTCTACAGCACTCTCAATTCACAGCAATTAAGAGAGAGAGTTGATGTATTTTCAACAAAACGATTATAGATAGTATTCTTTTGACCTGGTCCCTGAAATGAAATGTTTCGGCAGTAATCTAACTCAACTAACCCAGTGCTTCTAGGATATTCTCTAGAGAACTTGTGAAAACGCAGATTGCTGGGCCTCATACCCATAGTTTCTGATTCAACAGGTCTGAGGTGAGGCTTGAGAACTGCATTTCTAACAAGTTCCCAGGTGCTGCTGATGCTACTGGTCCAACCACACTTTAAGAACCACTTCTTTATACAAAAAAAAAAAAAAGCAAAAAAATGCTATAAACTCTAACTGGAAAGTTCTCTCTCAAAGCCAGCAATTGTGATATAATTTTCCCAGACAAAAGATCTAAAGGTAACTTGAGATCTGAATATTTTTTATAGCTGACCTCATTAAGTCTGATAACATTAGGAGAGTAATACTCACAGTTATGTGAACCTGAAGCTAAATCTTTATGCACAACCCAGAGTGGTTCTAAGCTAGAAATTAGAGTACTTAGAGAAACCTGAAGTTTGCACCATAAAAATTAGATACTCACTTGAATATCACTAATGTAAAAATATTTTCCAACTACTCAGGCCAAATAGGAATCACCTCTGAAATATTTTGTCAGCAATTACAGACATGAGGTAGAAGGAAGACGGTTTAAAGGGAACAGGTAGACAGAATCAGTATCCCTGGAGATATTGGCAGCAACCCAATGCGGTAATCAAAAATCTGCCCTTTCTCTTCCTTGGCACACAGCTTAGATCCTGTTCCTCAAGCCGCCCCTGCATATATTTTAAATATAACAAATATAATTTTAAAGGTCATTTCATTCAAAAACGTTGCTTTACCGATGAGGAAATTAAGCCTCCGAGAAGTTAAATTGTTCAAGGTCATACCATGTAGTTAGTGGCAGATGAGAAGCTAAGACCCCTATGTTCTGTCTATCTAGGTCATGTGTTTCCCACCACCGCGCACTCTGTATTGCCCATAGACTACTGGGCCCTGTCTCATTACTTCTTGAGCTTTATTAGTTTTTTCTGCCCCTCCTCCTACTGTAGCATGTAAAGTATTCTTCTTCTCATCCCCCTTAATATTGCGCTATATCAGTCCAACAAACTAGACTATCTCAGCTCCTTCTCTCCCCCTAATCCCATTTAGTTCCTTCTGCACATGGCCACCTGAGTGTTTTTTTTTTTTCCTCTAAAGCATATATCCAGTAGAGAGATTAGATCCTTTGCTTAAAACGCTCCCATTTTTTTATTACTTCATTCAGGAACTCTGGGCCAGGCACTCACTGGGTACCGAGGATAAAATGGAGAATGACCCAGACATGGACCTTTCCACCAGGTTCGTATGGTATGATTGGGGTGAGGAGCGCAGTTTACACTCAGCGGTTGGAATATAGTGGAGTGTTTCAAAGGAGGAAGGCCAGAGTGCTGCGAACACAGAGTCTTGGTGTTAGTGAAGGGTGGTGGGGTCAAGGAAGTTTTCCTGGAGTATACTGCTTTTAGGCCAAGATTGAAAAAGAGAAAAAGTGGGAGTCAGCCCAGAGTAGACAGGGCCAGATAATTCCGCACATGTGCAAAGATGAATAGATGAGTGCATTACTGTCTTAGGGGCCTAAGTAGAAGGTCAAAGTGGCCAAGTACTCCTGGGTAGCGATGAGTCTGTAAAGGATAAGCAGACCATATATGCAGGGCATTTTAAACAAGATCAAAACATTTGGGCTTTATATAAGGATATTGGGAGACATTGAGAGATTTTAAGCAAAGGTGGTGCCATTATCAGATTTGAGTATTGGAGTTTCAGAAAGTTTGCTCTGGGTGAAATGTGGTTAATTGTAGTCGGAATTTAGTTGTAGATAAAGTAAACCATTGTATCTGATACAAACAGAAGCAGCCTAAAAGTGATTGAAAGAGCTGGAAGAGAGAAATCCAGGATGAGTTTCCAGGAAAAACTTTCCAGAATAGCACTGCAGCACTTGACTGCCAAGGTACTGCTGTGCCTGCCATTATCAGCAAGCTGGAATATTAAGTAACTGCTCCCATAACTGCTGGCTTCAGCCCTGTGCTTACTCTGTTGTGATCGAGAAATCAGGAAGCTGCTGCCAGCAAAATGGATGCCATGGGTCTTGCCTCTGTGGCCAGTGACTGAACACTGGATTTCCTCTCCAACTGACACTGAAAGCCAAATGCTTCCATAATCATACCTGCCCGCAGAAATAGCAGAGGCAAGGGCCCCTGTTCATGTTATCATTCCTCTTTTTCCAATCTTATATGAGTTCTTGGGAATCTACATCCAGAAGCCTGACTAAGGAATGTACTTTTTATTTTCTAGAAGAAGCACTGCAAGGAGACTGAAATGGATATTGACCAAGCAGATTCACAATGTCCACTGCAGAGGCCAAGATTGGTGGCCAGAAGACCAATTGAGACACTGTTGAATAATTCACATGAGGAGTGAAGGTAGTTTGAGAAAGAAGTAAAGAAAAGGAGGTAGATTTGAGACCGTTTAGGAGATCGGATTGATTGATGCAGGCTGCTTTGATGTGGGAGCAAAGGGAATGAGTGTAATGCCAAAGGTGATACTAGGGGATTCCCTGAGAAATGGAACCCAGAAAAAAAGGCAGACTGGTGGAGAAATGATGAACTCATTTTTCAGCCTTCAAACAAGGTATCTGTGGGGCCTTCAAATGCACAGGAAGAGTTGTCAACACAAGTTCGAAGGCTCAGGAGTCAGGCTAAGACTGCAGCTAGAGGTTTGTGAGTCATCAGCATAGAATTGGTAAATAAAGCTGAGCAGGAGGATGAGATCACTCTACAAGAATGTATGCGACAATAATACTTTTTTTAAAGTACCGTTGAAAACTGAACTATGGCCATCCCTCCCCAGTGAAGGTGGACAAAGACCGACAGATGGTGGTGCTGGAGGAAGAATTTCAGAACATTTCTCCAGAGGAACTAAAAATGGAGTTGCCAGAGAGACAGCCAAGGTTCGTGGTTTATAGCTACAAGTATGTGCATGCAGACGGCCGAGTATCCTACCCCTTGTGTTTCATCTTCTCCAGTCCTGTGGGCTGCAAGCCGGAACAACAGATGATGTATGCAGGGAGTGAAAACAGGCTGGTACAAACGGCAGAGCTCACAAAGGTGTCTGAAATCCGCACCACTGATGACCTCACCGAGGCCTGGCTCCAAGAGAAGTTGTCTTTTTTTCGTTGACCTCTGGGCTGGGGAATCTGAATTCCTGATGTCTGAGTCTCCAGAGGAACTGGGGACTCATATTCCTAGGACCTGAACATCTGAGACCCTGAAGAAATTAAAATGCTACAGCTACAGAAAAAGAAAACTGAACTATAAGATGGCTCCCATCACATTCTCCATCTGATGTTACTCCCATGATTATGTTAGATTAGCAGGCCAAAGGGAATTTGCAGATATGATTAAGATTACTAATCAGCTGACCTTAAAATAGAGATTATCCAAGTGGGCCTAACTTAATCATATGGAACTCTTTAAAAGAAGATAGTTGTCTCGCGCTAGTAGAAGAAATCAGAGATATTTGAAGCATAAGAGGGATACAGTGAGAAGGGTTTCTTCATTGGTGAGATGCATGTGGAAGGACCTGAGAGTAGCCTCTAGAAGGTCAGAATGAACCCAGCTGACAGCCAACAAAAAAACCAAAAACAGGCACCTCAGTCCTATAACCACAAGGAAGTGAATTCTGCCAACAATCTAAATGAGCTTGGAAGAGGACTCTGATCTAAATGAGAAACAGCCTCAGCTAATCCATGACTGGACTCTTAACCCACAGAAGCTGAGAGATGTTGGATATTGTTTGAAACTTCCAAGTTTGTATTAATTTGTTACACTTTAATAGACCACTTATACAAATACCCAGGACACAACTCAGGAATTCTAACTTTTAGGGGCAGGCCGGGGGAAAGCCTCCAAAGAAGACCAAGAAGGAGTGGTCAAAAGTACGGGAGGAGATCCACAAGTATGTAGAAACATGAAGCTAAAGGAAGAGCTTCTGATAAGAAGAGAGTTATCAAATGTGCCGAATATTGCTGAGAATTCAAGTTGAAACAGAAAGGGCTCGCTGGATTCAAAAAAGCCTTCTGAGTGAAGTGATGTGTAGAAATACTGCCACATATGGAAGAGAAAATGGGAAGCGAGAAGTGAACACAACTCTTTCAGAAGGTTGTATTTAAGGAGCAAAAAATAGAGAGGTAACTGAAGAGGGGGTCATAACATCAAATTAGAGATGTTGTTGCTTAAGGAGGGAAAGATATGCTAATCGGTAGAAGTCAGTAGAGAGCAAGAGGTTAACAATATGGGGGAAAGAAGTAAATACTGAGTACTACAGGGGTGCTGAGTAGTGTGGAGGTAGTGCAAGCCTGAGACTAATAAGAGAGGGGGCAGTTTTTTCCATTTTGCTCAGAGCAATGAATGGTAGGAGAGGAAGAAAGGATGCAGGTAAGCAGTAGTTTGGTGGTAGGGAAGCAGCTTCTTCCTTGCTGACATAGAAGAGGAGGTAAGATTATCTGCTGGGTATGAAGAGGGAGGTGGAGATGGGCTGAGACGTATGAAGCAGGTTTCTATTAGAGACCTTGGAGAACTGGGCAGAGGCTTCTGGAGCAATATGAAAGGACAACTGACGGCACAGAGAGTACACTGGAGATGAGAACGGGGTCTGGGTCATTCTATACTAAGTTGCACTGATGGCGGGTTAAGGTTTGCCAGGTGGTCGAGATAGAAGGAGAGACTGAACTGATGAAGCATGGGATTCAAGCCAGGCAAGGAAAGTGGTGACAATGGAAGTAGGGAGGGCCCGGGATGGTATGGCTCAGAGGATGGATGGAGCCCTGGACTGTGAACCAAAGAGTCACTGGTTCGATTCCCAGTCAGGGCACATGCCTGGGTTGCAGGCCAGGCCACCAGGTTGGGGTGCATGAGAGGCAACCACACACTGATGTTTCTCTCCCTCTCTTTCTCTCTCCCTTCCCCTCTCTCTAAAAACAAATAAATGAAATCTTTTTTAAAAAAGAAATGAAAATGGGGAGGGAGACTCTGGATGGCAAGAGAGCAAAAAGAGATGAAGTAATGTGGTCGAGGGAGAGGAATACCTTACATCTACTAAGGCCAGATTATAATTAGAGCAAGGGAATGAGATGCCTGGAAGCACTGGAAGATGAATCAGTGAATGCATTGTTTCAAAGGTATGCTCCAAGTAAGGGAGAAATTGGTGGCCAAGTGGAAAGGAGCTGAAGGCCACTGGAGCAGAGATAGGCAAGGAAGGAACTCGCTTGAGTGTTGAGTAGTGAGTCATCTATGTGGATGTCAAAGTCATTCAGGATGATAGCAGGACCTAATGGAAAAGGTGACAGGAATCCAGTTGCTAAAGGCTCCAAAGGACAGGGAGTGGTATATAATGGCAACAGGAGGAGTAGGGTGTGATTTAAAAAAAACAAGCTTGGGCTATAATTCACATGTCGCACAGTTCACCCATTTATAGTGTACAATTCAGTGGCTTTTAGTATATTCAGAGTCATGTGACCATCACTGCAATCAATTTCAGAACATTCTCATCACTGTAAAAAATACCCCACGCTACTTAACCATCGTCACCCTAATTTCCCATCCCTCCCCAGCCCCTGGCCATTCCTTTTAAAAAGAAGCATACAATATGTGATCCTTTGTGTCTGGCTTCCTTCACTTAGCATAGTGTTTTCAACCTTTATCCAAGTTGTAGCACGCAATGGAATTTCACTTCAGAGCATGATTTTAATGGATGGAAAGAGCCTCAAAAGAGCTTAGGGGGAGGATGCAAGGCAAACACTTCCCTTGGACACTGAGTCAGCTCTGGTCATTAACATTCAACGCTGAAATTGTCGTAAGTACCTCTTTCTCTTAGGAGTATCTAAAGCAAGTCAATATTAAATGCTAATGCATGCTTCGTCCTTCCCCACCCCCAGCAGTAAATATAACTGAAAGCCTTGTTTAATTACAGAAACTGAGTCACTCGTTGTTTCATGTAAACTACTCGCCTAAGAAGCACATTCATCTTGTAGTGGAGATAATGAGCAAAACTGGCAATGCCTTAATAAGCTCTAAATTAAGCATACATAATGGACAAAATATAAGAATCAGCAGAAAAAAATTTTTTTTCTACTTATTGATCATTAGTGCTAATGAGAACAGCAGCAAGCGACTTTGTTCCTGTTCACTTAGAAAGTATAAAAACAAGGTAAGCAAGCAATTAGGAAGTTAATGTGAGGATTCGGTTTTCATCCCGATAATGGAATAGTTTATTTCCTAACCTACTGACTTTAGAAGCCCTGGATGGCTTCATCTTTTCTGGTCTTTGGCTGATTTCCAACTACATTAGTAACAGAAACTGACAATGGGAGCAGGGCTTACTAAAAACAATAAAACTAAATGAATGCATCTACCTGCAGGAAATTTCCATTACAAATAAGCAGGAGGGACTATTGTCTGTACGAAGGGACCAGAACCCCTTATTAATACCAGTGTAGGAAGTAATCCAAGAAACTGAATGTGCCGATGAGAAGGGTAAGCCTCTCTGAGGAGCTCGGCTTGTAAAAGACACATTAAAAGCTGGGAGGAAGGAGATAGCAATCAGAGACTCAAACCATAAGAACAGCACAGACCTGTAACACTAACGGGAGAAGGACTAGCAAGAGGGAACTGTGACCTGCTGAAGGGTATTTGAATTTGAAGGTTCACTGAGGCAGTGCAATTGTTTTGTTTGCCCAGTATCCGTTACTCCTTCTAAATTCAGTACCCCCATTCCTTGGGGAAACTGTCTCCCCCTACACCATGACCCTCACTGCCACTCCAAGTATGCAAACTAAAAGAACGCAAGTCTTCAGGTTTGGACAAACCATACCCAAGAATACGAAAACATTTTCCAGGGCTTTGTAACATATCTCCTGCAATCTATGGGAAACAGAAGTGCTTCCTGAAGACAGAAGATGAGCAAATTGTCTTTAGTTTTCAAAAATGGGGAGAAGGTAAAGGATGCAAATGTTAATGGGAATTTCAATATTAATTCTTAATTTAAAATATTATATGGGCAGTGTGTGAGCTCCCAGAAACAGAAAAGGTGATCCCTAAAGAAACCAGCATGGATTTACTAAGAAGACAGCCTGACAGATAGGCCTTGGTTACTTTTGTGGTTTGTTTATTACACTAGTAGATCGAAGGAATCCTGTGGACAGCATTTTCTTTATTTTCCACAAGGCATTTTTCAAAAAATTTCATGGTATCCTTGCAGAAAAGATGGAGAAACTAGATAGATGATAAGATAATTTAACAGCATAACCATTCTATCATAAGGATGCTGATTAATGGATCTATCTTTATCAAATCTGGCAAATTTTGTCAAAAGTCAGAGCTATTTTTCTAGCAAGGTCCTTTTTAAGTACCTGGATACGGACTGAGTGGATTTGGTTATCAGTGTATGGACAAGAAGCTGGGAGGGAGTATGAATAAAGCAGATGACAAAGCAGGTTCCAAACTGGCATTTGGCCCAGGGATGATGTACCAGCCAGTATCTTTTGGAATAAGGCAGGATAAATGTGTAAATAAATGCATTAATGGTCATCTCTATTAAAATGAAATTTAAGTAGGGGAAGTTTGAGTGTTCTATCCTTGGGACCAAAGTTAAAAATATAGGAAGAACTTACTAAATAGCAACATGTAGAAAAGAAAATGGGAAATTTAGTGGCCTAAAGCCAGTTAAGGGCTAAGAGTGTGACGAGGCTACAAAAGAAATGGAAAAAACTAAATAAAACACCCAAAGGAATCTTGGGCTGTTTAAATAGAAATATATTATTCTGATTATTCTTTGCTTTTGGTAATCAATCTTACTATACTTTGATTTATTCTGTTCAATTCTGGGAAACATACTTCATATTTCAACTTTAACTCCTTCATAGGAGTTATATCATACAGTGCTATAAATCATGACATATGAGCAACAGCCACAATGAATGAGGATTGTTAGCTCAGGGAATAAAATATTTAGGGATAAAAGGATGGCTCTCTTACAGCATTGAAAAAGGCGGGATATAAGACAGAATTCTGGCTAGTTCAAGAGGAAAACAAGGATCAGTGGATGAAAGTTACAGAGTGGTAGATTTCAGATAAAATATAAACAAGTACTAATAATTAAGAATCTAGTATAGAAGTAGGTGAACTCCCAGTTGTTGGAAGTGTCAAAACAAATGAACATGGCAGAGTGGACTTCTTTGCTACATGAAGGTATTGGCACTCAAAACCTTAAGGCTTCTTTCAATTCAGGGATCCTGAAAAGCCCACTTTAAGTCAGCCTGTGTGTGTGCGTGTGTGTGTCTGTGTGTGTGTGTGTGTGTGTGTATGTGTTGTGTGTGTTGGTGTTGTTGCTCTCCACCCTAAACAGAAGTAAAATGTTTTCTGAGTTATATGTCAGAAATCTAGAATAGTTGGGCACAAGTGGGATAGGGGGCCAGATAGAATTTCCTTTGGCTCTCCTCCATAATGGCTAAACACAAGCACTCAGCAAAGGAGCACTTTTCCTGAAGCTTCTCTGTATTTCTCATGAAGATGCTTTCTTTATTTTATACCCTCATTTATAGTCATGATTTACCTTTGCATTGAGGTGACACCTCTTAAATAAAAGTATTTCCTTCGACTGCTTTCTTTTTGTTTGTGGATATCTCCTCACTTAAGAGTGAAGAA
Organism: Furipterus horrens; assembly: GCF_987537825.1. NCBI lineage: Eukaryota > Metazoa > Chordata > Mammalia > Chiroptera > Furipteridae > Furipterus > Furipterus horrens. The sequence goes on along the minus strand of NW_028327187.1, from coordinate 111,680,926 downwards.
TCATGCATTTTTACTACTAAAAATGCTGAACCTCCATACTGTGATTTCCATCACATCAAGTAAAAATACTTTCCTAATTCTCATTCCATTCTCTCTCCAACAGGACTTCGTTTTGAAAGGTATTTGATATTTGCCACAAAAGCCTGAAAGAGTTTTTTAGAGTCCCAGACAAAGAAGTATGTCCTTCAGCTCAGGCCAACTCAGGCTTTAAATCTTCTCTTTTCTGCATACCTTAACCAGCTTACTTAATCTTTCAGAACCTCAATATCCTCATCTATTGAATGAAGTTAGTAATATGTATATTTCAGAAAGTTCTCTGGAAGATGAAATAAAAGTGTGCCAAGGACCATAATGCTTACTACATAGTAGGTATACAATGGAATGTGAATATTATTAACTCCTCACATGGAAACTTTCGACAATTCTTAGCTCTCCTTAAAGTATGTGCGTGTTCCATGTGGTTGAGTTGACCCCAACTCCTGGCGACTCTATAAATGAGTGCTGTCCAGAATGTCCTGTCCTCGCCAGCCTGCCCAGCTCCTGTAGACTCCTGCCTATGGTTTCTTTTACGAAATCAAACCATCTCATATTTGGTCCTCTTTTCCTCTGCCTTCCATTTTCCCCCAGCATTATTGTGTTTTCCAAAGAACCCTTCTTTCTTATGATGTGCCCAAAGGAAGACAACTTCAGGTCTGTCACCTTTGCCCCCAAGAGTGTTTCAGGTTTAATTTGCTGGAGGACCCACTTATTTGTCTTTCTGGCAGTCCAGAGTATCCATAGAGTTCTCCTCCAACAACATATTTCAAATAAATCAATGTTTTTCTTATCAGCCTTCTTCACTATCCAACTTTTATTCTGTACATAGTAATTGGGAATATGAGGGTGTGGGGGATCAGACTTGGTCTCTAATGACACATCTTTGCTCTTGATCTTTCCAAATTCCTTCTTTGCTGCCCTTCTGAGTCTCAGCCTTCTCTTGATTTCTTGGCTGCAGTCTACATTTGAATTCATGACTGAACCGAGATAAGCAAAATCTCTAGCAATTTTGATATCTTCATTTTCAAAGTAGTATATTTCTTCTGTATAGTTCTTTAATTATGATTTTTGTCTTTTTGACAAATGCTGTCCTGCTCTGGCACTTTCTTCTTTCACTTTCATCGGAAGTTGTTTCAGCCCTGGCTGGTGTGGCTCAGTGGATTGAGCACTGGCCTGTGAACCAAAGGGTCACTGGTTTGTTTCCCAGTCAGGGCACATGCCTGGGTTGCGGGCCAGGTCCCCAGTTGGGGACATGTGAGAGGCAACCACACATTGATGTTTCTCTCCATCCCTTTCTCCCTCCCTTCCTCTCTTTCTAAAAATAAATAAAATCATAAAAAAAGAAGTTGTTTTAAATCATTGCCACTTTCTGCAGTAAGATGATGTCCTCTGTATACCTTAAGTTATTATTGATATTTCTACCACCAATTTTTACTCTCTTTCCTCTGAGCCTAACCCAGCTTTTCATATATGTTCTGAGTACAGATTAAACAAATAGGGAGATAAAATGCACACTTTTCTAACACTTTTGCTTGTAAGAAAACGTTCTGCATCTCCATATTCTGCCTGGGCAGTGGCTTGCTCTCCACAGTACAAGTTATGCATCAGGGCAATCAAGCGGTGAGGAACAATCATTTATTTCAGAGAAACCTGTGCCTTTTCGTGATTCATGCACTCAAAGGTTTTAGTGTAGTCTATAAAACAGACTACAATTTAATTTCTTAACACTATAATATTTCCATTTAAAATACTTAGTGCCAGTTGTCCATTTCTTTCCCTAATCTAATCAGTCAACTACAGTTAAAATGTCCCAACTTCATAATTATTTATGGGTTTGTTAACAATGAAACGGCATGATAGTAACCAAGTTCAAGGCATGTGTTTATCACTAACCTAGACTTTTCTACTACCTGGTCGGTGCCTACGTCTGAAGCTAAAGTTTTCCCAAAATGCCTGAAGAAAATCAGGTACAGGATTCCTGCCTCTGTAGCCTGCCCCAACCATGCCCAGTGCCCTGATCGTTTCCTTCCTGTACTTGGCAGAAATTGGCCTCCTCTATTTGATTTGAAGTCATGAATCTGAATCACAGTAAGTGGTACACTCTGCTTAATGAATCAGTAGGACAGAGAAAAGAACAGATTCGAATACATGCTGGGTTGGTTGGTTGACCAGCCTTTCCCTGAACAAGCGTTGTGCTCCAACCTATGCTAAAACAGGGAGGCTTTTGTATAGTAACAATTCCCTCGCCAGTAGTTCTGTCTGTGAACCTAAGATGCATAGTCTACATTCTTGATTGATTTTAATCTGACTTGGCAGCTTTCTTAAGTATTGTGGCCATCTACAAGCAGAAATAATGAGGGCTTTGTATAAGCAGTGTAGTTGCTGGACTCTCTGCCTCATTTCCCGTTTCTCTCTTCTTGACCTCATGCCCCATCACTGTCAATGTCAAACTGCATGGTGGTCCTTCAGGGTCAGGCTCTTGGCCCTTGCTCAGGAGGTGATAAGCCCAAGAAGTAAGGGGAAAGGGAGTAAAGGACAGATAAATGATAAACAAATAATCAGATGATGGTGCTATCCTCTCCTCTGCATCTGGGGCTCCAGCCTCAGGATATTAAAGTCCCTTGAATGAGCTATGTTCTCTCCCACCTCAGTGACTTTGAACACCCTTGGAAACCTTCCTGAGCTTTCAGAAAATAACCTTTTCACCCCTTTAGTGAGGGCTCTCCTATGACTTATTGTCTGTTCACTCCTAGTAGTTCAGAAGCTGCTTACAAGCAGGGACCATGTCTTTTTATTTTCTGTAGCTCAGAGACTTTACAAATGCCTTTCATGTAAAGATTACTCAATAACTCTTGGTTGACTGGCTGAGTGGGTCAGAAGAGCTGAAAGCCAATCTTGATTTATTATATAAATAATACTGAACCCCTGTGATATCCCAGGGGAACCATACAATCACATAACACATAAACACATGACTCTGTCAGATAGTGAGATGTGCCAAGAGGTGAGGAGAAGGGAGTGACAGTGGAGGGCATGAAATGAGTAGGTAAATAGGTCAGGAGGTGTTAAATAGCAAGAGAGAGAAATTGCAGGGAGGGGCCACAGGAGTTGCTATTTCAATCAGAGTGGTCAGGGAAAGCCTCCTTGAAAAGTGTTATTTGAGCACAGATCAGAAGAGAGGAAATGAATCAGAAGAACCTGAGGAATCAGCCTTCTGGGCAGAGAGAGAACAGAGTGCCAAATCTCAGAACTTGATGGGAGTAAGTGTGGCATATTTGATGTAAGGAATTGCAAGGAAACTAGCATGGCTGAAGTAAAGTGAATGAAGAGGAAAGTGTGAGAGGTGAGATTTTTTAAAAGAAAGAAAAAGAAAAAACAGATAAAAGATGCAGCATTGATTGGCTCTAATTGCTAGGGTTTGGACCCATGTGAATATGATAAACCATCAGAGAAAACTTACAACTGAGCCCCCGAATTCCTGTGGTTGAAAAGTAGGAGGAAAACCAGAGGAATGGAAGGTGATGAAGGAGGAGGGCTCCTAAGTCTGAAAAAGGAGACAAGACTAAAAGTAACGGTCTAATATACTTCATGTTCTTCCCAGCTAACCAATGACCACAATATTCAAAGAATAAAATGTAAACACCCATGCAGGAAATTATTGAACTGTAGGAGCTAGGATGGTGGGACCACAAGAACATCACATCAGTCATCAGATTTCCTTTTACTTACATCTTCACTAATGGCGTTAGGCTGGTTGATCAAAATAATGTGGTACAAGTAGTACACAGACATTTCTGCAAGGCCTTTGACAAGATCTTGGTAGCCTTGTGGGAAAAATGAATAGATCTGATCTGATCTGAATGGTCACCCTGGTAGATAGATTGCTTTGTTCTTTTTTTATTACTGTTTTTTTTTTTTTTTGTAGTGAAGTACAGAATATAAAATTTAGCATTTTAACAATTTAAAAGTGTATTATACAACTCAGTGGTATGAAGTATATTCCCAGTGTTGCACAACCATCACCACTAACTAGTTTTTTTAAATATTTTATTGATTATGCTATTACAGTTGTCCCAATTTTTCCCCCTTTGTCCCCCTCCGCCCAGCACCCCCACTCGCTCTGGCAATCCCCACACCATTGTTCATGTCCATGGGTCACGCGTGTAAGCTCTTTGGCTACTCCATTTCCTATACTGTACTTTACATTCCCATGGCTATTCTGTGGCTACCTATTCTTACTTCTTAATCCCCTCACCTCTTCACCATTCCCCCTTCCCCCTCCCATCTGGCAACCATCAAAATGTTCTCTGTATCCATGATTCTGTCTCGGTTCTTCTTCTTTGCTTAGTTTGGTTTTTAGATTCAATTGTTAATAGATATGTATTTTTTGCCATTTTATTGTTCATAGTTTTGATCTTCTTTTTCTTAACATTTCATATAATAACGGTTTGGTGATGATGAACTTCTTTAGTTTTTTCTTGTCTGGGAAGCTCTTTACCTGCCTTCCATTCTAAATGATACCTTTGCTAGGTCCCTGCTTTTCATGACTTTGAATATTTCTTGCCAATCTTTTCTAGCCTGCAAAGTTACTTTTGAGAAATCAGCTGACAGTCTTATGGGAACTCCCCTGTAGATAACTAATAGCTTTTCTCTTACTGCTTTTAAGATTTTCTCTTTAATGTTAACCTTTGGCATTTTAATTATGATGTGTCTTGGAGCGGGCTTGTTTGCATCCATCTTGTTTGGGATTCTCTGTGCTTCCTGGACTTGCATGACTATTTCCTTCACCAAATTAGGGAAGTTTTTTTCATTATTTTTCAAATAGATTTCCAATTTCTTGCTCTTTCTCCTCTTCTGGTGCCCCTTGATGCAAATGTTGGATCAGTTGAAGTTATCCCAGAGACTGCTTGCACTATCCTTGTCCCCCCCCACCTTTGGATTCTTTTTTTTTTTTTCTTGTTCTTATTGGTTGCTTTATGCTTCCTTATGTTTCAAATCATTAATTTGCTTCTTGGCTTCATCCACTCTACTGTTTTTCTCCCTGTAAATTGTTCTTTATTTCAATTAGTATATCCTTCATTTCTGACTAGATTTTGTTTTTATGCTGATGAAGTCCTCACTAAGTTCCTTGAGCACCCTTATAACCAGCAGTGTTTTGAACTCTGCATCTGATAGATTGCTTATCTCCATTTAGTTTAGTTTTTTTTTTCTTGAGTTTTGATCTGTACTTTTATTTGGGCCATGTTTCTTTGTCTCTTCATTTTGGCAGCCTCCCTGTGTTTGTTTCTGTTCATTAGGTAGAGCTTCTATGACTCCCTGTCTTGGTAGCATGGCCTAATGTAGCAGGTGTCCTCTAGGGTCCAGTGGCACAGCTTCCCCTATTACCTAAACTGGGTACTTGAGGTGCACCCTTCATGTGGGCTGAGTACACCCTCCTCTTGTAGTTGAGCCTTGAGTACTGTTGGCAGGTCAATGGGAGGGATTTACCCAGGTGAAATCAGTTGCAAGGACTGGCTGTGACCAGTGACCACCAACCTCTACCCTCTGTGGAGGATCAGCTGTGCAAGGACATGGTGGTGGTGCTCTGACATGATCTGTAGCTACCCACTGGGTATAGAGGCTCTAGGGTTTCCTGGGTGGTGCAGGCCAAGGTCAGCCCCTACCTGTGTTCTGCCTGGGGCCACCCTGTCTGAGCTATAAAACAATTTGAAGTGACTGCTATTTGTGCTGAGCTTGGAGATTCCCAGGCGAAGCCAAGCTGTGAACCTAGACTGGCTGTTGCTAGTGCCAGGCCTGGGGCAACTTAGCAAGAGTTATGGGGGCTGGGGACTCACTGAGGCCAGCTGTTGCTTGTTTGAAAGGATTTAGAAAATTGTGAAGCGTGAGCCAAGACCAACCATTTATATGGAAAAGCCACTGTTAAAGCTTGGGTGGGCCTGTAAGCTGGCTGGGACAGAGTCTTGGGGGATCTCCTGGGTGGAGCAAACGGTGTTAGCCAGGTTGATGGAGTCTCAGATATGGCACCCACTTGCCAGTTCTGTGGCTGGGTTCAGGAAGGGTCACAAAAAGGAACAGTGACCTCTGCCCACCTTTCTGTCTGGGAGAAAACTGTCCCGCAGCTCCTGCCTTGACGTCAGACACTTCAATTCTTCCTTGTGTGCCACTGGTGCCTTTGAAGCTGCTACCCCGGTGCTGGAGCTCAGAGGGAGTGGATCTGAGTAAGTCCGTGTGTGGGTTCTTTAAGAGGAACTGCTTGGGACTCCAGAATTTTCTTCCACTGACTCAATCCTCACTGGTTTTTGCAGCCAGAAGTTGTGGGGGCTCATCTTCCTGGCACTGGAACCCTGGGGTGGGGGCCTGGTGTGGGGCTGGGACTCCTCGTTCCCAAGGTATTCCTCCCAAATTTTATCCAGCACACGTGATGTGGGACCAGTGCGACCAGCGCGTTTCATGTCTGCATCTCTCCTACCGGTCAGGATGGATGTGTTTCTTTAATTCCATAGTTGTCAGACTTCCATTCAACTCGATTTCTGATGGTTCTGCGTGATGGTTGTTCTATAAGTTAGTTGTAATTTTGGTGTGGTTCTGTGAGGAGGCGAACCTGAAATTATATCCCAAGAGGTGATCAGGAGTCATTTGGCAGCTTCCCCAGGCCTTGCAGGGACTGCTTGACTTGGCCTGGAATGATGACCATATACAGCAGGAGACATTAGCTTCTGCACACGCTCCTCCCTCGGCTATGTGGTTTTCCAATGTAACCTTACTCTGGCTTTTCTACTCTCCTCTTCAACTTTTAAGGACCCTTGTGATTACATCAGACTCACCAAATAATCCAGGACAAGCTCTCTATTTTAAAGTCAGCTGATTAGCAACCTTAATTCCCCTTTTCCATGTAATATAACTTATTCACAGGTTCCGGGAATTAGGACATGGGCATCTTCAGTGGCCCATTTTTCTGCCTACCATACCTTATACCTTCCTTGTTCTCTCCAGGGCTTGAAAGAATCCCCAAACTGCTAAGAAGGAACCAGAGATGGAATTATGGCAGCTTTATCATCCCACTGTTTCCTTTCATTGCAGATAACCTGATCCAGGGCTTCTGCAGTCTTTGAGTATAAGCCTTATGACCACCTAGTCACTGGCTATTCCAGCTCAGCCAGATGACTTGCCAATAACCCCAGGGAAGATGTATCCCCTCCCCTCTCATGAACCCTTCTGTCTTTCCAAGACCACAGCAGTAGGTCAAGTGGTGTTTACCTCACATTAAGTGCCAGCAATTTAATCCCAGGGCAGGGGCAAATATTACGCACAGCACATAATGAAGGGACAAGGCAGGTTTATTGAGGGATCTTAGAGGAGAACCAATGACATGTACAACAGACAATGGCATACATATATTGTATATGCCACCGCCCAACGCTTCTCTTTCCATAGAGAAGTATTTGGGGGCAGGGCACACTTGAAAGCACCAAGTGTTTGTTCCAGTAGAAAGACTCTGTTCCTCTGTACTTATAGAGAAGTTGAGAGGGGCAGGAGGCACCCAGTTAAGAGTGCATCATCAGGAATTAGGACTTGGATTAATGGTCAGTGGAATGACCTTGCTGAGGTGCGGATCGTCCTAAACTGGAACTTGCACACAGCAGTCACCCTTCTTGGCTGAACATTTTGAAGTCCTTCCTATGGGCTTGTTTCTAGGCTCCCTGAGGGGGGGCACAGCCCATTCAGCAGACTGTCTGTCTCTCTTGAGATGGCAAACTGATTAAATTTTCAGATGACACCCAAATGATAAGTATGTATACAAAATTCAGAACCAGGATTTGGAAATATTGAGGCAAGCCTGTAAGATGAGTAAACCTAACAGATGACGTTTATTCGTGATTTTCTTCTTCTTTTTCTTTTCTTTTCTTTTCTTTCTTTGCAAGTATGTCTAAATATTCTAACATCAGTGGGTGAGATGGGTCACCCATGGAAAAAACTCAGAGATTTTCTAGTTAACATATATATAAATCTGAGATTAATTTTAAGGACTTGGTTTTTCATTCAAATACTAACAAAAGCTAGAAAGAATAAATGCCTGCTAAAGAAAAATCAGCATGAAAATAGCTACTAGAGCTCTTAACAGAACCCAAAGGCTACCCAAGTAGCCTACCAAGGAGTGCACTAAAAGTGCCTGAATTTATTTCCAACATCCTATAATAGATGAATGTTAAAATTTCAATAATATGTCTCCTAAATCAGCACAGTCAAAAACCACTGGTTACCAAACTTTTTGCTTGATGTACTAGTATATCTCCTTCACTCTTAAGAGCAGTTTTCATTAAGAACGTTCCACTCTAGTTACCATACATAATGGAATTAATGAATGGAGTTTGTATATGTGGGTGGGAGTGGAGATAGAAGAAGTACTATTTAGATACCAAAGCAGAAACTCTATTATTCTAGAGTCAACTTCCCCACCATAAAATTATTAAAACCTCAAAGTCGTTATATACTATTTTTGTCTGCAATATCATGAGAGCACCAAAGAACAAGCTAATTATGTTCTAAAATTTTTATGAAAAAGTAAATCATAGAATTTCATTCAATTTTTAACTATGTATAATATTTATGAATTCACAAATTACAAATGAAAATAAGAAAAAGGTCATAAAAGTGATCTGTTTCCAACTGGGAAACATACATTAGAATACTCAAATCTGCTCTTGCGAAGTCTTGTTCACCAGATTTTCTCTTGGGGGCCTGGGCAATTAGCATAATAATTACAGATTTTCAGATCAAGCATGCCTCCTAAGGTTTGAATTTTCACAACTGACTTAATTTTCACAGTTTTAGCTGATATCAAAGAATTTAACTCTTAGTCAGCCCCACAAAAAAATCTGTATGAAATGACGTAGGAATGAATATTTGTAGCCACCCCCCACCCCGTCCAGTTTCAGTCACCACCATTTACAATATTCACATAACTTAAACTTGAACCTTTTGTCTTTCATTGTTCCTTGAACATGCAATCAGCGGTAAGAGAAGGGCAACTGATAAACAAAACATGCAAGAATATTATAATTTCCAAGTGTTGAAACAAAACATCTGAATGTTACAGCTAGTATGATTTCAAAGTAGTGTTTAGTGTTTAAAAACACAAACAAGTATTCTGTGTTATGTGGCAGTGTTTTAACTTAAGTTAACTGATTACTTAAAACTTCAGAAACACAAATTCATTTATCAAAACTATGACTACCCTAGCAAAGAGAAAAACAGGAATTGTTCTAAAACAGGGTAAAATTTAAGTGCTATATCTAAATAAGATGACATCTTCATGAGCAACACATAAAATACAAGTCAGTATGGAGCCACTGGATGAGTATAAAACAACCAAGCTGAGTCTCAAACAGTTCTAAGGAAGGAAACATCAAAATTGCTCAATCCACTGAGCCACACCAGCCAGGACTAATCACCTCTTTTAGACTAAAAAAATCTGCCTCAAAGAGGATGTAAATGCATTTTGAATTGTCAAAAAAAACTGTCTTTCATCCACAATCCATAAATCAATGATAAAGATTACAAGTCCCAAAGAGAAATGTTGAAGAGCATTACATCTTCTTGCTTCCCCAAGATAATGTCATATTAATTTAGTACAGAAAAACAGGTGAATATATACTCTAAGTATTTTACCCCCTTTCAACCTATCCATAAGTGTACAGTAATAATTAGTAGGATGATCTGGAACCCTACTACTGTTTTAATTAATATGTGAACATCTATATATTATTATTATTAAATTTATTTTTTAATTGTTGTTCTATTACAGTTGTCCCATTTTACCCCCTTTGTTCTCCCATGCCCTGCCCACCTCCCCACTTTCCCACAGTCAATCCCCGTTTAGTTGTCCGTGTCCATGGGTCATTTATACTAGTTCCTTGACTATACCCTTCCCCTTCTTTCCCCCCCTTTTCCCCAGTCCCCCTATACATTATTATTATTATGAGGAATAAAAATGTTAGACTACAGACCAAGCCCAACTGGTTCATTTCTTTCCCTATGTAGAATGTTCAGTAGGGATTGATGGCTAAAACAGGAATTGTTAATGTATTTTAGAAACTATGACTATACTGACGAGGTCAAATATGCAAAACCAGCTTCTCTTTGGGGGTTCTACTGATTCCTGGCATCTTTTCCACTCACTGGCTTCCTTTCCTTCAAACTTTTTTAAGTGTCCCCAAATTCCTACCTCTTTAGTTTGCATGCCCTTCTGTTCAGTGAGCCTAGACAAATGCTTCCATATCTTGCCTCCTCCCTTCCTTAGTCCTGTACTTTTTCCTGTTTAAATTTTTTTCCTGAGAAGCAGTTTGCCCCTTTACACTATCACCCTCTATGAAGAAACACCCATTCGCACCCCATTTTGTCATGACCAGTTAGATTAAATTCTGACCCCCAAATATGGATTAAAGTGTTTTAATTAAATTCAGGGGCCAATGGATTAAGAGGGAAAAAAATAACTTGTAGTTCAAGGTTTCATTTGTGGATACTATAGCTTAGATATTTCAAGAAAGAATCTAGAGTTTTTGAAAAGTAAATATAAAACTAAAAGAAACAATTACATGGTTAATGTAGGTACCCTTGTATATAAACTTAAAACTTCTAATCTTATTTTTAGGAAATGTCTTAAATTCCTTCAGATAAAAATAATAGAAATACAACCAGCAATAAAAAGTTCTAAATGAAGAGAAAAGACTGCAGTTCTACTAAAGAGTAGCTCTACTTTCTGTGAAGAAAAGTGTAAGGTGGATAGCCCTGACTCAGCACAGATGGGACAATAATAGCTTAAATTGAATTCTTCTACTGCAGGATTATCTATTTCATTAGGGATTTAGACTCAGAGAGAGAGCTGGGCATTTTTGCTCATTATTATTCTCAAAATAATAATATCCTTTCCTTGAGTCAATTTCATTTAAAGTTTTCTATAGCTAAGAATGCTATAAGCTATAATACCGAAGAGGATCTCTTGTATGTTACAAAGAAATGGCAAAGGTATATTACTTCTTATGATGCAATAGCAATGATCTCCCCTTTTCTGTCTCATTTTTATTTAAATTATAAGAAGACAGAAAAAAGTTGAATTTCTCTGTTATCCCTAGTTTCTGTCCATGTAAAATTGTTTTTAGCTCAGTGAAAAATGTTTCCAAAACACATATTTTTTTGATTTTTTAATTTTTAAATTACAGTTGACCTATTATATTAGTTTTAGGTGTACCACCCTGTGAGTAGACATTTATCTAACTTAGGAAGTGATCACCCTGATAAATCTAGTACCAATCTAACCATATATAGTTGTTACAATATTATTGACTGTATTCTCTATGCTGTATTTTTCATCCCTGTGACTATTTTTTAACTATCAATCTGTACTTCTAAATTCCTTCACCTCTCCCACCTGGCAACCATTAAAATACTCTGCGTCTATGAGCCTGTATTTGTTCTACTTGTTTATTTTGTTTTCTAGATCCAACATATAAGTGAAATCATCTGGCATTTGTCTTTCTCTGACTTATTTCACTCAGCATGACACCCTCTAGATCCGTCCATGTTGTTGCATGTGGCAATATTTCATTCTTTTTGATTTAGTGTTTTAGGTTTCTTTGGATGAATACCCAGCAGTGGAATTGCTGTCTTACTTTGTGTCTTGTTATAACCTTTGTTTTTTTAGACTATTTTATCTGGTATAAGTCTTACTACCCCAGCTTTTAGTTTTTGTTTGTTTCCATTTTCATGAAATATCTTTTCCCATCCCTTTACTTTCAGTCTGTGTATGATTTTCAATTTGAAGTGAGTCTCTTGTAGACAGCATACGTAAGGGTCTTTTTTTTGTTATCCTTTCAGCCTTCACATGTCTTTAGATTGGAGCATTTAATCCATTTGCATTTAAAGTAATTGTTAATGTATATTTATTTATTGCAATTTCATTACCCATATTTTTGATCTTTATTTTCTTCTTCAAAAAGACCCTTTAACATTACTTGTAATACTGGTTTGGTGGTAATAAACTCTGTTATCCTTTTCTTCTCTGGGAAGCTCTTATCTTCTATGCTAAATGATAGCTTTGCTGGATTATCTTGGTCATAGGTCCTTGCTTTCCATCACTTTGAACATTTCATGCTAGTCCCTCCTGGCCTGCAAAGTTTCTGTTGATAAATTAATTGACAGCGTTATGGGAGCTCCTTTGTAGGTAACTAGCTACTTTTCTCTTGCTGCTTTTAACATTCTCTCTTTGTCTTTAACTTTGGCATTTTAATTATGATGTGTCTTGGTGTGGGCCTCTTTAGGTTCATATTGTTTGGGACTCTCTGACCTTCCTGTCCTTGTAGGTCTATTTCCTTTACCAGGTTAAAAATGTTTTTTGTCATTGTTTTTTCAAATAGGTTTTTAATCTCATACTCTCTTCTCTTCTCCTTCAAGCACCCCCATGGTGTGAGTGTCAGTATACTTGAAGTTGTCCCAGAGGCTTCTTAAACTGTTCTCATTAAAAAATTTTTTTTTCTTTCTGCTGTTTTGATTGGGTGTTTTCTGCTTCCTTATATTCTAAATTACTGGTTTGATTCTCTGCTTTATCTGCTCTACTGTTGATTCCCTGTAATGTATTCTTCATTCAGTAAGTGTATTCTTCATGTCTCACTGGTTCCTTGTTATGATTTCCATGTCTTTTTTTACGATGTTGAAGTTCTCACTAAGTTCATTGAGCACCCTTATAACCATTGTTTTGAACTTTGTATCTGGTAGTTTGCTTGCCTCCATTTCATTTAGTCTTTTATTGGAGATGTCTCCTGTTCTTTTATTTGGGACCTATTTCTTTGTCTCCTCATTTTGGCTGCCTCCCTGTGTTTGTTTCTCTGTGTTAGGTAGAGCTGTCATGTCTCCCAGTCTTGGTAGAGTGATCTTATGTACTAGCTGTTTGTGTACCCCAGTGGCACAGCCTCTTGAGTTACCTGAGCTGAGCACTCCAAGTCCCCCCTGCCCTGTGTAGGCTCTGTGCATTGCTCTGTGTGGGTGGTCTCAGAAAAGGAACAATGGACTCTGTCAGCACTTCTGTCTGGGAGAAAGCTTCCCCCTAGCTCTCGCCCTGATGTCAGACAATTTAGATCCTCCTCATATGTCCAACGTACCTTTCGAGCTGCTGCTCCCACGCTAGAGCTCAAAGGGAGTGAGTTCAAATAAGTCCATGTGCAGGCCCTTAAAGAAGAATGCCTGAGACTCCAGAAACGCTCCATCTCAGTCATAATCCCCGATGGTTTTTACTGCCAGAAGTTATGGGGACATCTCTTTCCAGCACTGGAACCCTGGGCTTGGGGGCCTAGTGTGGGACTAGGACTCCTGGCTCCTCAGGGGGACTTCTTCATCCAAGATATCCCTCCCAATTCTTATCTGCCACATGTGAGTGTGGGACTAGCCCTCTCCATGTCTCCACCCCTCCTACCAATCTCCATGTGACTTCTTTATATCGCTAGTTGCAGGACTTTCATTCAGCTAGATTTTAGGTGGTTCTGAATGATAGTTGTTCTGTAGCTTAGTTGTAATTTTGATGTGGTTGTGGGAGGCTCCAAGTACCATACTTTCTTATGCCACCATCTTGACCAGAACCTCGAACCACACACATTTTTTAACATATAATTTTTACATAATAAAGCAAAGTAAAACAAAACAAAACAAAACACTGACATTGTTTGAGCATCCTGTGTATAAAACAATGGAATTATTTCTAATATTTGCTTGAATAGGCCATTTTTCTTGTGAGGAACTCAATTTTAGAGTCAAATAGAGTCAGCAGAGTGCATGCATAAAGGAGAAAATTAATCCATGCCTGTTTTTATTATGATAATGGGATACTTTTCTCTCAAGAAACTAAAGCCCATGACATCCATCCCCAACCGTCTTATGATGGTGTTCCAAAGTGTTCTCCTTTAGTGATCAAAGTGAGAATGTTTGTGTAATCTCTTTGTAAGCTATGAAGGAGTATTTATATGTAAATTAGTTTCATTGTTGACTTAATACTTATTTATATCCGAGGCTAAAATGAGACACCTGGAGGTTATTGTTCTAGTTTTGCTTCCCCTGAAGCAGACCCTGAGACTGGGATTTGGGTGCAAAGAGTAAACTGCAGAGGTGATCCCAGTAAACATAAGTGAGGGAGGAGACTTTTAAACAGGAGAAAAAAGAAGTCCCCCACAAAGGGTGAGTTATTAGTAATTATAACCATGCACAAATGAAGCTCAGGGGAACCAAGTAGCCTCTGAATCACCCCACTGAGGAGGGGAAGCTGAGGTATTTAGCCACTGGCTTCTGTGCTTCCTTGGGTAAGGGCTGCCCTCAGGGATAATAAATCCTCAGCACTACTTAGGGACCTTGAGCACGGGCTGAGCCAACTCCAAAAGTGCTCAGGAAAGCGTTCTGGCAGAGATGCAGAGACACAGGTGGCTGCTGGAGGTGAGGAGCTCTCAGTATGTACGAGATTGTCTTCCCTCGTAGCTGCAGGTGAGCCCAGAGTGGGCCAGGGGCATATGGAACAGGGAATTTATGGTGTATGCTGAGAAGTCAACCATCCTATATACAGGCTCAGAAGCAAAGTCAAGAGCAGGTTTCAGGGATCTTACTGGTGCTATTTATCTAGGTCCCAGGGCTATCATAAACACTTTGCATGAGTAAAGCATCCTAGCTCAAATTACCCTGTTTCCTTTAATACTGTGTATTGGTACTACTACTAGTTATTTTTAGATGTCGAGATTGAAGTGCTGTTTGGAATCTACTGTGTTTCATGAAATTTATTGATATAGTTTGGGAGGCAACATATTCTAGTACAATTTGGTCCAATCTTGGGTTTTCATTAGAATCATCCAAGGAGCTTTGAAGGAAAATACTGATGCCTGGGCCTCACCCACTTAAAGTGAAGATCTCCAGCAGTGGGGCCACCTCTTCTCTTGGGGGTCTTTTTACTTTGTTAACCCCTTTCAATCATAATGCAGAACCTGGCTACCTGCTTGCCTACTCAGCAGATATAAGAAACAGGCAAAAACAACCCTTGAACTTTCCTCATTTATCATGAGACTGGTGGTATTATGTCCTGGCTGGTTTGGCTCAGTGGATTGAGCGTCGGCCTGCGAGCTAAGTGTCGCTGGTTCGATCTTCCAGTCAGGGCACATCAGAGAAGGAAAACTCTGACTCCAAAAAACCTCCGCTGCCTTGCGGCATACCTCTTCAGGGAAAGGCTAAGGGAGTAAACCCCGACAGAAAATCCGGAGCCGGAGTCCCTAAGGCGGTTTGACGTTGTAGTCAACATCGGCAACTCCTGCGGCGCACCTGAAGCCAAGCTGTATTGACTCCGTCTTTCCCTTGGATCCTTCAGCTGCGAAGAGAGGGGGGGTCTGCTGCATGGGCAACAGCAGACCCTCCATATCACCCTGCCCAGGCTCTGTAGCTTCAGCTTCACTGGAGAGGACACTCCAGCGTCATCGCAAGATGTCGATTCAACACGGGAGGAGACAGATACCGTGTCACTCCCGAGTCGGACTGCACAGCCATTCTCGGCGGTGCAGATAGACTCTTAAGAAGCTACACCATCGTCTCTCGAGACGGACGGCTGCCGACGACTTTTCAAAGAACAGAAGGCTGAAAAGAAGCTTAGAAACTGGTGAACTAAGAAAAGCAGACGGACACCTCTTCAGCAAACCAGACCCACAACTGAAGATAGTGGGAGAAGGACAAGGTTTTTACTGAATGCAGAGCTTCTCCAAGCGTGGGCCCCTCACCAGCATCCTCATCTCCTGGGAGCTTGTTAGAAATTCAGATTCCTTGGTCCTCCCCCAAACCCCCAAGTCGGAATCTCTGGGGATCTTTAAAGTTGGGGAAGCATTAATATAGTGTGTTGTTGCATTGAATAAACAAGAACTTGTTCCCTGACAGTGTGCAGGGTGCTGTCAACGCTGCTTTCCAAACTGCAGGTCCAACAAAACATAAAAGCAGCAGTAACATATTTTTCTAAAATGTTATTTGGACAAAGAACCCTTAATTCTGTACTTTGCAGATAACAATACCAACATAGCAGTGCTTATTAACAACCAGTGGTTACTTGCAGTGAACATACTTTATTTGCTGGAAGCTGCTAAAGCAATTAACCGGACTGACGTGCCTTGAAGCTGCAAGTATTTTCTCCGTGACCTGCCTGAAAGGTACCTCTATCGTTTTCCTCCAGTGAAGATGCTGAAATTGGTGTGAATGCAGTGAAAGCTGAGATACAGGTGGAAATTCAGGGATAGTTTTGTCATCTTGAAAGCCAATTACCTGCTCCAATGCCACATTTTCAGATCCAAGGTTTGAGGACAGATTTATCTCCTGTGATCATATGAAGCACTGTAAGTGCCGCACACCTAGAAATAAAAAGGCAAAGCAAGAAAAACGATCTTAACGCTGCTTCTGAAAATATTCCGAAATGATCTTCTCTACGCTGCGCGCAAAGCTGGGTTGGTGAGCCTGCTTCAGTGAAATTGCACTGTCACCATCCCCCTAACTTTTAACTCCAGGAGGGAAATTGTGCTCGTGGTCAGCTACTATTAGGCAGGGAGTGTAATAAGTCCGTGGCAACATCGCCAGGAGCAGAATTCCATGCTGGCAGTGCTGGTCAAAAACACTGAGCGCCGGCTCTGATGACTTCACTTGAAAGTGAATGTCCATTTGGTGCACAATTGCAAAATGTTCGGTGCCATGGTTGAAAGGGCAGTCCAGCCGCTGTCTCAGCTCAGGATGTTGCTGAAGCTACAGCAAAATGTCACTCTAAAAAGTGAGCACTCTGAACATAAGGATGCACATATTCTTTCGAATGAGTGTTTCAGGTTTCTTTGGATATATTCCCAGAAGTGGGATCACTGGGTCATAAGACAGTTCCATTTTTAATATTTTGAGGGAACTCCATACTGTTTTCCATAGTGGCTGCACCAGTCTGCATTCCCACCAACAGTGCAGTAGGGTTCCCGTTTCTCCACATCCTCGCCAGCACTTGTTGTTTGTAGATTTGTTGATGATGGCCATTCTGACTGGTGTAAAGTGGTATCTCATTGTGGTTTTTATTTGCATCTCTCTGATGGCTGGTGATGTTGAGCATCCTTCAATATGCCTATTGGTCATCTATATGTCCTCTTTGGAGAGGTGTCTATGCACGTCTTTTGTCCATATTTTAATTGGATTGTTTGTTTCCTTGGTGTTGAGTTGTATGAATTTTTTTTAAAATAAATTTTGGATATTAACCCCTTATTAGATGTATCATTCGCAAATATATTCTCCCATTCAGTGAGGTATCTTTTCATTTTGTTGATATTTTTCTTTGCTGTGCAAAAACCTTTTAGTTTGATGTAATCCCATTTGTTTATTTTTTCTTTTGTTTTCCTTGCCTGAGGAGATATATAAGAAAAAATATTAGTAAGAGAAATGTTTGAGATTTTATTACCTATGTTTTCTTCTAGGAGTTTTATGGTTTCAAGTCTTACATTTAAGTCTTTAATCCATTTTGAGTTTATTCTTATATATGGTGTAAGAAGGTGGTCTAGTTTCATTTTTTGTACATAATCTGTCCAAGTTTTCCAATAACATTTACTGAATAAACTGTCTTCACCCTGTTGTGTGTGCTTTTGTTATAATAGATTTGGAATAAGAAACTTCTTTATTGAAAAAAAAAAAGACTAAAGACAACATATACTAAAATGATTTGAATTTTACAGATAATACCCTACTAATATTTTTAGTTTAGCACCATCTGTTTATCTGAAATTAAATTTCTGGCAAATAGTCATGCCAGGAGATGCTGTTTTTATTTTTATGTGCAGCAGAAACACAGAATAATAAAAATCTGCTTGAGTTGAAGAAATATGTTGATAAAATGTTTTTTTTTTTTTAAATATGAGTTGGCTGAGAAAATGACTTTTTAATCTAGTGGCAGCTGCTTTCATTTGGCTGGTGTTCAGTCTAAATAGTTTATGTTGGAGACAGATCATTTGTTTTATATCTCAATACAGTATAACAAACAGCGCCTTTTGAGCTTTGAGGAGGATCCAGATATTGCAAACATCTTATCTCCCTATTAGCCTACCTTTCTAATTATTTCTTGTTTCTTTCACCAACACAAGTGGCATGCAATAGGTCTGTAAATTAAAAGCCCAAGTGGCAAATTGCACGCTACTTTGTTGTCCTCTTATTTTTATTTGGCTTTAAGGAAGTCACATCTTACATATTAAATGGCATTTGTTTACAGGAGGGGGAAATGATGGCTTTTGAAAATATGACTCAGTGGAAATGCTTCTTGTCACACTGGCTTGCAAATAGAATCACTGCGGTCCCTTTGGGTACTCTGAGTGATTCCATTGGGAGCCTGACTCTTCCCAACAGAGTGTTAATTAAAGCCTGCCGCTTCTTGGCACCTCGCTCTGCTTCAGCTACACTTCAATATCCTCCAGCCACCTCTTTAATCAACAATATGTGTTGGATGTCTACTTCTAGTGAGAGTCACTGCAGCTACCACACTGATTGCAAAGACAGTGGGAAGGACAGGAGTTTTATTGCATTGCTTCAAAGTCAGGACACCGAAACCCACATTAGAGCCCTGTTCATATCTGCCGTTGACTTGAAATAATTGAAACTTCCCAAGTAAAGTGTGGATTTCATAGAAGGACGAGATCTGGCTGTTTTGTCTTTGCACACCAGGCCTTTGCACACGGGTGTCATTATGTTTACCTAATAAACCCACTTTTCTTACCGGGCAACATGAAAATATAATTTTATGTGCCAACTTCTCTTAATATTGCAGAAACAATGCATTATTTTGAATGTAGGGACTGGCCTTCAGTGATAAAGTTATTACTCAAAAGGGAAAATACAAGGTCTGTCCAGAAGGTATCCAGCCATGTAATAAGAAAAATAGACATTTCTTGAAGAAGATACAAGATACAAGAAACATTGTACACAGGACAATGACGCCTTTGTTCCCTTCAAATTAGGCACCTTGGGACCTCACACAGGTCTCCCAATTGTCATCACCTGCCCCATTGTATTTTCCTGATTCTCATAGACAGTCTGAAATCTCTTCCCTTTCAAAGGTGATTTTAGTTTTGGGAAAAGCCAGAAGTCTCAGGGAGCCAAATCTGGGCTGTAGGAGGGCTGAGTCACCTGGGTGATTTGACATCTCAGAAAAAAACTGCACCAGACGTGATGCATGAGCTGGTGAGTTGTCGTGATGAAGCTGCCAATCACCAGCTGCCCATAGCTGCGGCCTTCTGAATCATCCGAATAGTTTCCATGGGGAAATGTTCAAACTTCACGCAGAATTTGATGCAGATTCTTTGCTCTACTTGCTCATTGTGAACGCAACAGCCACACAGCACACAACGGCGTCTCTAGCCCCCACTGACTAGCACAGTGAAGTCATCATTGCTCACGTATGCACATTCCAGTCCCCTCTTCTTGGCTGCTAGGTTACACAATGTCGTGCAAACTGTTCTCGTTATATTAACAATGGTTGGACTTTTTCCAGACAGACCTCATACATTTTTAAAGAAAATTGATGTGTTAGCTTGGCTTCCATAATAAAACATCATAGAGTTGGTGGTTTAAATAACAGAAATTTATTTCTCACAGTCTGGAAGCTAAGACGTTCAAGATCCAGGTGTTAGCTAATTCAGATCCTGGTAAACACTGTCTTCCTGGCTTGCAGATGGTAGCCTTCTTGCTGTGTCCCCACAGCAGAAAGAGGAGAGAGAGAGAGAGAGAGGAGAATGAATGAATTTTTTCTTCTTAGAGGGCCATAGTCCCATATGATTAGAACTCTGCCTTTATGACCTCATTTATCCTTAACTTCCTCCTCAAAGACCTTTCTCCAGGAACAGTCATGTTGGGGCTTAGGGCTGCAACATATGAATTTTGGGAGGACATGATTCAGTCACAGCAGTGGGACCAGACTAAAAGAGGTCGTTTAATATTAGCGCTTTCAAATTACCATACAAAGAAACAATTTTTAAAAGTTGGTATTAATGTTATGTTTTAATTTCATATCTCAAAAATAAGTCCATTTTTAGAATTTTATTTGAAGTTTGAAAATCTAGCAAACTGATCTATGGAGGATTAGAAGTCAGGACAGTCATTCTGGTGTAAGAGGAGGATACAGTGACTGAAAGGGGACACGAAGGGGGCTTTTGGGATGCTTCAGTGCTCCATTTCATTTCATTTGGGTGCTCATCCAAAGGACGTGGTCAGTTTGTGAATATTTGCTGACCTGTTCATATACAATTTGTGCACTTTTCCTGTGTGTGTGTTACAGGTCAATCAAAAGTTAAAACACGAAATAAAAATAAATCTGAGTTATGCATGTAATACCACATATCAACTACACAATTGTCCCATTGGGTACCAAAGTTATCAGAGGTTAAAGTCTAATGAGTAGGAACATATGAAGACTAGTGTGTACAAGGTTGAGCATAATATCTTTCCACAGGCAGAAGCAGAACTGCAGACGCAGTGAAAATTTCTGGCTGACGTTGCCTGATGTCGTTTTTCTCCGCCTGGTAGCTCAGCAACTGGAGGCTAAAAAGCCAGGTTTCCAGGGAGAGGAGGAAAGCTTTCTATGGAAGGGACAACGTGGACGCCCGATCAGGGGCGTAGCCTGGGCGTTCTCGAGAGTGATGGCAGTTTTAAATGGGTTGTAAGCAAACACTGCCATGTGGTTCCAGGGAGTTTCACTACCCTGGGAAGAGGCTTTGGATCTGTGCAAGCGCCAAAGCTGCCTTTCCTAGATGATGTGTGGAGCTGAAGAGTCAAGGAATATGTTTATAACCCTGGAAATCAGTGTCCCCAGAAGCTTCACAATGCCTGTGTGCATCGGAGCCCAATAAGACACAAACAGGAGTCTGCAGCAAAGAAACTAAGGGTTTATTTTCAGGAAGTGGCCCACCCACAGAGTCACAGGTGAGCTAATGCTCCAAGACCTGGCTCCCCCACATGGCTTGCGGGGGATTGGTTATGTAGGAGGAAATCTTAATCATGGTGACTCCAGGAGTTAGGGCTGAGATCAGGGTCATGGTCTCTACTGATTGGTGGGTGCTAGGGCAGGTGACTCAGTGCATCAGGCTCTGAGGTCAGCCAGGGCGTAGCTTCCTCTGGTTTCACTGCTTTTCTGGGCCTGGAGCTGAAACACAACTGAGGCCTAGATGTCACCTCCAGTTTGACCGAAACTCTGTCTCTGTGGTCAACAGACCCAAGGCTTTGTTCCTAAGATTATCTGATACTGATCAGACCCTCATTGTCCTGAGGGCTTAATGATTAAAGGAGTGGACGTGCAAGGGAGAAGGAGGCAGGTGAGTCAGGATGTGGCCAGTTTGAATCAAAAGGAAAAAAAAGAAAAGGTCATTAAAGAAATGGAGTTTCTACACAGTTACATACCCAAGGAGGAGCTTGTCTTCCACAAGACAATTGCAGTTACAGAATTTACATCTGTAGCCTGTTAGACCAGCCAGCGGCTGCTTTGTAGAGACCTGCCAGGTTTACAAATAAGTTACTGCTCAGATTCCAGAACACCAGGACCATGCTCCATTGTTCCCAGCTCTCACATTCAGTATTTTTTTTTTAATAATTTATTTATTTAAAAAGAGAGGGAGAGAAACATCACTGTGTGGTTGCCTCTCACTCGCGCCCCCAACTGGGGACCTGATGTGCAACCTAGTCATGTGCCCTGACTGGGAATCAAACCAGCGACACTTGGCTTGCAGGCCGACACTCAATCCACTGAGCCACAGCAGCCAGGGCTCACATTCAGTATTTTATCATTTCACATTGTACTTTAACTTCCTACAGAACATTAACAGCAGGAGCCAGTTGAATGTTTTCAAAGCCTTTTTTTTGTATTTGTGGAGCTGACCGTGCCACGGGGGCTAATGAAAATGTCATTGTCTCCAAAGTGCTGGCTCTTTCACCAGTTACCTCGGTGTTCTTGTCTGCCATGCGTAAAATGAGCACATTTACCTCTACTTACCTTTTACAAGTAGTCGAGATGTAATTTTAAAATAACTGGGTAAAATGCTTGCCGGGGAGAAGAAGTTTTCCTTCAAGGTTCTTCCGGCTGGTCTAATAATCAAAATGACATAAGACAGATTAGAAGGAGAAAAACGAATTAAAGTTTAATGACATGTGTACTTCCTGTATACATGGGAGAGATTCAGGAGAGCTGAGTAACTCACAAAAATAGCAGAAGCCATTACCTTAAATACCACCTTCACCTAAAGAAGATGTTTGGGGTGGGGAGTGAGTCACGGGAAGTGACGAGGAAAAGCTAGTAAACAGGGTAAGTTTGATAGGCAGACTTAAAGCCATGCCTTCTGCTGTGATAGTGAAGGCAGGCCCTAGTGAGGGAGGCACCCTTACAGGTAGAGATTTCCGTTATTTTTCAGAGCTCCTTGCATGCCTGCTGTTTCTTAAAATTAACCAGAGTAGAATAATCACTATTTCCAAAGAGGCATATTGTGTGATGGCAAATTCTGCTCTCCTTCATGTTTTTACAATAAGTTTTGAAGCTCTTTGTCACCAGGTCCCTGTGAAAATGCTCCCTTGTGGAAAGTAATGATTTTTAAGTTGTTGAAAAATTCTGACTTGGTGTTTGCGGATTGTGTGTGTGTGTCTGTGTGCATGTGTGTGCACTTGTGCACACTGGCAACAGATCTATCTCTTAGTCCTTTACAAAGTTAAGAGACTGCAGACATTCATGATCGCATTAGGCTCTAGGTGTTGGTAAATTTTTAAGAATTTTAGGATGTAGCTCTCGTTTCTTTACCATTATTCCTTTCTTGATACTCCAAGCATTGGATTACCTAGGTCATTGTTAGTTTCTGGGGCCTACCTTAGATACAGTGTATAGTGGCAAAATTTGCACTTTAACAGTAGCTTTTAGTGATTCTTCCAGACATGCAAATGAATCAGCGAGTAGGCAATGGCAATATTTGCAACACCCCTCTCCTGAAGACATCTCCCTCTGGGACAGGACTGTTATTATTTATTGCGAAATATCTGTGGGCTGGGTAACACATTAAGTCATTTTTCTGCTGCAGGCCTTCATGTGAATCCATCTACTCAGGCCTTTCCAACTCGACAGATGGCAGAGGAGAGGTTACTGGGGAGTGAGGGTGGGAGGAGGGAAGTAGAGTAGAAAATACAGCGCTTCTGGAGGGAGAAAGTAGGCAGACTGCATAACCGTGACGCTCTGGGGTAGCGCTGCAGGGGTGGGTAGGAAGGAGCAAAGGAGCAATGACAATGGTTACAGTACTGGTAAATCACTGTTGGCGCAGGAGTTCCTAAACTTGTTTGATAATAAGAGTATAGATTCCCCAGAGTCAGGGAATTATGGCATATTCACCCTGGTTTATGGTTTATTTGCCCTGGACTTATGCCATCTGAATCTCTAGGGGAAAAATTTCTGTACTGTAAACAAGTGCCTCAGGAATTCACATCCATAGGCATGACTGCATCCTGTGAATGGCAAGCCTGGATCCTGTGCCTGCTGTTGTACACGTATTATTTCTGGAGCTCTCGATAAGCCTAAAAAGTGTTGTGGCATTTTACTAACTGCTTATTGTAATGAAGAAGTTCAGCATCTTGCCTGCCCACTGTCACACAGGCAATGGGCAGCAGATGCAGGATTCCATCCAAGATTCTACTCCAAAGCCTTTCTTCTCTCGATTCTGTTGTACAGTAACCTTCCATAAAACTACTGTGGCCCAAAGGTTATTCTACCCAGGGTACACAGTGGTTGCCCCAAGCCCACTCTTTGGGAGTACCAGTTTCTACAGAAGTTCCCTAACTTGATCTGAAATTAAGACATGAACATCCTGATTTGGGGAGAATTGTGCAAGGAAACCACACTGGTGAACTAGCAAGGATGCCCCTTCTTTTTTTTTTTTTTTAAGTGTATTTTATTGATTATGCTGTTACAGTTGTCCCAAATTTTTTCCCTTTGCTCCCCTCCACCCAGTACCCCCCTTCCCTCCATCAATCCCACCCTCCGTTAGCTCATGTCCATGGGTCATGCATGTAAGTTCTTTGGCCTCACCCTTTCCTGTATTATTCTTAACTTCCCCCTGTCTATTTGTACCCACCAATTATTCTTCTTGATCCCTGCACCATTTCCCCATTTCTCCCCTTCCCCCCTCCCAGCTGATAACCCTCCTAATGTTCATCATACTATGATTCTGCTACTATTCTAGTTTGCTTAGTTGGATTTTGTTTTTATTTTTTAGATTCAGTTGTTGATAGCTGTGAGATTGTTGTCATTTTAATGTTCATAATTTTGACCTTCTTTTTCTTAAGTAAGTCCCTTTGACATTTCATATAATAATGGCTTGGTGATGCTGAACTTCTTTAGCTTTACCTTGTCTGGGAAGCACTTCACCTGCCCTTCCATTCCAAATGATAGCTGTGCTGGATAGAGTAATCTAGGTTGTACCTTCTTGCTTTTCATCACCTTGAATACTTCTAGCCAGTCTCTTCTTGTCTGCAAACTTTCATTTGAGAGATCAGCTGATAGTCTTACAGGCACCCTTTCTGGGTAACTCTCTGCTTTTCTCTTGCTGCTTTTAAGATTCTCTCTTTATCTTTCACCTTTGGCATTTCAATTATGATGTGTCTTGGTGTGGTCCTTTTTGGGTCTAGTTTGTTTGGGACTCTGTGCTTCCTGGACATGTATGTCTATTTCCTTCACCAAATTTAAGAAGTTTTCCTTCATTATTTTTTTTTATGTAAGCTTTCAATTTCTTGCTCCTCCTCTTCTCCTTCTGGTACCCCCATGATTTGGATGTTGGTATGTTTAAAGTTGTCCCAGAGGTTCCTAAGCCTCTCCTCATTTTTTCCAATTCTTGTTGCCTCGTTCTGTACTGGTCGACTGTTTCTTTCTTCCTTATGTTCCAAATCATTGATTTGAACCCCAGTTCCCTTCCTTTCACCATTGCTTTTGTATGGATTTTCCTTTGTTTCATTTAGCATAGTCTTCACTTCTTCCCTTATGCATTTGCCGTACTTAAGCATATCTGTCAAGCCTGTGAGCATCTTTATCACCAGTGTTTTGAACTCTACATCTGTTAAGCTGGCTATCTCCTCGTCTGTGAAGTTGGCTATCTCCTCGTAGCTTAGTTCTTCCACTGGAACATTGATCTGTTCCCTCTTCTGGGCAATGCCTCTCTGTCTTCTCATCTTGACAGGCTCCTGTGTTTGCTTGTTTCTGTGTCTTAGGTAGAGCTGTTGCACCTGTTACGTATAAGGGGCAGAGCCTTAGGTAATTGTCAGTATGGGAGACCCGTTTCACCACGTTGTGGCACTGCATGTGGGGAAGGGGTCTGAGAGGGAACAATGCTGCTTGCTCAGCACTAGCCCCTTTTTCCAGGCACTTCTCCCACTTTCGTATGGGACTGGCACCTCTCTAGCTATTGCCCTGGCCATCATTCCCAGAGGGGTTGGGTCTGCGAACATTCTAGGACCATGGAGGCCCTTTAAACAAGCGGACTCTGCTGAGAGACCGATGGTTTCTTCCTCTACCCCAATCCCTACTGGTTTGCAAAGTCAGAAGCAATGAGGCTTAATTTTCTCTGGCGCTGGGACCGTGAGCTGCGCGGTCTAGTCAGGAGCTGGGAGTGCTTCCCAGGTGTCCCTCCCTACTTTCTAAAACGTGTGACTGTGCTTTCCGCTGGCTGACCACAGCTGCTGCTGCCGCCACCACACTGTATCCTCTCCACCCCAGATCCGCCCCTCCTACCTGTCTGGATGAGTATTTCTTCTTTATATCTTTGTTTGCTGGACTTTCATGCAGCTTGATTTTCTGGAACTTCTGGTTGTCTTTAGTTTTGAGGTAGTTGTATTCCTTCTTAGTTGTGGAGGGAGACCCTACCTGTCTGCCTACGCATCCATCTTGGCTGGAAGTCACAAGAGAATCTCAAGTATGCCCTTTCTTTCCCCTGACTCTTGCTGGGGCAAACCCACAGCTGAAATGCTGGTCCCAAACGGATGAACAGCAGGGCTTTCTCAGGTAACTGAGAATTTCTGGTTGCCTTGGTATAAAGCAGAATCCAAAAGTGAGAGAAGAAGGCACATATTGTTCCTGCTCTCTAAAATCTTAATTCGTTTCAAGAAATCCCTAGAAAGAAAACACAGTAATTTAATGCAACAATGTTAAATAGTGATAGTAGCAAGAACAAGGCACCATCTGGTACATTTGAATAATTGTCAAGGTTGGCTTTTCTTTAAATGCTGCTTATTGCTCAGTCCATCCATATGCAATTACTAGAGCTACAATTCTTGTGGCGGTGATGTGTTGGTATTACAAGAATATACTTACATATTAAATGCCTCAACTTGACTGATTTCAGGAATTCACATGCAACATTTGACCTTTATCTATATTTAATTGCCTATTATTTGTTACACCCACTTTTCAGATTTGTTTCAAGAACTTGTGGTTCTGAGTCTGTTATCTATGACAGTGGATTCCTAAGTAAGCGGTGCAAACTCCAAAATGAATTATTGGGGTGTTACCTTTTTCACAGAAACATTTATAATTTTTATCTTATTGTATTTGATAACATGTATAATATTGTACTATAGTAGTAAAACATATATAAAATATATAAATACATGTAAATGTACTAGGGGTTACAGGATTTAAAAGTTCCCATCTTTTGGGATGCTGGCTCAAAAAAGTTTATAAACTTTTCAGGCAATATATTAACTCTTCCTGTCAGTATCATGTTTTCTGCTCATTTCATAAGAGTCCCCTCATCCTTGTCAGTTCAGTTCATGTTTATCCTATGTAGGACCATGTGCTAAATGGTCCTCTGAATATACAAGGATAAGACATTTTTACATATTTACTGCTCTTTGGAAGTTTAGTACCTGGAATGGAGATCATGATAATGGTAGTGATTTTGGAGGAAGTGACAACAATAAGGTGGTGATAATGATGTTGATAATGATGGTGATGGTGATAGTGACGATGGTGATAGTGATGATGATGGTGATGGTGATGGTGATGATGATGACCAAGAATAGACAAGGAGAAGAAAGCCTTATTTATGATTGACATTAAGGCAAAATTGAAATTGACTTCTCACTGCTATCTGGTAGTGTGACATCTTTCCTTAGTAGTGATGCTCTTCCCTGCTTGTTCGTCTTGCTTCCCATGTAGCTTTGAAATACTTTTTCAGTCCTCTTCAGCATATACTATAATTCTCAGCTTCTTAGGAGTTCAGCCTAGGAAAGAGGAGGTTTTTCTAGCCCCCTGCCACTCTTCTTATTTTGGTCCTTCGTGCTCCACAAGCTGTGAAAGCTGTGAGTCATGGCTCCCAGATGGTGGGATTCCCTCCCCTCCCCTCAATCCACATGCCTGCCCAGCCATCTGCTGCCACTCTCAAGGTTATGGAACAAGAGATGACACAAGGAAGGGAGAAGAAAACACGAGGCAAAAAGAAGACTGTTTTATAAATAAACTTGAAAAAGAGATGTATTTTCTTATTATAAAAGCAATTTGTATTCATTACAGGAAAATCAGAAAGCGAAGCGCAATAACAAACCAAACCAAACAAAGCATGGTTTCCCTCGGAGCATCTTTAATCACTCTACCCTTGTCCATGTGTGTTTTTCCAAACTAGTATCCTATATCTATGTAGCTAGCTATCCAACAAAATGAGATTATTCCCACATTACTTTGTAACCTGTTTTAAAAAACTGAATCACAAACATCTTTCCATCTCCATAAATATACCCCACACTTGCATTTTTAATATTTAAGGAGTACTTTCTATGTAAGGCATTATTCCAATTCCCGCAGTTTATATACAGAAATAAGTCAGATAGTCTCTGCCCTCGTGTGAGTATAACATGACTTTTTTCTCTCTCTGATATTTAGGTCACTTTCATATTTTTACTTTTACAAATAAAGCTGTAATGAATATCCTGGTACCTAAATCTTTGCATGTACTCATATTTTTTGAATGATTGCGTTAGCTACTCTGTTTGCCCCTCTGGGTTTACTCTCTGCCATTCTTTGCCTTGCCCTTGCCCTTAGAGACAGTTTTTCATTTAAACTCTTCCCACATACCCCATGGGACCGTGCTGTTTCCTGGCAGGCCCCAGGATGGTAAAAGCATGCTCATTTTCCTGGCATATTCTGAATCCCCAATTGCTTGCCTGCACTGAGAACCTGGGATGGATCATGTAGAAAGGCCATGAATTCCTTTTTCTCCTTTGACTTAACACCTGAACACCAGTGACCATTGACCAGCCATCTCCCTTTTCTCTCCCCTGGACCCTCCATAACCATATGGGGGTCTCTCAACCTACGATTGAGGATCTCTGGTGCAGGGCACAAGAAAGAACCAAGAATGCCCTTCAGTCCTCCCAGCTGCAGCTTTGACCCCGGGGTCTATGCTACCTATACCTTGTTCTTGATGATTGAAACCCTCCCTTGGCATCACAGTGAGCTGGGAAGGTTGTGTGGCCCTATTTTTAAAATCCTTTTAAACACCTGAGCTTATAGCAAAACTTGTTTCTTTAATTCTTTCTCCACTTTAGTCTGAAACGGTGTTACAGTATTCTTTTTTTTTTTTTTTTAAGTTCCGGTTGTATTTTATTTTGTTTATTTTGTTTTGCTTTATTTTATTTTTATATGTTGTTACAGTTGTTCCTGCTTTGTTCTCCCTTTCCCTACCTGCTCCCAACCCCATCCTCTCCCCTCCCCAAGCTAATCCCCATATCATTGTCCGTGTTCATGGGTTGTGGATAAATATTCTTTGGTTAAATCCTTCAGCATCTTTCATCCCATCTCCGCACCTCTTTTTAGGCAGCTTGCCTGTCTGTTTTATATATCTTAAGCTTCTGTTACTATTTTGTTGATTTATTGTGTTCATTATTTCCACATATAAATGAGATCATGTGGTAGTTTTCTTTCACTGACTGGCTTAATTCACTTAGCCTAATTTCCTCAAGGTCCATCCAAGCTGTTGCAAAATCTAAGAGTTCTTCTTTTTTACTGCTGCACAATATTCCGTTGCGTAAATGTACCACAGTTTTTTTATCCACTCATCTACTGATGGGCACTCAAGCTGTTTCCAAATAATAGCCACAACTATATTTTTACAGCTTCCTTCATACAATCTCTTCTGTGATTCTATCTTTTCTGTGAATCAGTAAAAATTTGTTTTCTTAAAAGTCTATATTGAATTTTACCTTCCTTGCCTTTTATATTTTTAGATAAAGCTATTTCTTTCTTCAAAGGTTCTTCACAGTCTGTTTAACCAATTACTCTTGGGTGTTGAGAATTAAGTACCTGTTCCTTTTGTGTGTGTGTGTGTGTGTGTGTGTACCTTTTGTTCAATGACATTGCTAGCAAGATTAGTCAGTAACATCAAATATTCTTCATTTTAGTAAGATGGAACTTTTTGATGTCTATGCATTCGGGGTTCCCATTTTGTCACTGTGCTCCAGGTCCCTGCTCCTTGGTACATTGCCTTGTTCTGTAATTCTAATTCCCAGAGGTAGACACATAGAAGGAGTTTGGCTTCAGAGTCAGAAAGATCTGGAATTAGATTTAATTATGTATTGCCTTTGTCATATAAGTCTTCCATCTTTACTGAGTCTCAAGTTTCCTGACTTCCCTCACAAGGTTGTTGGGACAAATAATAAGATGACCTATATAGAAACAGTCTAGCAGGGCATATAGAAATATGGTTGCTTAGATTATGGAACTTTCTTTTCCTTCTCTCCTCTCTCTTTCTCATCTCCAGTTCTCTTCCCTCCTACCCACTTCCCTCTCCACAGTCCCTCCTCTTTCCCCTCATTATTTTCCCCTTCTCCCTGCTTCACAGTACCCATCCCAAGTTTCTGCTTCCCCTCTTCACTCCCCTTTCCCCTCCCCACTTCTGCTCTTCCTCCTCCTTCTCCTTTCTCCTACACATTTCCCTCCCTTCTCTTTTTTTCCTTCCTTTTCCCCATTCCCCCATCTTCTCTCCACTTTCTCTGATTCTAAGGCTGACATGAAGATAAGAGGGGTTAAAAACCAAGTCAGAAGCATGTCAGATGGTTCCATTTCTTCTTTAAAAAAAAACAAAACAAAACAAAACAATACAGGGAATTGTACTCTGAAGTCAAACTCTCAATTATAAATCCAGGCCCCAAAAACTTTTCCGGTACTCCCTCGCTCTTTTATGAACTCGCTCCTTATAACATCAAGGACACAAAGAATGACAGGAAGTTGCTGATAAAGGCCATTATTTCCCCAGTCTTTGAAAAATACCTGTCTGATATTCCAGACACTAAAGATTTATTGTGGCTAATCAAAAGATAAACTCTCAAAGTGGTTATATAATATGGCAAATTATCTTGTCTGGTGGCAGGGAGCTGGCTGGCTCACATGAGCCAGTTGAATAATTTTGAGGTGTGGGAGTTGGGTTGGAAGGATGATCCTGGGTTTCAGGAAACTACTGTATCAGCTGATAGGCATGTCTCTCAAGGCCAGCTGGAGGAATGCGGTGTGGGCCCTTTGCACCAGAATTCAGATTTCACTAGGTCTCTCTTTCTCAGTGTCTACAAAACCTTAACTTTTCAAGGAAAATATATTGGTCTTAAGATCTTTTAAGAATGTGTCCCAGAATACTATGACAGAATAAATATTTCATCTTAAATTTTTATTACATAATATTTTAGGTACAGCATACAAAGTAATAAATGTAATATATAATATCTATGTAAATGGTGAGAAGTACTAAAACACAAACTCACAGGGGCTGAAACATTAATATCTGGGCTCTCTTCATGCTTTCTACTTCTGAGTTTTGCATTCCCTTTTATTAAAAACAAAACACTTTGACCACATATAGATGTATTTGTAAACAATTGTTTCATTTTGCTTGTTTTTGAGCTTTACAGAAATGACATCATAATGATGTAGCGTTTTCTTCACTCACATTTCTAACATTCATGAATTCTACCGTATCGTTGTTCGTAGCTGAAGTTTATTCCTTTGCACGACTACTCTTATATCCCATTTGGTTAACACACCACGATTCATTTATCTCCAGTCTTGTGTGTGAACATTTTGGTTGTTTGTTGTTTCCAGGTGTTTTCATAATGGTCTTGTTAATGCAGATGAGAAATACACTAATAAGAATTTTTAGTGTTCCTTTGTCAAAGTGACATAAACATTAGATTCCTTTGTCGAGTGTCCCTCTGAGCTTTCTGTTTTGTCATTCCCATTTATCACGTAAAGAAACTGAGATGCAGAAAAAGATGAAATAATTTGCTCGTTCTCTGTTGTCACTGCTGTAATGCCACTACTATGAACTTTGCGAACCAGGTGGGCTCTGTCTCGGTTCTTTTTGTCTGAACAAAGAAGAGCCCCTTCTATTCTGACACTGGGACTAGGAAAATATTTATTTGGATTCCCAAAACTTATGATCCAGGAGGCAGTGTATTACAGTGAAAATAATATAAGCTCAAGAGGCAGGCAGATTTGGGTTTTAAAATACTGGCATCAGCAATTGTAGCAGGGGTACACTTGTGCAAATTACTTTATTCTCCCAACCCTCATTTTCTCCTCTGCAAGATGGACATAGTGATCGATGCCTTCCTCATCAGACGGCTCACTGATTATGTCAGGTCACACATGTGAAAGGTCCAATCATCAGGCCCACCGGCTGTGAGCCTGAACAATGGGACTAATGATCTCATCATAATAGCTCTTTCTGGGCCAAGCCCCCTATCCAAACTCTTCTAGGCAGTTAAGGGAGAGGGAAAAGGGTTTTCTTGAGTCTGCTGTGTCTTGGTTGCTTTAGCTCAAAATTATCCACATGCCACAGTGGCACATTTTGGTATGGTGTAGTCTGCTCCCCTTCAGTAACATTTTTAAAAATAAATAATTAAATTATTTTAATTCTTAGAGTAAAATAATTTTAATCAATAGGTACATATTTTAAAAAGATGCTCTCTGGCTCAATAATTCTAAGGGTTTTTTTTTTTTTATTTTTAAGAAAAAATAATCAGAGATTTACACTAAGGCCTGTATCTTTGAACACAGGGGTGCCTATGGCCTCTCTATGTGATTTGGCCTTTCTTACAGCATAATGGCTAGGCTCCAAGGGCAAGAGAGCCAGGTGAAAGATATATGCTAGTATCACCCAGGGGCTTTTTAAAAAATGTCTGCCTTCAAGTCCCAGAAATTCTTATTTCTATGGTCTGGTATGGATTCAGGTATTGATATTTTTACAAGCTCCCCAGGTGATTTTTTTTGTGGCCAAGGTTAAGAACCACTGCTGTTATGTACAGCACATGAAACAGAGATTTGACTTCCCAGGCATTTGCTACCAGCAGTATGTTATATGCCATCTATTGGGCTCCAGAGGTTTCAGTCATGTCATGTGATGTTTGAAGGCCTGCCAAAGAAATGAGATCAGGAAAATGCCCGAAGCAGTTGGATAACTAAGTGCAATTTTTACAGAGATACAAAGCTCCCCTTTGGCCGCTTCAGATTTATGGTGGGTGGGACCAGAGCCCATGTGTTTACCCAGGACATCCTGACAAGGTGGGAAGGCTGACTTGAAGAACTTGACTAGGATTCCTGCTTGTCCTGTTATTGAGGTGACAGGTGAGTCAAATGCCAAGTGGAGTTTCCCCATAATTCCCAAAGATACAATCTCTGCACCTGCAAAATCAATGTCCTTGTTTTATTCCCATTTGATCAGCAGCTGAAAGGAGCAGATAAAGATGAATGTTAACCAGGGCTCATCTGAATCACTCCCAGTAGATGCCACAAGGAATCAAGATCCTGTTACTTTTTAACCTGACACAAGATGTCACCATTGCTCCTGTGCTTTTGGCAGTAACAGTATGAAGTTAAACAGCAGTGAGAGTACCTTCTGTTGATGGGGTTCATTACCCTCTAGTCCATTCCATTCCATTCGAGTTAAAGCATGTATGTATAAACACGCATTTTATTTTTACTCTTACAGCAGATATGGATCAAAATTGATGTCTCTTTGTGAATACTTCACAAAGAAATGGAGGTGACTGTAAAACAAGATGACATATTTATAGGACAACTAGAAAACTGTAGATGATGTTTTAGCTTGGCCTCACTGCTACTGACAATGTTGAAGTGATCTGTTACGATGCTTAGTTTGGTGCCAAAATGGGGGAAAAAGACATGCATATTATCCCAGGGCACCAATGACTAAGAAGTCAGGTAAAAGATCTTCAGAGCCCCAAAACCTCACTGGAAATGTTGCCAAGATGGAGAAAACCATATTTACAGAGCTTCTCTTATATAGCTGTATGCATGGCTGGAAGAAATACTTTGTAAAGTCACTTGGAGGTGAAGATGGTGAGCTCAGATTACAGCTGAGTGATGTGTAGAATTTTGGGAGAGGAGCCACATTACTGGGTACATTAAGAGAGGGTGGGACTGTGATGCAGCCTAATGCTCTGCCATTCCCCTACACTATCTCTCGTCTATAAACATTGAATATCACCTAAAGAATATCCATGTGAAGGGGTAGTTAATTATTACTTTGCTGTAGGTTTTCAAACCCAGATATTAATATCAATTGACTGAGGCTTGTGGAATGACAGTGATTACTATCTTTATTTTCCAATTTTTCTATAATGAGTATATACCTAGAAAAAAAGACCTCAAAACAACACAAGTTATAATACTATATGATTCCAACTATAGTTGTCTGCCATTAGCATGTGAATATATTCTGAGAAATGCATTCTTAGATGATTTCACTTCTGTGCAAACATCATAGAGTGCACTTACACAAGCCTAGATGGTACAGCTTACCACACACCTAGGCTCTCTGGTCTAGCCTGTTGCTTCTGGGTTACAAACCTGTACAGCATGTTACTGTACAAAACATGAGAGATTAAACCGAGCACAAGAGAAAATTATGCCATCACGAGACGCAGTAAACACGACATGTATGAGGGTGCTGCTGGAATAACATGGCATGCTGTTTTGCAGCAAACTGTGTTTTTTTAACAATTAGAACTATACACTTTAAAATAATGATAAAAAGAATAGCGTAGTAAATACATAAACCAGCACCATTGTCATTTATTATCATTATCAAGTATGAGGTACTGTACATAACTATGTGCTGTACTTTTGTACGACTGGCAGGGCAGCATCACCGCAAACATGTAAGTAATTACACCATGATGTTACGATGGCTACAAAGTCACAAGGTGGTAGGAATTTTTCAGCTTCACCATAATCTTATGGCCACAGTTGTATAGGTAATCTGTGGTTGATGGAAATGTCACTGTGTGGTGTATGTCTGTATATGGCATTCTGGAAAAGGCCAAGGTATTTAGACAGTAAAAAGAGCAGTGGTTGCCAGGCGTTGGTAAGGGAGGAATGTCCAACACCAAGAGTGAACAATAATCTAAACTATGGACTTTGATAATGATGGGTCAGTGTAGGTTCATCAATCGTAATAAATGTACCGCTCTGGCGGGGGTGTTGATCACGAGGGAGCCTGTGCATGTGTGGCGGGCAGGGGGATAGGGGAACCCTCTGTACCTTCTCCAATTTGCTGTGAACCTATAACCACTCTAAAAATACAAGTTTTAAAAATATAATTCCAGAGATTGAGAATGAGGAGAGATGTACATGTGTTATTTAAGTATTTTTATTATAATAATAATTGTTATTAAAAGTTAAAATATTATTATTCATTTTCTAGTCCATCTGGATGCAGATGTAGTTAAAGCTCTGGATTAGTCAGGGACCCGGGAGGAAGGACATAACTTATTCAAATTAGGCACTTTGAATAGAATTTTAATGAAAAGGCTCTTTGCAAAGGTATGGGCAGAGTGGAAGACAATCGTAAAGGTGAGTGAAGTAGCCAGTAGAACTGCTACTGCTGTTAGGTCTGGAGGACATGAGGAGAGAGACCCATCAGAGTAGTGACAGTAGTGACCTGGTCTCACTCTTCTCTCTCATTCCAGTCTCTGCTGTTCAGCCAATTCATCTAAGGCTTTTAGTGTGGTCACCAAGTGGCATCTCCCCCGAATGCCCAGCCCAGAGGAGCAAGGCAAAAAGTAGGTCTGAGGGAGGAAGTGGAAGATGTACAGCAAAGCTTTATTTTATTCTATTTATTTTCAATTTTATTTTCAATTGCAGTTTACACTCAGTATTATTTTGTATTCATTTCAGGTATATGCATAGTGGTTAGAGAACCATATACTTCACAAAGTGTTCCCCTGATATTTCCAGTACCCAGTTGGAAATATCCATACACAGTTCTTACAATATTATTGGCAATATTCCTTATGCTGTTCTTTATATCCTCGTCACTCAGCAATACTTTTAATTAGAAAAATAATTTTTATCACATGATTTTACAAGGTTTTCAATGAAAATGAATAATTTTTTTCCCTACCCTTCAACACCTGTCACCCACTTTTAGGAGTCAACTACTTTTGAGTCTATAACTTTTTTTTTTCTGGGATTTATCTCCTTGTTTTAAATCAACACTGATATTTCTAATATTTTTGTAATTCTATATTATGTATTGATTTCTCACTACCAAGGCTGAGGATTTAACTCTTGTTAACCTAAAAATAAAAGGCCAAAGGGAGAGGCAACAAGCAACTATTTGAGATCCGAAGAATAGCTGTTTGGGAGGCACTGATTCAGGCAGAAACCCCAACCGTGTTCCAATGAGGAGGAGAAGGCAAGGGGCATCTGTGAGAAAGGGAAGGGGAACAATTACAGGACTAGGAGAAAGGAATTTCTGTGGGTACAGATAAGCTAGGTTATTCTTTAGCTATGCCCGGTGGCGCTAATTCTAAAGAATGTCCTTAATTTTCCGTTGCTGTCACCAGGAGGTCTGCTTTCCTGTTAGCTTCACAAGCAGTTGTTTGGAAGACAATGACCAAAGTCATTAGCTCTGTTTAAACAATCCAAAGGTTGGAGGAGCACAAGGCAGTTCCTCTGGGGTGGCGGCTCTGGCTCCATTTTTAAGTGGCTCAGCTTATATCATCTTTTTACTCTTACCCTCAGCTTCCCTTCCTATCTCAGGCTGAGTTTCAAAATACGTATGCTGACTCTATACCCTCCTACATTACAGCTATACCAATTTTTAAAAAGTAGATCAGAATTCAGTGTTGATAGTATGACTTTGTGACTTACGCATAAATGAACTATGTAGTATGCAATGATCACATGTCTTCCCTTGAAAAACTTTGGTTTCCTCTGGAGGAAATTATTGCATAATTTAGTCCCTCGTCTTGGTGGAGCACATCTAAGAATTCTGATACCAATTCCAATGTGTCCTGAGTTGCCACACCACCAAGCAATCCTTTGTGACACCAGCTGGGTGCCCTACAATTTAACTCAATTCTGACACTCTACCTGGAGAGAGCACCACATCCTACAGGTTAAGGGCCGAGTCTCAGGAGACTGGCTTCCATCCCCACATATGACCCCCTCCTTGGGTTCAATTAATTTGTTAGAGTGGCTCACAGAACTCAGAGAATCATTTTACTTATTAGATCACTGGATTTTTTTTTATAAAAGGACGTAACTCAGGAACAGTGAGATGGAAGAGATGAGGGAGCAAGGTGTGGAGAAGGGGAGGGGAGCTTCCATGCTTTTTGAGCTGGCAACTCTCCCCAAGCTTCCATCGTTCACCAACCTGGAAGCTCTCCAAACTCAGTCTAAGTTTTTATATACCTTACATAGGCATGACTGATGAAATCATTGCCCTTTAGCGATTGACCTCAATCTTCAGCCCCTCTCCTCCCCTCCCAGGTCCTGAACTAACCAACTCTCGTCCTTAGATGCATTTTAAAAGTCACCTTATTAACATCAAATACATCTTCAGTGTTTTCACTGCAGGAAGTTCCCAGGGTTTCAGGAACTCTGTACCAGGACCAGGACGAAGACCAAATGTGTATTTCTTATAATAAATCACAGTATCACAATCAGCTATTAGCTTCCTGAGGTTTTTGAGACCTTGCATGTTTTTGAAATATTACATGTCTGAAAATATTTTTAAAGTACGCTCAAAATAATTAACTAATTGGCTATGTATAGAATTCTATATTGAAACTATTTTTACAGGATTTTTGATAACATCCCTCCATTGTCTTCTAGCCAGTCTGCTTCTTTAGCTTTTACTGTGAGCTATTTTTTCTCTGGAAGATTTGTGAATCTTTCCCTTATACCCAGTGTACTGAAATTTTATAGTAATACCTTAGCAAGGGCATGGTGTTACTGTCGGTGGGAATTAGGCTCTTCCATGGGATCACAAGGAAAACCTTCCAAGGACCCATGCACAGAAAATTGTGGTGTGGCATGTTTTATTCGTGTGAAAACAGCAGCTGCCCACTGGGTTTCCAATGTCCCACCTTCCTCTGTCCTACCATGGAAAAAGTCCAATGTTGTCTTCAGTAGGGCCAGCATGAAAGCCGGTGTCCAGAGTTTCTGCTTCATATTAAAGCTCAGCCCCTTGGAGCCTGCAGGCAACTTGTAAGTGGTCTCAGTCCTCACCCAGGTAGCTTAGTGCTGTTCCCAGCTGCTCTGGTGATGGTGGCAGAGTCCACGTGACTGCCGCTCATGCAGCTGCTAAGGCCACATGAAAACAGACAGAGAACCTGCAAGTGCACAGGGTGAGCTCATTTGGGGGGCGGGGGGAGAATGAGAGAGAGAAAGAGAGAGAGAGCTTCTTTTTTCCCTTGCAATTGTATTAGTTTGGGCTTGGGCCAGACCAGGTGCTTTCTCAAAATGACCAATCAATTTCCCAAACTTTTGCGCATTTTGGATGGGTTTATACCCTCTAGTTAGACTGATAAGCCTCTATGATCCAGCACCTCCTCCTGTGCCCCCCCAACAATCTGGTACTGGAGGGGGTAAGGGAGGAATGTTAATGCCTTTGGTGCAGCAATGCTGTGATGCCCTGGGGTGTGAAGCTGTAGCTTCCTGGCTAGCAAGCAGGCTTATGTTTCCCATTTTATTAAGCTCAATGCTTAAATTCCCTTTCTTCCCTTTTCTAGCTAAATACCAATGGTAACGCTACTGAGCACTAGTTTGACCCTTTATTCTGTCCTAGGAAATTTTAATTATCTTTTTATTGTTTTCTCCTTTCCATTTTATGTCTTTCTTTTTTTAGAACTCTGTGATTCAATCTTGGATCTCCTGGATTGAGCCTTTCTTTTTCTTATTCCTTTTCTTGTATTTTTCCTTCCTTCCTTCCTTTTTTGTCTATTTAACTTTCTGTAAAATTTTTTCAGCTTTATCTTACAGTTAACTTCTTCATTGATTTATTTTCTGTTATATTTTAATGTCAAAGAGGTGTTTATTTCTCCTTGGAGTGCTTCTTTTTATTTGCATAGCATGCTGTTCTTGTTTCTTGGATGATACAATATCTTTTATTATTCGTGGATATTACTTATAAGAGATTTAGTTTTCTTTTGCTCTCTGAGTTATTTCTGTTTTCTCTTGGATCCTTTTTTAAATATGTTTGTACTTTGTGTTTCATGTCAGAAATGTTCCTTAAATGGAAATTCTTGGCAGTCTAATAATGAAACAGTAAAAAGCTTAGTTTAGTGGAAACTGTACATTGGTGGGGTTTGACAATTGGTGGACCTTATCATAGGGTGATTAAGAGGGAGGTCTGGATGTTTCATTGGAAACGCCCACGTTCATATCTATAAGTGCTTTTTCGGAAATTACTCTCTTAGCTAGGAAGTAAGTCAGTGGCTGCTGGTATTCTCAGAGCCAAGTAGGAGGATATCATTATTTGGGATGTAATAAGTCTGAATTAATTCCTCTGTTTTCAGCACAGAACCCCTCCCCTCAGCTATGGCTATTTTTCAGCCTTCTGCCAGTTAACCTTCAGAAGTGTCTGATGCTGCCAATTTCTGAGCGTTCCTGGGATTCTGCAGCTCAGATTGCTTTTTCTTGCCGCTGCTACCTGATCGTGCCTGAATCCTTGCAGATGTCAGGGCAGCCTTGCTCTGAGAAATCACCCGGAGACCACTGTAGAATTAGGCAATGGGTTTATTGAGGGAAAGGGGGGAGGAGGGGAGAGGCAGCTCCCGGACCAACTCAAGGGCCTGTAGGAGCATGGGGAATGGGGACCCCTGGTCTCCCTCGTGGGCCCGTAGGATTCCCACCTGCACTTCCGCAGGCACGTTTTTTTATACTTGTCAACCACACATTTTGGTGAGTGTGAGTTTGCTTATCCACATATTCAGTAGGTCGTTTACATCTGATTGCTCCCCCACCACCACCACCACCAGGATAGTTAACATATGGGGCTAGGTTCATTACCATTTCCCCTGGGAATGGTTTCAGTCCATCAACACATCTTTGGGGAACTGCTAAACTCATCAGCATATCTTTGGGAATGGCTAAGTCCAGGGCCAGGTTGATTAGCACATACCAAAGTCCAGGTGTGCATTCTAGCTGCCTCCCTGTTCTGACAATAGATACTTAAGTTTTAGCTTTATGTTGTTAGTTACCACTTTGCCATCTCTCTGTTATCTACTCTTACTGTTATCTACTCTTTCATTCTTTCTGACCTCATAGCCTTCCTAAAAAGTCATTTTTCCTGCCATATTTAATCAGAAGTCTTCCAATCCTCTTTTTGTTTTGTATCTAAAATTGAGTGAGTGGTCAGGAGAAACTGTAAGTAGCTTAAGGTTATTCAGCGTCTCAGGGTCACTCGTCCCTAAACAACTGCCTGCTGGAGTTCTTAGGAAGGAAGCCCCACTTCCCTTAATAAACGGTCTTCTTTACTATGTTTACTCTTCCTCAGACATATGGCCCATTACCCCCTTTCAATGACATATTCCACCATCATGCTAGAGTTCAGTTCCTTTATTCTTGTCAAGATGGGAGGCTTGTGCACAACCAGAGTTTAAATGAATGAATTTCTATTCTTTGTAGAAATATGGTAACACCTCTCCCAAGTGTGAGAAATGCTCACAATAAAAACCAGGACACAGGACCTGAGCAGCAAAGCGAGGCATTTATTCACGAGTCTGCAGACTTGGGCGCACCCTTAACCAGGAGAATGCGCGCGCCAAGTAGACGAAGAAAACTGGTTTATAGTAACGCGATTAGCTCCCACTCCCCTCTCCTTCTCCCCCATTTCTCCATTACTGGTTACTCCGGAGTTACAATCTAACGCAATTATCTAAATGCCCCTATTGTGATTTGTAAATATGTTACTACTGTCAACTACCTTCTCCTAATTTCCCTTTGTCTGGTGATGACTATCTTTTCCCCTTCAGGATGTCCCTTAAGACCCTCTAATTACATTTGCCCTTTGTTACCAATGACATTCTACTGGTTTGGGAGTCACTATGTCCTTGTTTCTTACACAAGCTATAAATAGAACAATGGGTGTTAACAAGGGGATTTTCTATAACCATGCCTACCCTACAATTATTCCTGAACCCTACTCATTGTTTATCTGTATCTGATATCCTGGGTCAGGCGCCATCTTTCAGGTTCAAATTCAGCCATATACGTTTGAGAGGACTGAGCCAATCACTCTTCTTGGATAAGGATTTAATATTCATTAAAGGAATAATAATGGCAATAATGATGATAATGATGTAATAAAAATAAAATACTCTGACAATCTTACTTAGTTAAAAAAAAAACCCTCTAGTATGAAAGCAAGTATTGTCATCAGAGAAACCCTGATTCTCCTCGCCAATACGGTAAAGGACTACAGATCAGTGAGCCTATTAGCATGCATGCAAAATTTATTAGTGAATGGGGGAGCAAAAGCAAGGGTGGCCAAGGGCCGGGGTGGCAGGCTCGCCCTAGGGTGGCCAGAGGGCCAAAATCTCCATGAGGGCCAAGAGTGCCAAAGAGCAAGTCCTTTGTTCTGAGGACTTAGGTCGTTGGCGGGATGGGGTGAGTTATGTTTTGACTGACAGGTAAAGGCGGTGCCGGTTTTCCAGGACTGGGGCGTGAGTACCCAAAGGCATTAATGGGCTTCTTCCTTTGGGCACTATGGGCCGTTTTCTGTCTTTTGGGCCTTGGGATGTAAACACAGTTTGAAAGGCTTTCCTTCCCAGGCAGTGGAAAGGACACATAGAATTCCAAGAACTTTCCTCTTCCCATGCTAACAGTGTTTCTTGTGATATTGGAACACCTGGCAGTATTATGGGCCCAGGCCCAAGACCGCTGAATTAGGGGGTGAGACATATCTCTCTCTCTCTGCTTCTCATTTGACTATAACAGTATTATTGTTAATCCCCACTTTATAG
Source organism: Furipterus horrens (assembly GCF_987537825.1). Lineage (NCBI taxonomy): Eukaryota > Metazoa > Chordata > Mammalia > Chiroptera > Furipteridae > Furipterus > Furipterus horrens. The sequence goes on along the minus strand of NW_028327187.1, from coordinate 111,639,553 downwards.
ATTAGGAGCCTCGAGGATTTCTATTTCCTGGCCAAGCTCCCACCACTAAGTGACTGTGATTCAAAATTATCAAACATTTACTAGATACTTACCACATCTCAGGCACTGAGGACACTGAGATGAACTACATATAGTCTCTGTGCTCGGTTTGCTCACAGGTTGGTAAACAAATATATAAATGAATAAGTAAACAAACACTTGAGGATATGCCCTGGGGATAGGGATGGGGTGGCGATAAGGGAAGCATTCAAATAATGAACAAATTGCATTCTGATTTCAGGGTGCCATATGGGAAGGACAAGAGAGGGGAAGATTTGAGCTTGTATTGGTTAGGTCATAATAATAAAAGGGTAGTTTGTAAAGCACCTAAAACTAGGTCTACTTGTATGTGTGGTCCTTCTAGGTCATTTACTTGGGTGTAACATTTTGAAGAATATCTGCAGAAAATATTGATCAACATAGCTTTACATGCTTCAAGACTGTTTATAAAGTATATGTATTTCAAAATGGCTTTCTCTAGAGTAAGTAATACCATATAACCAGTTTAGTGAATCTTGCATTTGATATACTTAAACTGATTTGAACACTCAGCTATTAACAGAATTTCACACTCTTATTTCCTCATCTGTAATATAGTACAGCATAGACATTTCAATTTTAATGTAAAAAAAATTTAAGCTTCTGAATGTGTAATAAACCACATATTTTCCATGAATATTTTCTTTCCTTTGGCATTCTGGCATCCTCTGAGTTAACCATATTCCATTTTTAACGATCCATTTGAATATAGCTAAAACCCATCATATCACTAAATTTCAAATAATCAAAATGTATCTCTGAGAAATACTCTGAAGTATTTTTCTGATTCGAGAAGGCTGACTTAAATTATTCATGTTATTAAAATATGTTAAGGCCGCTGGTTTTTTAAATCCAAATCCAGCTCTCTCTCTCTTTTTTTTTCTATTCTCACCTCTCTATAAAATATATGCATAATATTTACTATGTTAAATTAATGTTGTAATTAAATATAAAGTCTCCAAAATGTTTAAGTTTGCTTTAAAAATTAGTTTAAAACTACAGGCTTGGGGAGGTATTCCCCAAACTTCCAGATGCAGAATTACACTGGATTTGATTTCCATATGGTTTTATAGTTTCCCTGTAGTGAGGTAGGTGCCATAGAAGCTGTGGAAAGTTTTGTCATTTCAAGGAGTAGAAGGGAGTAGTATTCACAGGAGAGGCCATCCACTGGGGACAGGGAATGTTTGACCAAGGGTTCCAAGTATTGATTGGAAATGGAGGTGTGAAAATTAAATCTGACACCAGAAACTCTCTTGAAAACCAGCCTGTAGATTGGGATGGACCTATGTGCGTCTCTGAGCAAGGACATGCTCCTTTGTATCCCACCTTGGAGTTTGAATCTAGCTCCAGCTCTCATCTGCCACAAAGAAGCATTACTCAGGTGAATGCGCCTACAATTTCCTGTAGACACATAACATTGTCCTTCACTGATAATTGTATCCAGAAAGCATTTGCCTTTCCCGTCAAAGAATAAAAGATAATGCCCCTGATCTTGATTATCCTTCATTCTGCATAAAAAAAAAATTTACTCCTGAAGGTGCCTGGCTTCAAATCTCCACTTAATGTAAATTCATAAGAGTTTTGTTATGATAGAAAAATGTTAAATTGGACAAAATCATTCAGGGTAGCTTCTTTATTTTCACTGGTGTTTTCATGACAGAAAATATACATTTTTTTCTTCCTCAAGGAAAATATGTAGTAATTTCATCCCAGATTCCTACATCTAATTGTGTTAGACAGACTATCTCTAACATTGTCATTCCATTAGAGAATTTGCAATCAATCTTAATGATACATGCAAAAACACCCATCTAATGGTCCATAATAAAAGAAATGATTGACTCTTACCACTTATTTTCAGTAATTATATGATTTCTCACCTCCTGCTGGTAAAAAGTTCCAGAAGGCAGGAAACTCATTTTTTCTTTTTTTTTAAACAGCAAGGCAGATCAGAATGAAAAGGGAAGACTAAGAAAAAGTATTGTTCTTTTCTTGTATCTGCATTAAATTTTTTATAGACTTTCATAACCTGGTGTAATTCTGAGCATTTTTTTAAAATTTGAAAACCACCTTAATGTAGTTATATGTAGATGTTTTTCTTTTGTTTACCTTGCTTTGGCATTCTTTTCGATTCTCCCCTCAGTGGAGCTATCTATATACTGAGTGCAGAAAAACAGAGAGGAGTAGGTAAAAAGAACAGGTCAGGGAGGAAATTAAAAACTTTTAAAATGGTTTTGTTTTTTCTGAGAAATCAATGGAATCACCTCCCCCTTTCTGCCTCTAGGCTATTGAGTCCTCTTCCAACTGAGAGAGCTTAACTCCTTGCTGGATGTGCATATACAATACTGCAGTTTGGTTAAGAGTCTCTTATGACAGCAAATTATAAATTCCTGGGCAGGCTCCATGTCTTAGTCATTTGTGCCGTCTCCACATCGAGCACAGCAAATTGAATCCAATTAGCCAAACCAATAGCCTATCTCTTTATCACTACTTTTATCTCTTAATATCTGTGACAACATATAGCCTGATAAGTCTTATTGGCAAGAAGTAACAGATAACCTACTTTAAGAAATATACACTGGGGATGAGGATGAAGATGGGGGAACACATTAAAAAATCCACAGATTCGTGATGGTTCCAGTGTACCACACAGAAGGACCATAGAGGAAAAGGTCTGGGTTTGTATTAGTTAGGTCATCATAATGAAGGTGAATTAGAAAGCACCTGACACTAGTTACACCAGATATTTATGGTCCTTCCGCTTCATCTCACCTGGGTGTAACAGTTCGGAAAACGTCTGTGGAAAGCATTGATCTATATAACTGCAATAAAATAAAGGCTGCCCATCACTGCCTCCCTCTCCTCTGTCTAAACACTGGCTCTCAATGGAACTGCCTTTTGAACCAGCGACTCCACTACTAGGATTATTCCCGAAGAATCTTGAAACGCCAATTCAAAAGAACTTATGCACCCCTATGTCCATAGCAGTGCTGTTTACAATAGCTAAGTGCTGGAAACAACCTAAGTGCCCATCTGTAGATGAGTGGATCAAAAAACGGTGGTACATTTACACAGTGGAATCCTATGCAGCAGAAAGAAAGAAGGAACTCCTGCCATTTGCAACAACATGGATGGAACTAGAGAGAATTATGCTTGGTGAAATAAGCCAGGCAAAGAAAGACAAATGCCATATGATATCACCTAATACAGGAAACTAAAGAACAACACAAACAAAGGAACTAAATAGAACAAAGAGCAGAATAGCAGTCAATAGGGGGGAGGGGAGAGGGAGAGAAGGGGGTTAAGTAAGGGAAGGGTTTAGTCGAAGAACCTGCATAAAAGACTCATGGACATGGACAACGGGGAGGGATATGATTGCGGGAGAGGGGGTGGGTTGGGTGGGGGAGAGAAATTAGGGGAAAAGGGGACAAGTGTAATTGAAAAACCAAAATAAAATAAAATAAAATAAAATAAATAAATAAATAAACACTGGCTCTCTTAGCTGTCCCGTAAACACGGCAGGAGATTGCTGTCCCTATCATTTCTGAATTTACACCTCCTTTGTTCGAATGACCAGTGGAGACTCATTTGTGATTTTGATCCCAGATCCAAATTCTCAGAAGAGAGAACTGGGTCTGCTCAGCTTGGATTAGTTTCTGTCACTCCTGTCCAGGGTAACAGTTCTCAGAGTGGGGAGCTGGTGCTTTGGACAGATAGCCTGGGAGGCCATTAATACAATGGGAAAAAAAAATAAAAAGCAGAAAGAGGAAACAACTACAAAACTTTACTTCTGCCCAGAGGGGAAAAAAGCTGCAGAATGAATAGGTATTTGCACAAGGCAACCAATGAACAATATGTGCAAATTTCTGGAAGTCAACTGAATTGGATCAATGGTTCTTATAAATATAACCCATTCATCTGGTAGTGCAGGGAAGACCTCATCCGTCTTCCTCAGTTAAAAGTCTTCTTTTCAAGCCTGAGAATGAATTGGAAAGAAAGCTGCTTGTTTGCTTTGTTAATTGCCTCAGGGTATTTCTTTTAAAATGAACTGTTGTTAAGAAGAGAAGGGAGATCTGCTACCCAGTGTATACACAGTGTGAATCTCAGAGAGGGCTTCTGATTCCGCAAAGTATGGGGGAGAGGGAGGGAGGGGAGTGGTTAAGGACTGTTAGCAATTGACTACCCTAGACGAGAAAATGAATCAGCTGACTGGGGCAGCAGCTTTTTATCTTCATTGTTACCTGCGTTTGTCACCCAGGGAGTCAACCACTATACTTGTTTCCCTCCCTCTTTGAAACAAGTATGTTGGTTAACTAATTCTGTGTTATTATAACTTTAAAAAGGAAAGTTATTGTTCTAAATGCATAACATGTGCTTTATTCTTTGCTTTGAGTCAAACCATTCCATATCAGAATTTCCCTTGGTGTGCTATAAATAATTGACTTTAAGATGTTCTTTAATGTACAATGTATTTATTAATTTGACTAATAAATTGCTATAGCTAGCAGTCATTTTACATATGGAAAGTTGCATTCCCTTGGTATTTCATGTGTAATTTTCCACTTAAGTGCTTTTTATAGTAAAGATAGATTATGCATGTTTTGGTCAATGAAAGCTATGTCTTATTTGATTTATTCTTTAAAAATAAAGTTCCCTGAATATTTAAAAAATATGCACACACACAGTTTTTCCTTTTAGAACCAAACCCAAGAAAAGGCTGGGACAAAGAACACCTGCCCAGTAATCAGTCATCCCCTTCCGCTGTGAAAAGAGTTGGGGCATTTTTCTGTACAGGTAAAAGAACACATTTCCCATCCTCCTGTGCAGCAAGGTGTTGACAATGAGTTGTATGCGGAAATTGTCTGCACACGGTGGGGCTTCCTGGCAAGAAGGTTTTTTTGTTTGTTTGTTTTTTAAGGGGTGTATAACTAGCATATATATTTTATGCTTTTCATTTCTTCCTCTTCGTCCTGACTGGAATACACACATGACCCTCAGCATCCATTATGTAATATGAGGTGACTGATAAAAACATAATTTATGATGAGACTTGTCACTGAAACTACTTTATTCTGATCCTGACCCTTTATGTTTTCATCATGGTTAACATCTTTTGAAACAAAATGATATACAGATAAGATGAATAAACTCTTGTTACCTTTTAAAAAAAAAAGAAAAAGCACTCTGTGGAGGCTATGGGAATGTGTTTTGAAGAACTGGGGGACATGTAATTGCCTGAGGCCTCAGCTGCTGGGCTCTGAAATCCATCTCCACATTTGTGCCAAGGCCTTGCCTTCCAAGGGCCACTCCTAGCTAGTGATGATGCCTGGCTGAGACGCTAAGGTAGGTTTTTCTCTGGAGGGATACGGGATTCCTCTGTTGGCCAGCTTGGGCTTAAGGGCTCCTTGATGGCCTTGCCAAACCTTCCTTAGACCCCTAGGACACTGCCACCCAACCTTCTCTACCTCTCTTCTTCATTTGAGGTCAGGCTTACATTATGGTCTGATGATCCTCTAGCCTTCCTGGATCACATTCTATTTTCTCTCGCAGACAAAATTAGTAAAATCCTCACATGCTTATTAATCCCATGTTGGTATCTGTTTCTATGAGAACTTGGAGTAACACACTCACTTGAAACAAGCTTTACTGCAAGTGAAAGGCCTTGCAGGTCAAAAGACTGCTGCAGCTAAACACTCTCTCCATTCCTGCAGCCAGTCCACTTTATGGGCCTAACTTCTGTGAGAATAAATGATTCTTGGGCAAAACAGTCCTGTGTCAGGCTCTTACCTTTCCTTTTCTCTTTTGTCTTTAAAATGAAGGGAAAATGAGGAAAAAGAAATAATCACCACCCTGGTCTAGTAGCTCAGTTGGTTAGAGTGCTGTCCGGTTACACAGAAGTTGTGGGTTCGATCCCTGGTCAGGGCACATACAAGAATCAACCAATGAATGAATGGATAAGTGGAACAACAAATTCTCTCTCTCTCTCTCTCTCTCTCTCTCTCTCTCTCTCTCTCTCTCTCTCTCCCCCTCCCTCCCTCCCTCTCTCTCTCTCTCTCTCCTTTAGTAAAAAAAAGAAATAATCACCAATAGCAAATGTTTACTGGAGGCATTTGGTAGTGTGCTGTGCTCAGATACCTGAGATGCTAAGAACGAAGGGTGAGATAATATAGCTCCTCTTTTGCTAGCTTATGATTTGGTTGGAAATATGAGAAAGTGGAGGGAGACTCTGCCCTGCACAGTGTTCAGAAGACAAGGCAGACCTGACTCCGCCATCTTCAACATTTGGGAGGAAAGATGGTAGAGGATTACATGGGATGATTTTATAGGCCAGGCCTAGAAGTGGGCTATATAACTTCTGCCTATATTCCATTGGCCAGGAATCTGTTACATGGGAGGCTGGGAAATATAGTCTGCCTGGGAGCCAAGGAGGGGATGGAAATGGGTTTTGGGAACAGTTAGCTATTTCCAGTCACTTAGAAGAGGAAACATAAGGAATAATGGGGCTCTTGTTTCCTCAACAAAGGGGGCTTCTTTTTACAAGAACTTTTCCATATAGTGCTTTCTCTTTCTCAATACTCTGGCTGCATCACTTGATTAGAAATATACATTTTTAAGGGAATATAGAATATAATAAAATATTTTAGGATAGCGGAAAAGTCTTAACAATACTTAATTGACTCGGAGATTTGTTATGCAATCAAGTACTCCCAGACTACTTGGAACAGATTGAAAGCTGCCTGATCAAAATTCTCATTTCTTATTTATATGCAGGTTATAGTTCAGATCTAGATGTTAAATGGGAGAACAGGTAGGAAATTTTATCTTGTGCTTCATAGGTATGTCAAGTGAAAAGATGAATTGTATTTTCTTTTTAAATGCACAAATAGATGGTTATGAATTGGACCCTGAATGAAAACATATTTAGGATTTAATCAAGTTTCTATGAATTTGGATATAACAAGGCTATTTTATAAATTTAGAGTATAATATCAGTGCTCTATACAAAACATCACTCAAAGATGGAAATTTTATTTTTAACAGTGTATCACGTCAAATCAACTATTTACTCTGAATATTGCCAATTTGGGGGGTGGGGGAGGAATGTGAGTAAAATTTTCTCAATAATATTTTATTAAACATCTATCTAGACTGTCAGCATATACTTTTCTAACTTGTATTAGCTATTTGGCAATTTCAACTGCTTGGTAACAGTTGCAGGATGCCAGTTTCTCTGGCTTGCTAGCTACTGCATGAGACAGCACAAAGTCAGAATTAGATTTAAAATAACATTTGTGGAATGATGGCAGGGTAACCCAAACCATCACTTTTTAGTTTAGTTCCATAGTACCTTCAGTTAAAGAAATTATCTTGCCAGTAATACTTTATGAATTCAGCACTTTAAATTCAGAAAAGATCTTAAAGGTCAACTTGTCTAACCTTTTCATTTCACAGTTGAGAGAACTGAATCTCAAAAAAGCCGAGTAGCTAATTAGTTACAAGGCCAGGTTAGAAGCCAGGTCCATCCATCCATCCATCCATCCACCCACCTATCCAACCAACAAATATTTATTGAGTGCTCACTGTCCAGACACTGGCCTAATGCTGGGGATACAACAGTAAACAAAACCAGACATGCTTTCTCTTCTCATGAAAGAGGCAAACACTAATCAGATAATTATATCAATATATTACCACAAAGGAGAACTACACTGTGTATTTAGAGCATATAACAGGGGCTGACCTTCTCTGTTAGATGGGGATGGCAGGGAAATTTTACTTTAAGTTGTGAAGTTTAATATGGGAACTGGACTTTGAGTGTGCATGAACCAGCCAAAGAGGAGGAAGAATGCAGCATGGACTCTTTACCTGCTTATATAAATAAGAATAGAATATTTAATGAGCTTGAAATATAGACCAATGGAACTGGAGTGCGAGGAGCAAATGAGAACGTGATTCAAAATGGGGCTGAAAGATAGGCAGAGGCTATAGAAAGAGACCATCTCTTATCCTAGCAAGTTGGTGTGAGGATGTGAAGTTTAGACCTCAGCTTCTCTTTTGCTATAATGAGGGGGAGCCAAGGGATAAGCGTGAAAGCCCTGAGGATGGTGCCAACGCAGTGGGAGGCTGAGAAGAAACTAGTGAGAGACCAGGTCCTTGGTGGCATTGCATGAGCCGCGAGGTCAAGTCTCACCTGAATAAAGAAATAATGTGGGACCTCTTTGTTGTGTTTTTTTATGATCTGAGTGAGTTTAAATTGGATTTTCTTGTTTTGTTTTGTTTTGTCACTTGTAATCAAAAATGTTTTCCTTGAATAGGGACTCAGTCAAACTGGCAACCATTGTGTAGTTGATATGATATTTGTCTTTTTTTTTTCAGGAGCTCACGAATATTTTCTGAATTGAATGTTCATTTTCATCACTGTCTGTATGTGTGAAATGTTTTCTATGTCTATTTAAATACTACTCATCCTCAAAGCTAAGGTTAACCTTCCTTTCAGGAGGCTTAACAATTACCTTCATTCTCTCTTCAATTGCTCTGCTCTTTCTTTTGGTCCATTTTATAGTGTGACTCAATCTACATGATCTTGTACTACAGTATTCCCTCACTTACTGCTGGTATTATGTTCTAGAAACCCCCCCCCCAACAATATGTGGAAATCTGCAAAGTAGGAACCTTACATTTATTTTAGTATTTATATATAATTTAAGGCTTTATAAACCCTTCCCACACACTTATAAACCATTCCCAGTCCTTTATTAACCTTTCCCACTCCCTTTTTAACCTTTTCCACACTTTTATAAACACTACTTATGTGGTTAAACATATTCTACACTCTTAAACCTATATAAGTTTAACAACATATGTATACAGTACCGCAAGATCCCGTGATAGAGCAAAAGATCCGCGATAAATAATTAAATATAATATTTTTAAAAATCCCGCAATACAGTGAGGCTGTGATAAGTGAACCATGATATAGAGAGGGACTACTGTACAAGGAGGCTGCCCTCCAGAAGATAATTCTGGTGTAGTCATATTTCAGTTAATGGCCAGCCTCAACCACCTGATATGTGAGTGAGGAAGCCTTCAAGATAAATGTAGCCCTCAGTCATCGAGTCATTCCCAGATTTTGAAACTTCCCAGCTAAGGTCCCAGACATTTCAGGGCAGAGACAAGCCATCCCTGTAATGTCCTGTTCAAATTTCTGACCTACAGGAATTGTGAACATAATAAATAGTTGTTTTACGCAAGTTTTTAGGTGGTTTGTCACGCAGTCAGAGCCCTGGAATACCCAGCCTCTCCTTCCTCTCTGTGCTAACACACGCATCCTCTTGACCTGATTTCTGGACTAGGCTTTTGCCCTTTACAATCTCTTTAAAGGATTCAGTATTGCCTCCAAATCTTACTTGAACAGAGTGCTCTCCTGCTTTTGAAATACTTTTCTGTCACATTTTTCATTTGCTCCCCAACAGTGGAGAATAAGCAGGGCATATGTTATAAGAATTATTTTGCAGATAAGGAACTGAGATTTAAGAAAAAGGGTTTAAATGACTCTCAAAATAGCTTGGAGAGCTGGAACTAGAACTATAAGATAAGATTTGCTAGAGAATGTAGTTTCTCAGACTAATTTTTTGGAAATACCTATCAGCATTTGAAGGACACTGCCTTCCCAAGCAACATAGTTTGGGAAATTCCCTTCTAGTCCAATTTCCTCTTTTCATAGATCAGACTTAGGAGATTCCATTTCTAAAAGATAATTAAAGAAAAGGTACAAAAGGGACAGGAATTGGAGTACAGGTTTATTCTGTTAGGTCATTATAACTTGCTGTATGTGTTGAGAATTTTTGTATATTTATACTTTTGTAATATTTCTATCAGCCTGGCTCCTGGTGTCCCAGATGAGAGAAGAAAAGATGAATTCGGAGGTGTCAATGCCCTTTAGCCAAAGGTCGCTGACAACATACTCGGTTAAATAAATTGGGTTTATTAGTCATTGCAGGGAACCGTGGGATGCCCTACGTAAGGGGTATTGTAAATAGCATATCAGGATTTGGATTTCAGCTGGTTGAGTTAGTGGAGAACCTAAGAACGCAAGAGTTTAGTCTAAATTGGACGCCATCAGAAAGTGAGGACAATTCTATGATTGGGCATCTTGTGTATGGCACAGGGACCTTGTTTTTGTTCGTGCTTAAACAAAATTGTGAGGTGGTCTTCTTTTGTTTCATTTTATCATAATCTTAGAGTAGCCTTGTTTGATACTGGTGTTCTATGTGTTTGTTCATATCCAACAGGAGAACAAAAATGGCATGGATGTAAGTGTCAGACAAGCTTACAAAATAGTGAGATCCAATTATGAACATCAGATTAGTTTTGCATATCAGAATTTGCTTTTTTCTTCTTCAGAGGTATTTATTCTTAATTTCAGGTATACAAGAGCAAAGCAGATCCTTGGTTTGAGTCAAGATTCATTCAAAGGAGGTTGACTTTGTTTGGGGTAGTGTCTTTACTGCTGGGTCATAGGAGATAATAAAAACAAAAAAACCTCACAAGGAGACGGTGAACAGACTTTGTGAGTAGCATCAGATTCTTATTGCATATAATTTTCAAAAGAATAAAAGAGACTCTTTTTAAAAACAAAAATCACCCTTTTAGAATGTCTTTTAGAATTCAACCCTTTCAATCACTGCGTGATTAGAAGGAACAAATCCTCCAGATTTGGGTCAAGAAGATTCAAGAGGCATGCTTACAGAAGTGTATTAGAATGGAGAGAGAACATTTGTGAACTCAAATCCTGGCTCATAAAGCAAAAGTAGCCCATTTCGCACAACTGATTAGTGTTAGATTTGGACTAAACTCAGGCCTCTGATTCGCAATTCAGTGCTATTAAATCCCCAGTGCCTAGAGCATGGCCCGGTACAGAGCAGGCATCCAGGGGATGGTTATCGAAAGGATAAATAAGTTCATCAGATACTTGGTTTGGAAATGGATTGCCTAAAAGTGACAGAGAAATCAATCACCATTTAATTGGCCAATTTTGACTAGCCTTGCAATTTTCCCTGTCCCCACCTACCATTCTCAGCTTAGCTCTTCTATGTATGACTTTATTCTTCAAAAGGAAGCATAGGCTTGAGTAGTTTCTACTTCTTCAATACCCTCAGATCTGTGTCTGAGGCAAACTGCAGTTCATTGTATTGGTTCTCCAGCAATAAATTTCAGAAATAATCAGTAATCAAAGAGAACCTTCAAAGAGTTCTTTAAGTAGAGAGGTGAGTTTTCTGAATATAAAAAGGTTACAGCATTTGTTTTTCAACATCAGTCAAATTGGCACTCAAGTACATAGGAATTGACATTATTCATAATGGAATCTAGAGTCAATAGTTTTTGTCACATTATGGTCTTTAATAGTATGTTTTCCATGGAAATCGTTAAGCCCATTTTAAATTACTTCAGAACTCATGAGATATGATCATCATTCCTATATTTGGTGATGCACTCCCAATGTTTTTAAAGGATAATAAGAGTGCAGAAGGAAAATGAATGTTCTCTCCTTACAGCAGTATAGCTCATAATTAATTGATCATCATCTCCTATTAGTAAGATATCTTTGATCCTACTAATTGAAAATGAAACTGTTTTCCTAATCACAGAAACAAAGCAATAGTAAGCTGTTTATTCTTTGTTTGCTTAAGGGCCAAACTATTAGTCAAGTGAGTTTATAGGAACAATTAATCAAAAAGTTTAAGCAACTGATTTTTTAATTATTTGCTGGCCACATTGGTTGAGAAAACATCTTGCTTAGCATATTGGCTTTGACTTTTTCAATAGCAGAGAAGTCATTTTAGTAAGATTAAGGGAGTGTAAGGGAAAAGGACTACAAGATAGAACAAAATATCATCATCATCATCATCATCATCATCATCATAACACAAGCATGATGCTTTCACACAATTATTACTACTTCACAGAAGTCCTATGAGGTATAATTTGCATTCCCATTTTACAGACAAGGACATCAAGGCTACAAGATGTTGGGAAATTCATTCAGCATAAGCGGAATAACCACTATTCAAATGCAAATTTTGGACTCTACATCTTATTTTGGGTCCAGCTCTCTTTTTGCTCTTTCATTTGGCCTCACAATTTGATTAATATCAAAAGAAAATATGAGCAATGCTAGACTATAAACAGGTGAGTAGACAAATGCCCAGAATCAGTATAACTTGCTTCACGATTCTGGATATGATTGTTACACTTATACTGCAAAGACAATGTAACTTGTAGAATTGATAGGTAAACATTCTTTGAGTTGAATGACTAGATATTGTGATACTTAATGAATAGTTATTGTTTCGAACTCTACAAATTTCCTAGAAGAGTGGAATAGAAAGTAGACCGTTTTAGAAACAAGGAATACACTGTTTTCCTCAAATCATTTCTGCTGCAATGCTACATTCCTACTGCAATGCTACATGTCTTTATTCTGCTTAGCAACAGCAAAAGGTATTACACAAGAGCACAATTTGTTATGATGTCACAGAGACATGAGCTAGTGTGTAAAGGGTGCTGCCGGGCCTTATCTTTTGATAAACTTATAGTCTAGACATCAATATAGAGGCAAGAGAATGAAAACTCCAAAAGCATGGGTCGGCAAACTTTTTCTATAAAGGGCCAGAAAGGAAATATTTTAGGCTTTGGGAGTCACATGGTCTTTTTTGCAGCTTCTCATGTCTGCATTTATAGGGCTAAAGTAGTCAAAGACAATACAGAAACAAACAAGTATGGCTGTGTTCCAGTAAAACTTTATTTATGGACACTGAAATTCAAATTTCAGATAATTTTCATGTTTCATGAAATATTATTCTTTTGAATTTTTTTTTTAGCCATTAAAAATGTAGGGAAAAAAATCCATTCTTCACTCACAGGTTGTACAAAAAAACACGCAGCAGGCTGGATGTGGCCCGTGGGCCACAATTTGCAGAGTCCTGGAGTAATTAGTACAAAATGTGGTCGGGGGAGGGAGAAGGACATTAGGATGAAACATACCTGACTTCAGATTTAGAAGGAGAGAGAGGAGAAAGGTCTTATTCAGAATGGGCAGGCACCTCTTCCCCGCCAGAGTAATGAACGATGCCCGCTGCCTTGAGGAATTGTTCTGAAATGATTCACTCAAAATGACTCGTTGGCTTGAACAAAGCTGGGGAAGATTTTCTGCCTTTTATTCAAAGGGCGTAATTGGCCCACCTGTGTCTCTTAAATTAAAATTTCCAAAGCTCAGGCCTTTAAGCCTCTTAACGTGATTTACTTCTTATACCTTTTATCAGCATAGAATAGCTGCTTTTCTCATCTTTTCTTGTAAAACCCTGTTCCAAATGTACAAGGTACTTTATCCACATGATGTTTCACGGCTATTTCCAGGCCTACGATCACAGAAACACAAAAGCCATAGAAAATTTAAATGGCAACCTGTTAAGTGTTGTGGGCAGCATTTAACAAGACACAGATAATCTGCAGTTTCAGAGATGTGATTTGAATTTCTTGTCTTCCTTTCTCCCTGCTTTTTTCCCCTTTTTACTGAGTAGTAAATTATATACAGAAAAACTCATTCTTTTGAGTATACAGGTCTATGAAATCTGACGAGTGCATATAACCACCACGACATGTTATATCTAACAGATGACTCCATGAAAATCAAGATACAGAACATCCCCATTAATCCAGAAAGTTCCCTGGTGCCCATTTGTAATTATACTGACTTGTAACCCCAGCCCCTGGTAAACACTGATCTAGTTCCTGTCCCTATAGTTTTGCCTTTTCCAGAGTGTCATGTCAATGGAATTATACAGAATGTAGCCTTCTGGGGTTGGCTTCTTTCAGCTGGCATAATGCATTTGATATTCACCTATGCTGTTGCATGTGTTAGTAGTTTGTTCCATTTTATTGCTAAGTAGATTTCATTGTATGAATGTACCAGTTTGTATATTCTCCAATAAACGACATTTGGGTTGTTTCTAGTTTTTAGTAATTATGAATAAGTCCAATGTAAACATTCATGTAAGGTTTTTGTGTGAACATAAGTATCATAAATTCCTAGAAGTGGGATTGCTGAATTGTGTGCTAAGGGTATGTTTAACTTTTTGAGAAACTGCCAAACTTTTTTCCATGCCATTTTTCACCCCTCCAGCAGAGCTCTGCATTCTTGCCAGTGCTTGGTGCTGTCAGTTTTTGTCTTTTAATTTTGGGCATTCAATATGTGTATAGTAGTATCTCATTGTGGCTTAATTTGCATATCCAAATGCTAACAGTGTTGAGCATCTTTTCATATGCTTATTTGCCAGCCATGTATCTTCTTCGGTGAAGTCTCTGTTCAAATTCTTTGCCCATTTTTATTTAGGTTGTTTGTTTTCTTACTATTGAGTTTTGAGGGAGAGGCAATGGTACTTGCAAGGCACATGGACTGGGAAAAGAATGAATGGCCTATCCAAGAAACTAAAAGTGGTTTAGGGAGGCAGGAGTGTAGAGAGCAAAGAGGATAATGAACCACTTTAAATGGATATGAGGATTACACAGAAATAGTTATGGAAAGTGCTTGGGACTTACAGGCACTCTATAAATGGTACTTTGGTTTGTTTTCTGAACAAATGAATGAGAAAATTTGTGGTATTTCATCAGCTTTCTGGCATTCTCCATTTTTAAAAACACCTCTGAAATTGGGATGGATCTTACAGGCTAGAGTGTTTGGTTATTTAATTTCCCCTACAAATGGCATCTTAGAGGTGATGAAACATGGTATATGAAATCAATCGCTAAAACTGACACACCATCCCTCTGTTCCTGAGTTCTTAACCTGGATTTTTGAGCTCCTACAAATTCTGATCTGTCTACTTGGAACTTCTTTATTGCTTTTCCTAGTCCAGGCTTAGATTATAAATCACATGGCCTGATCCATTTGGGCCTAGACCCTTGATGTTGACCAGTGTTATGGGACTGACCTGAATGTCACTTTGGGCTTCTCCAAACCTGTGTGAAAAGGAACAGGTGGGCATTTGGGGGAATTAACTTTATTTGTAACTTTCCTACCTAAAAAAATCTTTGATAGATTTCATAGCCGTAGAATCAATTTCAAACTCTTCAGCCTGCCATTCAAGGCCTACTGAAATCTGGATTTAATTTACTGATTCAGGTTTTCCTTTCAATTTCTCCCCAAGTCCTTTTTGGAAAGCCTTCCTCTCAACCAAACTGACCCTGTTAGTTGTTCTTGTTACAGCTCATTTTTAGGCTCAAAGAGCTTTTAACAGCAACAGCTCTATTGATTGAACTCTATGCTGAAATTTTAACCCTCTTTTTCATGGTAGTTTTAGGACAACCCTTGAAAAGAAGTATTATTACTCCTACTTCACACATAAAGAAACTGAGGCATCTAGAGCATTGAAATAACTCACTCAATTCACACATCTAGGCAACGTTTTTAAACCCAGATCTGTCTGATCCCAAAATCATATTCTTTCTACCATACCTCACTGCCTGATGTCCCCTTTCCCAGGAATCTTTCTCTCAGGAATTTCTTACTGTAGTAACATTCTATCCTCCTATAATGTCATGTCCTCTTTGAGGCCCTCTCTTTTGCCCAGCATTTGAGGATGACTTTCTCCTCTATGATGCTTCCTGCCTCCTGTTTAACACTTGACTTATGATTTTTGCCCTCAGCACAGAACCTTGTATAGGGTACCCTCAAATGTCTGTGACTGGGGTTGATTGAAAGGGAATCTTAGGAGCTTTGGCTGCTGTTGAAAAGGTAACTTAGATGAAGAAGAAATAGTGAGAGTTGGCTCTATACTTTACTTCTTGTTAGTCTTCTCTTGGGAAATGGCAAAGAATCCAAACTTGTCCAAAGGCTCGAGAGTATTTTAAACCAAAAAATCCTTGTGCTAGGGTCTGCAAATGCTTGAAGAAATGTAAGCAATTATGAAATTCTATTCCAGGAACCAATATGGGCTGGGCAGTGGTGAAAGGTCAAGGTCTTAGATGTCACTTCTAGGACAACTAATGAGCTTTGTTCTGGTTTCTGAATTCTGTATTTCCATGAAGACTGGCCAGGCTTGGTTATTTAACTCAGGTGGCCATGTTGTCTCACTCACTGAGACCCTGGACATAGAGGGGAATGGAGCAGTGACAGGTGAATCAGACTGACCCCTCTTCCCTAGTAGGTTAACAAAGCATGGCTTAAAACAGAGAGCTTCTAGGGCAGCAGCATTTCTTTGCCAAGGGAGGAGAGCCAAAGCAGATCAGATACTGGATCTGGAAAATGGCTGAATTGCTTTTCTCATAGGATAGCTGTTTTTGATGGGCTTTGAAGCATGTTATTCTGTGAGAGGCAGGGGGCAGGTTCTGGGTGTAGGCAACATATGGTCATGGTAGGAGCTTTTCATTCTATCCTTAGTATAAAATTCAATTGTATGGTATTCTAGCAGGCAGCAAAAGGCTTCTAAGCATTAGGCTTTTTAACTCGTTCCAGTAAAATTTGGATTTTTGAGTAGAGCATATGCTTTGAGACTCTAGGTGGTAGGAGTGGAGGTAAGGGAAGAGGAAGGGACAGGAAATTCAATTTTTTCCCCACAGTGTACAAACTTGAGGATGCTTCTCAGGGTCAGCTTGTCAGGAACCACTCTAAATTGACTGTGATTTTGTCCTTGCCTTGTCTTTCTAAAGGTTTCTTTTTCAGAATTTTCAGCCAACAGCTTCCAAACTGTCATTTACAATTTAGAGAAGGACAGAAAGTAGAATAGTTGTCAGTAAGAGCATAATTGTGTGCCAGGAAATGACATGGCAAATAGTCTAGCCTGGCTAGTGCTAGACGGCTCCTTCCCTATCTTCTAGCTTCAGGCAGGAGAAATACAATATCTGCTGATCTTTTTTGTGACTTACTTTACACTTGAAGTGCAGATTACTCAGGATAACTTAGGCGGAAATTTTTTTTTTTTTTTTTAAGCAAAGCAATGGTGAAATAACAACTTGGAAAGTAGGATTTTTATGTTATATCATGTTATATTTTGCTATGTTATGCAGTGATGTGTTATACTATGCTGTGGTATGCTATGCTATGCTATACTATGTTACATGTTGTTATGTGTTGTTACGTTATGTTCTGAAATGTTATTGTGTAATCCAGTGGTTCTTAAAATGTGGCCCCTAATGCAGCAGTAGCTCTATCACCTGGGTGCTTGTTAAAAATGCAATTTTTAAAGTATATTTTATTGATTATGCTGTTACAGTTGTCCCAATTTATTTTTCCGTTGCCCCTCTCTGCCCAGTGTCCCCCTTTATTCCAACAATCCCACCCCCTTTAGTTCATGTCCATGGGCCGTGTATATAAGTTCTTTGGTTTCATCTTTTCCTATATTATTCTTAACTTCCCCTGTCTATTTTGTATCAACCGATTATGCTTCTTAATCCCTGCACCACTTCCCCATTTCTTCCCCTTCCCCCTGCCAGCTGATAATCCTCCATATGGTCCCCCTACATATGATTCTGTTCCTATTCTGGTTGTTTGCTTAATTTCTTTTTGTTTTTATTTTTATTTTTAGGTTCTGTTATTGATAGTTGTAAGTTTGTTTTCATTTTAATATTCATATTTTTTATCTTCTTTTTCTTACATAAGTCCCTTTGACATTTCATATAATAATTGCTTGGTGATGATGAGCTCCTTTAGCTTTACCTTGTCTGGGAAGCACTTTATCTGCCCATCCATTCTAAAGGATAGCTTTGCTGGATAGACTAGTCTTGGCTGTAGCTTCTTGCTTTTCATCACCTTGACTACTTCTTGCCAGTCCCTTCTTGCCTGCAAAGTTTCTTTTGAGAAATCAGCTGGTAGCCCTATAGGAACCCCTTTGTAGGTAACTCTCTTCTTTTGCTGCTTTTAAGATTCTCTCTTTATCTTTGATCTTTAGCATTTTAATGATGATGTGTTTTGGTGTGGTCCTTTTTGGGTCTAGCTTGTTTGGGACTCTCTGTGCTTCTTGGACTTGTATGGCTATTTCCTTCACCAAATTTGGGGAGTTTTCATTATTTTTTCACATAAGTTTTCAATTTCTTACTCTACCTCTTCTCCTTCTGACACCCTATAATTTGGATGTTGGCACATTTTAAGTTGTCCCAGAGGTTCCTAAGCCTCTCCTTGTTTTTTTTCAATTCTTGTTTCTTCATTCTGTACTGGTTGACTTTTTTCTTCCTTATGTTCCAAATGCTTGATTTGAACCTCAGTTTCCTTACATTCACCATTGGTTTCATGTGGATTCTCCTTTGTTTCACTTAGCCTAGACTTCACTTCTTCTTTTATGCGTTTGTCATACTCAAGCATATCTGTCAAGTCTGTAAGCATCTTTATCATCAGTGTTTTGAACTCTGAGTCTGCTAGGTTGGCTATCTCCTCGTTGCTTAGTTCTCCCACTGGAACCCTGATCGGTTCCCTCTTTTGGGCCATAATTCTCCTCAACTTGACAGGCTCCTCCTGTGTTTGCCTCTGTGTCTTAGGTAGAACTGCCGCACCTGTTACATTGTAAGGGGCAGAGCCTTAGGTATTTGTCACTACAGGGTGACCCGTTTCACCACCTTATGGTGCTGTATGTGGGGGAGGGGTCTGAGAGGGAACAATGCCGCTTGCTCAGCACTCGCCCCTTTTCCAGGCACCTCTCCCACTTTTGCACTAGACTGGCGCCTCTCCAGCTGTTGTCCCAGCAATGGTTCCCAGAGTGAGTGAGCCTATGGACATTCTAGGACCGTGGGGGCCCTCTAAACAAACAGACTCTGCTGAGACCGGCAGTTTCTTTCTCCGCCCCAACACCCACTGGTTTTCATAATCAGAAGCAATGAGGCTTTATTTTCTGCAGTGCTGGAACCATGAGCTACAAGGTCTGGTCTGGTGCTGGGAGCACTCCTCCAGTGTCCCTCCCTACTTTTTTAAAAGTGTGACTATGCCTTCTGCTGGCCTGCCATGGCTGCCGCTGCTGCTGCTACTGCTGCCACACCATATCCTCTCCACCCCAGCTCTGCCCCTCCTACCTGTCTGGATGAGTATCTCTTCTTTATATCTTTGTTTGTTGGGCTTCCATGCAACTCAATTTTATGGAACTTCTGGATGTCTCTAGTTTTGAGGTAGTTGTATTCCCTCTTAGTTGTGGAAGGAGACACAACGTGTCTGCCTACGCATCCATCTTGGCTGGGAAGTCCCATGATTTCTTTTTTCTTTTTTTTTAATTGACTCTATTACAGATGTCCCCAATCCCCACCCCAACTTTGCCTATCTCCATCCAGCCCCACCCCTCCTTCCCTCTGTTCATCCCCACACCATTGTCTGTATCCGTGGTCATGGATATATGTTGCTTGGCTACTCCCTTCACCTTCTTTTATCAAGTCTCCCCTCTGACAACTGTCTGTATGTTCCGTGTGTCTATGCCTCTGTTTCTATTTTGCTTGTTATGTCATTAGAGTCCACATATGAGTGAAATCATATATTTATCCTTCTCTGACTGGCTTATTTCACTTGGCATAATAATCTCCAGGTCCATCCATGCTATCACAAAAGGTAAGATTTCCTTCTTTTTTATTGGCATTTCTTGTGAGCCATCAAAGACCTACTAAATCAGAAACTCTGGGGCTGGAGCCAGCAATAGGAATTTTTTTGTCTTCTAGGTGACTCTGATCTATGCTCTGGTTTGAGAAACACTGATATGTAATAGATGGCAAGTAAATCCTACCTTATTTTACTTGTTTATCAGTTATTAATACAATTAGCTGCAAAAACCAAAACCAAAAAAGCTATTAAGCCTAGAAAAAATAGTGGGTTTATAAGTAAGAAAGAATTTTGTTATTCTCACAAAATAAGAAATGCAAAAAAAGGCCATCCAGGTTGTTATGCAGGGCTCAAGAATGATGTCTAGTGATCTAGACTCTTTCTAGTTTCTTATTCTGCCACTCTTAGCAGGTGGCTTTTATCACCAGATTTGCAAGATGGCTGTGGTGCCTCCAGGCATTACTTCTATGTTCCACACAGGGAGAAGAGGGAAGGACAAAGGGCTTCTCTCATTTTTATTCTGGTAGAGTAGCTTTGCTCAGGGATTTCTGCCTGTAACTAATGGCCAGAACCATTTCATACAGGCAATGCTAACATTACTAGAAGTTAAATCAACTTTAGCTTTTTAGTCTTTATGATAGAGAAAGTCAAGGAAAAGGGGATAGAAGTTAGAATAGTTTGGGGGAAGACTAACCCACACTATCTCATTCAACTTGAAACTTGCAGCTAATTCTGTTGCTTTCTTTTATTTTGGTTGAAATCCTTGGAGAAGGTCATTAGGGAAAAAGTCATCACCTTAATGCTTGATAAGAAAATAGGATCAACAAAATGTTTTCCATTTACACTTTAATTTTGAAATCCAATTCATTAAGGAAAACTCAGATTTTATTGTCTCAGTAATTATTTTACATTAGGTTAAGGGTTTGGCTGAGTTGACCTTCTTGAGATTTAAGGGAAGGTTTATGGAATAATGGAAAGTAAGGCAAAATAAATAATGTGAAATACATATTTGGGCTAATTATAGTGGAAAGTCTGAAAATTGGAATATTCAAGGTGTACATCTATTATTTCTTTTTCTTCTTTTTACATGGAAACTAAGGAGTTTTATTGGTTATATATTGTGTGCTGCAGAGCCAATAGACAGCATTATAATCAGAGAATACATGCAGATAGGCAGCTTCTACTACACACATGCACCCAAGAAGCTCTGAATCACTGCTCATGGCTTTGCCCTGGTTTCCAGTGACAGGGTTCTGTCCTCCCCGATCCCATGCCTGGAGCAGGAATGTAGAAACTGCTGCATCTAGACTCCAAGGGGCAGTGGTGAGACCCGAGCAAGTAAGTGTGGACTATTGTTTTTTAATATAAATAATAATTAGGCTCCAGAACTGTCACATACAATTTCCTTTTATTGTAATGCATAGATAATAATGATGATTGACTTGTTTATAGTGGCAATTGTTTCCAAGCAGTGTTAGAGCTATTTATAAGTCTCCACAATTCTATGTATTTCTCTACAAATTTCTCAACACAGCCATTCTTTTTGTATTTTAGGTGGTAAATTTGCCCAAGCTTTGTTCACAATACTACCAATTTTGAGTTAATGCAGTGCAATTATGTGAACTGTTGGACTCATTGAGGTGGCCATGGTTATCAAATGATGTGATTGGGATACAAGAACTTATCCTTATCAGAACTAGAGTTAAAAAAGAGATGGTTGGTTACTAATCCTGTGTTCTTCCCACATTACTTTCTCTAACCTCCAAAATTTAAGGGTTTTTTAAAAGATTTTATTTATTTTTAGAGAGAGGGGAAGGGAAGGAGAAAGGAGGAGAAACATCAATGTGTGGTTGCCTCTTGTACGCCCCCAACTGGGGACCTGACCTACAACCCAGGCATGTGCCCTGACTGGGAATTGAACTAGTGACCTTTTGGTTCGCAGGCTGGCACTCAATCCACTGAGCCATACCAGCCAGGGCTAGATTTTAATCTTTAACAAATATCTGTCATTAAAATAGCCTGTGAGCACTCCCTTTCTTAATCCCTATCCTCTAGGTCAGGGGTTGGCAGACTAGTGCCAATGAGCCAAATCTGGCCCATTGCCTGTTTTGGTAGGGCTCATGAGCTAAGAATGATTTTTACATTTTTAAATGTTAAAAAAAAAATTTCATAATATGAAAATTATGTGAAGTTAAAATTTCAATGCCCATAAATAAAGTTTTATTAGAATATAACCACACCCATTTGTTTAATGTGTTGTCTATGGCTATTTTCATGCTGCAACAGCAGAGTTGAATAATTGCAACATGGACTGTATGGCCCGCAAAGCCTAAAATATTTGCTATCTGACCTTGCACAGGACAAGTTTGTTGACCCTGTCTCAGATCAATCCAGATCAAGGACACCTTTGGACACTGAGAGAAAGGGAAGCCCTCTTGTCTAAAATGCTAAATTGGGCACCTCTGATCAGTCTTACCTGTTTTTCTGACATTTTTATATAGTAAGTTCTCTTTTTGAAATTTTGGGTCTTGCTTGGACATAAATGGTGATCATTTATACATGTGCTATCTAAATTTGGCTCAGTGGATTGAGCGTCGGCCTGCGAGCTAAGTGTCGCTGGTTCGATCTTCCAGTCAGGGCACATCAGAGAAGGAAAACTCTGACTCCAAAAAACCTCCGCTGCCTTGCGGCATACCTCTTCAGGGGAAAGGCTAAGGGAGTAAACCCCGACAGAAAATCCGGAGCCGGAGTCCCTAAGGCGGTTTGACGTTGTGGTCAACACCGGCAACTCCTGCGGCGCACCTGAAGCCAAGCTGTATCGACTCCGTCTTTCCCTTGGACCCTTCAGCTGCGAAGAGAGGGGGGGTCTGCTGCATGGGCAACAGCAGACCCTCCATATCACCCTGCCCAGGCTCTGTAGCTTCAGCTTCGCTGGAGAGGACACTCCAGCGTCATCGCAAGATGTCGATTCAACACGGGAGGAGACAGATACCGTGTCACTCCCGAGTCGGACTGCACAGCCATTCTCGGCGGTGCAGATAGACTCTTAAGAAGCTACACCATCGTCTCTCGAGACGGACGGCTGCCAACAACGATGGACATATGGCTGAGTACTTGAAATTGTGGCTAGTGCAAGTTGAGATGTACTACAAGTGTAAAACATACATCATAGTTTGAAGAATTAGTACAAAAAAGAATGTAAAATATCTCAATATTTTTCATGTTGAAATAATAATATTTAGGAAATATTGGATTAAATCAAATATATTATTAAAATCAATTTCACAAGTGTTTTGTTACTTTTCAATGTGGCTACTATAAAATTTTTAATTACACATATGGCTCAAGTTATATTCCCTTTGGACAGTGCTTGCTTGAATCCTTTCACTTTTTTTTTTTTTTTCAAAAATGGAATTGTCTTTCTTTTGGGGGAAGGTCAGATATGTACTTTCTATTTTTTCAGTATTATTGTGATATAATTGTCAAATAACATCATATAAGTTTAATGTGTACAATGTGATGATTTGATATACGTATATGTTGTGAAATGAGGTTCGTCAACACATTCATCACCTCAGATACTTACCTTTTTGTGTGTGTGAGACCATTTAAAATCTACTCCCACAGCAACTTCCAAGTATACAATACAGCATTGTTAGGTATAATCACAATGTTGTACATTAGGTCTCCAGAACATATTCAACTTATAACTGAACCAGTTTTCCATTAACAAGCCTCTAGTGAGTCACCAGAAAAAACTGTAACAGGTGTTTTATTAGAATCCATCACCTTCATGTTTCTCCATGACCCACTTCTGCCACTTTGGGGAAAAAGTTGTCATTTAACCAGTCAGGTATACAGAGCAGTTTAATGGTGGATAGATAAGTATCTCCAAATTTGTTGTGTTACCAGCAAAATTAACTATCTACTGCCATAATTTTTAAAAATGTTATTTTTCTAAAGGGAGAAAAATGTTAACTAGCATTTTTCAAATAAAGCAGTTAAAAATAGCAAGCCATTTTATTAACAAGAGTTTTCCCAGTGGTACTTATACATTTATCAAACTTTATAAATTGCAGTATGGGATTTAGAAACAAATGTAGGTTGGAGGTTTCTTTTTACGGACTTCAACATGGCAAATGGATGGTAAAGGTTCATAGTTAGCGAAAGTGGAGAATTTACTTCAAACACCTAGAGCAGTGGTTCTCAACTTTCCTAATACCGTGACCCTTTAACACAGTTCCTCATGTTGTGGTGACCCCCAATTATAACATTATTTTCGTTGCTACTTCATAACTGTAATTTGCTACTGTTATGAATCATAATGTAAATATCTGATATGCAAGATGTATTTTCATTGTTACAAATTGAACATAATTAAAGCATAGTGATTAATTACAAAAACAATATATAATTATATATGTGTTTTCCGATGGTCTTAGGTGACCCCTATGAAAGGGTCGTTCACCCCCAAAAGGGTCGCTACCCACAGGTTGAGAACCGCTGACCTAGAGGATGTCATCTTACCTTGCTATTATACTTTCAAATCACAATCGGGGTAACATTCTAATTTTTATTTGAGTTTTTTAAAAATAGGCTTTATTTTTTTAGAGCAGTTTTAGGTTCACAGCAAAATTGAGGGGAAGGTACAGAGATTTCTAATATATATACCCCTTCCTCTCACCCAGTCCCCATGCACAACTCCCCCATTATCAGCACCCCCACCAGAGTGGTACATTTGGTACAATAGATGAATGTACATTGTCACATCACTATCACCCAAATCCGTACTTTACATTAGGTTCAGTCTTGGTTTGGGCAAATCTATGACATGTATTCACCGTTATAGTATCATACAGAATAGTTTCACTGTCCTAAAAATCCTGGCTCCACCTATTCATTCCTCTTATTTGATTTTTAAATCTGCACAACTCTTCCCAAGAGTTTCATTTTCATTCAGCCACCTTTTACATTTTTGGGTCTTTCTTACTTTTTTAAATTAGTTATTCCTATATGTAACTTAAAGAATCAAATACTATACTACACAACACTTATTATGACTAAATATTAGTTTCAACCTCCTCTCTCCAACACCCAGTACCAATTTTCCTTATTTAGAGGCAACATTTCCAACTTCTTAATTTGTATTTTTTTGGTGTTTATCTCTATAGCTTTAATAACATGCTTATATTGCTACTTTTTTTTTATTTGTAGGACCTACAACTAAGACAACTCTATCCAGCAAAGCTATCATTTAGAATGGAAGGGCAGATAAAGTGCTTCCCAGACAACGTATCTAATAATTATCTAATTATTTTCCACTATCTTAGATCAGGATTTACCTCTTAAAGATCTCTTCACCCTCACCCCACACATGAAAATTTCCTATACACCCATTTTTTCCAGTATAGTTTTATTATAATTTATGTTAGTTCAATAACTTAACCATATAAATGTTATTCATAGTTGAGTCAAGTTGAGCCTCTGATAAGACATGACTCAAGAAATAATTAAGGAATTGAAATGTGAAGTTAAATATTTACCTAGAATTCAGTTCACACAGAGAAATTGTGAAAGAGTTTAAAAGAACATGCAATAGAATGAGAATGCTCAATATATGCTAATGTGAGATCTGGAAAAAAAATTAAAACAATGAGGGGGAATAATGTGTCTGAAAATGTAGACTAAGGAAGAACAATCAAATGACTAGCAGGAATATTTTTGAAAAATCACATGATAATGTATTGAGACTAAAGGTGAAATAAAGACCTTTTTCCCAATAAAGTCTGAGAGAGTTGACCATTCACAAGTAATTCATATAATAAGATGGGTCAGTATCCAATAAACCATGTTCAGCAAAGAAACTGGCAAGCATATTCATAACTTTAAGTAACCAATAATTGTGTGTGTGATTCCACTTCTGGGAATATATCCAAAGAAACACAAAACACTGTTTCAAAAGAACATAAGCACCGCTATGTTCATTGCAGTGTTATTTACAATAGCTAAGATTTGAAAGCAGCCCAAGTGCCCATCAGCAGATGAGTGGATAAAAAAGCTTCAGTGCATTTACACAGTGGAATACTACTTGGCTGCAAAAAAGAAGAAAATCTTATCTTTTGTGACAGTATAGATGGACCTGGAGACAATTATTATAAGTGAAATAAACCACTTCGAGAAATGCAAATACCATATGATTTCATTTATATTTAGAATCTAATGAACAAAATAAACAAACAAAATAGAAATAGACTCATACAGAGAACAGACTGACAGCTATCAGAGGGGAAGGGGTTTGGGGGGCTGGGTAGAAAAGGGTGAAGGGATTAAGAAAAAAAAATCCTCATAGACACAGACAACAGTATGGCGATTACCAGAGGGAAAGGGGGATGGAGGGGGGTAGAAGAGGGTACAAGAGGGATAAATGGTGATGGAAGGAGACTTGACTTGGGGTGGTGAGCACAGTAGAATATACAGATGATGTGTTATAGAACTGTACACATGAAACCTATATAATTTTATTAACCAATGTCACCCCAATAAATGCAATAAAAATAAATAACCAATGACTTAAAAAAAAACACAATGATAAGAGTAATAATGAGTAGTTGGGGATAGGGTTCAAAATAAAGTGGAATTAAATTTTATATGACCTATCATGGAAGATTGAGGATATGTCTATATGGAGCTCAAGTGCCTTGAATTGTCAGGAGTCTAAACATGTGATTATACTCAAAACATTAAAGTCAAGTAGTTATATTAAATCCTTCTAAAATAACAGAGACAAGATTTATATTTTCCAAATAAGTAGAAAATCTAAAAAGAGGGAATAAGAGGCAAAGAAAAATCTAGGTAGATTTAACACTCAAAATAATGAAAAGAAATCCACATATATCTGTAGTAAGAAATACAGATGGTCCAACGTTCCTCCTTAAAGACAGAGCTTCTGAGATTAGATCATGTATTGTTTGTAAGAGACACATATAAAACAGAAAGACACAGAAAGTTGGAATGTAAAAGGATAGAAAAGAAAAGTCAAGTGACTATTTGTTGAACAAATAATTAAAGTTCTTGCATTGCAGAAACCTCTTATTTTTTCCCTCTTATTGATAGACTTCTTTTTTTTTTTTTTTTAAGCAGTTGTAGATTCACAGCAAAATTGAGCATAAAGTACAGGGTCCTCATCTTCCCCCTTTCTCTCTTCCCACAGCTTCCCCCACCATCAACATCTCCCACCAAAGTAGTACATTTGTTGAAATGAATGGATCTGTATTGACACATTATTATCACCCAATAGTTTACATTAGGGGTTACTCTTGGTATTGTATATTCTACGGGTTTTACAAATGTATAATGATATGTGTCCACCATTGTAGTATCATACAGAATAGTTTCCGTTCCCTAAAAATTCCCTGTGCCCTCCTATTCATTGAGACTGTCTTTTATATTTATATTTTTTATTTGCTACAGAGCCATGGTTATACTAGGGGTTTGAAAGTCTATGCTTGGGTTTACCTGTTTTACTGAGTCTCTTCTGACTGAATTCATGATAATCAGAGAAAATGAAACATTTTTGGCAGTTCCAAATAGTAGATCTTTAATAACAATGCTGCTGCCACCACCATCAACTACTCTAATTCTTTTCCAGACAATTTTCAGAAAATGGTATTTCTTGAATAAATAGATAATAAACCTTTTCAATTTCATCTCCTTGAACTGGGAGTGTTAAGCCCAGCTGTACAGAAAATCTCCCACTAACATGTTATTTGTAGTAATAAAATACTTTGAATGTTCTGTAAAGGACTATCAAATCTTATTTTTTTTGAGTTTGTGATTATTATTAAAAGGAATTCCACAAGCTGGAGCCCTATGTGACAATTCTCAAAGATCCTGGCACAGGAAGAACACCATCAATCAAGTTAACAATTCATCAATTGATTTTAACAAAATATTTTTATGATATTTGCAGACCTGCATTGTACTCAAATCCTCTGTATTAGTTTTATATTATGCATAATAAATTACTCTAAAACTCAATGGCTTAAAACAACAAACTTTATTATCTCATAGTTACTGTAGGTTGAGAATTTTTAAAAAATTTTTAATGTATTCTCCAATTACAGTTGCCATAATATATTAATTTCAGGTGAAGAACTAGTGATTAGACATTTATATCCTTTGTGAAATGAACACTCTGTTAAGTGTTATACTCATATGACACCATGCTTAGTTATTACACTGGTATTGACTATAGTCTCTGTGCTACAACTGTCTTTATAATAGGCAATTTGTGCTTCTTAATTCCTTCACCTTTTTCACCCAGTCCCCCAACCGGTCCATCTGACACTTATCAGTTTGTTTCTGTTTTGTTTGTTCTTCTTCTTTTTTAGATTCCACATATAAGTGAATCATGGTATTTGTCTTTCTCTGACATCTTTCACTTAGCATAATACCCTCTAGATTCATCCACATTGTTGCATATGGCAAAATTTCATTTTTTTTTAAATTTTAACTTTTCTTAGTTCCGATCTTTTCTAGATTTATTAAGCCTGAGGCTCTTGAAAGTTATGAAAACTGGTGAAATTTAGAGGTTTGTCTACTCATGTACAAATATTGAGGATTTAATGGTCAGTTTGGCATGAATATATAACTTGATAAGTATCTGTATGTATCATTTGAAGCATAAACTGTCTTCCATCCCTACAATAATTATCTTCATTTTGTGTGTGGCTTTCCCTAAAGACAGAGATTATCTGTTTTGTCAAAACTTTGGCTGTTTCAGCAGGATTGAGGCCACATTAAGCAGCAGGAAAATGTTTCGTTTTCCTTCGCTTCTCATGATATTCTGATCTGAAATTTTCCTGTACCTCAATGAAATTAATGCCTTTAACATTTTCTATCTATACAAGAATGACAGTACAAAATGCTTTTTTTTTTTTTTCTTTTCTTTTTAAAACTTATTTATTTGTTTTAAATTTTACTGCTATGGAGTATTTTACTTTTTAAAAATTTTATTGAATTTATTACGGTGACACTGGTTAATGAAATTATATAATTTCAGGTGTACAATTCTATAATATATCATCTGTATATTGTATTGTGTGTTTACCACCCCAAATCAAGTCTTTTTCTGTCACCATTTATCTGCCCTTTACCCTCTTCTACCACCCCTCTTTTTCCCTCTGGTAATCACCATACCGTTGTTTGTATCTATAGGTTTTTCTTTTCTTTTTTTTTTTCAGATTTAATGTGTTTTATTGATTAAAATATTACATTTGTGCCAATTTCCCTTCCCTCTGCTCCCCTCCACCCGGTGGCCCCCCTCCCTCCAGTTGTCCCCCCCTTTTAGATTATGTCCATTAGTTGTGCATACAGTTCCTCCCAACCTCTCTCCGTCTATTCCATTCCCTCCTACCTTGATCCCCAATTCCTATATCATCTACCTCCCTTTCCCCATTCCCCCTCCCTGTTGACCTCCCCCCAATATGCTTCCCATACCCACAGTTCCTTTTCCACTCTCGTTGCCTGTTTAGTTTGCCTTTGTTTCATCTCCCTAGCTTCAGTTTTTTAAACCAGTCCCTTTAACATCTCATATAACAGTGGTTTGGATCTAATGAACTCTTTCAGTTTTATTTTGTCCTGGAAACACTTTCTCTGTCCTTCTATTCTGAATGACAATTTCGCTGTATAGAGTATTCGTGGTTGTAGGTTTTGGATTTTCATTACTTTGACTATTTCTTGCCAGTCCCTTCTTGCCTGTAGGGTTTCCCTTGAGAAGTCTGCTGATAGTCTAATTGGGACCCCTTTGTACATAATTCTTTTCTTCTCTCTTGCTGCTTTTAAGATTCTCTCTTTATCTTTAATTTTTGACATTTTGATTATAATGTGTCTTGGAGTGGTTCTCCCTGGGTCCAGTCTCTTGGGAACTCTCCTTGCTTCCTGGACCTGCAAGTCTATTCCCTTCCCCAAGTCTGGGAAGTTCTCCTTTATTATATTTTCACTCAATTTTTCAAGTTCTAGTTCATCTTCCTCATTCTCTGGCAAACCAATGATTCTTATGTTGGGCCTTTTATAGCTGTCCCAGAGGTTTCTGATCCTCTCATTGTTGCTTCCCATTTCCTCTCGCTGCATTGGTTGACTGCTTGTTCCTTCTCCATATTCCAGTTTGTTGAAATGAACTCTGGATTTTTTTTCCTCACCATCTGTCTCGTATGCGGTTTTGTTCCTTTTGTTATGAAAGTTTTTCGCTTCTTTCTTATCTTTTTCCTGCTCTTTTGTGAATTCTGTAAGCCACCTGATAACAATGGCCCAGAACTGAGCCTCTGACAGGTTTCTTATCTGTTCATCTGTCAGGTTCTCTATCTGCTGCCTGGTGAGCTGTGTCACCGGTATTTCTATAGTTGTCTGCCACATTTTGACAGATGCGTTTTGTTTTCTTGGGCCGGCTGTCGGGGGCAGTGCCTGTGTACTCGTCACAACCCAGCGACCGGCGCCGTTTGGCGTCACAAGTCAGCGACCGGCGCCTGTCTGCGACCTATTTCGCAGCCCTGTGGTGCTTTCTTTCTTTGGGGGCGGGGGTCCAAGATGGATTCACACAGTTATTCAGCTAAGAGACCGGGATCCGTCCTCCTGCCCCCCTGGGCCTCACTGTTCAAGGCGATGCGGTGGCCGCTCTCCCCAGCGCTGGGGTCACGCACTGCCAGGGGCTTGACTGCCGCCGGGATTTTTCGCCGCCCCGCCGCTCCGCAAACAGCTTTGCCCTCTTTAACTCTTACCTGCCCGAATGGCACCGCTGGTTTATAACTTCATATGTTGGGCTTCCGTGTAGTTTTATTTTCTGGAATTTCTAGTTATCCTTTGTTTTGAAGTAGTTGTATTCCTCTCTAGTTGTAGAGGGAGACTTAGCGTGTCCGTCTAAGCCTCCATCTTGGCCGGAAGTTTACAAAATGCTTTTATAATATTTTTAAAGGGATGATATGCGAGGTCCTGCCTGTATTTGGCTAAATGGAGACATCATAGAATCAAATACTTTGTGCTCTTCCAAAGGGCTGCTTCCATGGGGTAATAAAAGCTTTGAAAAGTGGATGCAATTTTATGAAATTGGTGGCTTATGATGCATTAAAATCTGGAAAGTCTGCATTTCATTTCAAATTGAGGTCTTAAAATAATGCACTTCACTTATAGCTGCATTATTTTTTATAAAACTTTAGGGACAATTATTTTAAAACCACCATCATCTTATGTTTAAATGAAAATCACAAAAATTTGACTTAGAACTTTTGAACTTAGTGTATGAAAGTTGCTAGAGCCTATTGAATATAATCTTTAAAGAGATTTGAATTAAATAACTAGCTGCCGCCACCACCAAACCTCACTCCAGATAATCTTGTGTGGGTCCCTTGTATGTTAACCTTGGAGAGCTGCAAGTCTCTAGAGGCCTGCATACAACCAGTTTTACTTAGTCTGAAGTCTTCATGGTTCCCTGCTCCTCTGGGTTAGAGAATGAAGGAGCAGAAATGGTTTTCAGAAGGTTTCAGTCATTTTCCTTTAGTATCTCAGATGTCCCCTAGGTCTCTCTAGTATGTGAGTTCATCACTAGACCCCAGAATTGGAACCTGCCAATTGCCAGAGCAGCAGGATCTTCTTGGACCTTTCTTAAGGCAGGCTGGTGGGATAAAGCACATGCCACAGGAAATCAAAGTTCTTGCCTTTAAACTTGCTGTCTTTCTAGCTGCAGTGTTCTCTTCTCTCTGACCCAAAGCTCAGCTGCTCTGCTGGGACCCATTGAGGAAATCCAGAGAGATGGCTTATTGTCCAGGGCATGGGGACCACAGGCGACCATTGCCAGCTATTCTCCATTACCTTCCTTGGAACTTTGGCTGGCGTATTGGAAATGCATATTTCTCTGTGATGGTAGGGCAAAGCAGGCAGGATTTGATCTCAGGGCTATTGGCGATCATCTTTGTCACCACTAGGGGAGAACTGCCAGAAAATAAAATTCACATAGATGAAGAAAGGACCAGGAAGTGGAAAGAAACTCATTTCTGGGCTCCTGTCAGGTAACTATTATATTATGATAGATTTGTCAATGACATAAGCCAAAAAACACCCCCCTTCTTGTGCTAAAGTAAATTCAAACCAGGTGTTGGTCACTTGAGACCGAAGTGAAGCCTTATTACAGCACCAATTATGAGATGAAAGTATTGTTTGTAAAAAGCAAACATTATCTCTTGAACTTTCAACCAATAGTGAAGGAATAATTTGGTTGTGTTTTTCATTGAGCATTGAGCAGTGGCTGAGAAAACCCATAGATTGCCACATGAAAGTTGGAAAAATACAGACAGTGGCAAAAGCAAGGACTAATGGTAGCATAAAGAGGTTTGGATTGGCTCAATAGCTGAATTAAGGTTCAGGGGAAAGGTAGTGAATTTAGTCTACAAATGTTTTGGGGCAAGACTGAATACGAGAAACACTTTTTTCCTATTAAGAGAGTTTTAATGGAGCCAACCAGAGAAATGAAAGTAGTGGATAAAGTAAGGACCCATTGCCTGGGTCAGTTTTAGGATGTGAATTGCAGAGTGAGGATTAATAAGAGATAAAGAGCATTTGTCCTACGACTTTGTCCTGTGTCCTATGGACTTATGACTTGATATACCAAGCCTCAAGACTGAGTGACCAGGCCAGATATATATTTAAGAACTAGATTAAAGTAAAAGGGAAATTTAGGTTCTGAGCCTGATTTCTGCTTTTGTCTCATAGAACAACATCTCCTTATTTATGATTTAAACTCACATGATAGAGCCTGTGATGTAGTGAAGCCCGTGGGACAAACGGGAAAAACATTCATGTGTGTGCTCACGGCACAAGAACTGTTTACAGTGGACTTTACTTTTTCCTTGGGTATTTTTGTGATTTGAGAGGGAGAGAGGAAGAGGGGGAGTGGGAGGTAGAGATACAGAGAGACAGAGGCAGAGAGTGACCACGACAGTAAGAGTTAATTGGATAGGCAATTCTAGAAATTTTTAAGCATCAAAGCAGGTCAGTGTTACAGAGCTCAGCTGAGTTGGCTTGTATTTCTGAGAGAGAGAGAAAGGGAGAGAGAGAGACAGAGACAGAGAGAGAAGCTCTTCCTAGGCTCATACTGTACACACTGGGCACTATTTTG
The DNA here is from genome assembly GCF_987537825.1 of Furipterus horrens. Lineage (NCBI taxonomy): Eukaryota > Metazoa > Chordata > Mammalia > Chiroptera > Furipteridae > Furipterus > Furipterus horrens. Next base: position 111,606,743 of record NW_028327187.1, on the reverse strand, counting down.
TAGAAACAGCAGAGAGAAGACGAGGACGTGGTTTCACCGCCTACATGATGAAAATACTCACAGTTGCAATTTAGAGAATCCCACCTGTCCTTCACATCTGAAGCAAACACTGACAAGTGTCTCACCCCATTTCCATTTCTATCTATAAAATAGCCCTTTTTGTGATTTTTTTCCCCCTTCAAAGCTACCCTGATTCTTGGGGAAGAGAGGGGAGGTTAAAGGAAAAATGAAGATAAGGTTCAAGACACGCCTCCTCCAGGCCCTTGAAGGAAATGAAGATGTTTCAACAAGGTTTTCAAATGAGAGAAGCTTTGGTGGGTAATTTGGACAAAACAGGGAATAGGATAGTCTCCAAGGAAAAAGAAGGGGAAACTGAGTCATGAAGCCTAAGTACATTTCAAGGCATCCAGAGCTGCTTGAGAGTGAGTGTCAGGCAGGGCTTCAGATTCTCTGGCTGGCAAATTTTTCGCCTCTTCCTTGCTCTTCAACCATATTTCCTAACATCTAAATTACTGAGTGGCACATTTAGTGCTGTAATATGAATTGGAGCAGTAAATAACTGGGGTTCTTGTTGATTTCCAGCCTAAAACGTTGTTTTTGTGTCTGAGAGAAGCATCAGATTCATAGACCAGAATATATTTACATACGAAAACATTTATCGGTGTGTGCGCTCCACCTCAAGATGTAACTTAAATTACACTGGAAAATCATGTATTTAAAAATATGTATCTAATAAACCCAGTGTCATTTAGAGAAACACCACCTGTTATTAGGCTGAGGCACTAGTTGGCTGTTCATTTTCCTGGTCAAGACCTCAAAGTGTGGCAATTTGAGGTTTAGCTCTGAAACAAGCAGCCCTCTCGCCTTGGAAATCTTTTTGCCCTTCTGTTGCTAGGTCCTGCAGCCCTGTTTAAGCACTGTGCAAAACAGCCTCTTGTGAGGAAACGACATTGGGAGGTCTCTCAGTCTGTCAGCATCATACCAACATTTTAAAAATCACGCATAAGTGCCCGTCTGTGGATGAGTGGATCAAAAAACTGTGGTACATCTACACAGTGGAATACTATGCAGCAGAGAGAAAGAAGGAACTCCTGCCATTTGCAACAACATGGATGGAACTAGAGAGAATTATGCTTAGTGAAATAAGCCAGGCAAAGAAAGCAAAATACCATATGATATCACCTAATACAGGAAACTAAAGAGCAACACAAACAAAGGAACTAAATAGAACAAAGAGCAGAATAGTAGTCAGTAGGGGGGAGGGGGAAGGGAGAGAAGGGGGATAAGTAAGGGAAGGGTCTAGTCAAGGAACGTGTATGAATGACTCATGGACATGGACAATGGGGAGGGATATGATTGTGGGAGAGGGGGTGGGCTGGGTGGGGAGAGAAATGGGGGGAAAATGGAACAACTGTAATTGAAAAACCAAAAAATAAAATTAAAAAAAAATAATAATAATAAAAATAAAATAAAATAAAAAACACATGTTTTGTTAATGAAGCCCTCTCTTTCAGTCCCAATTTTTCTGCTCCCAATACCAAAAACATTGAAGGAACAATTTAAAATTGACATTAAAATCTGTGCAATGATTTCCTATTGAATAGTATTAATTTTCCATGTTGAAAATGGCTTCTTTAATGGGAAAAATAGAACATTAAAAAACAACTCTGAGTGAATGGCTTTCTTGTCATACCTCATTTCCCCAAAGCATTCCTTTCCAAGTAAGTTACTGTGGGTGGGAGGAAGTAACTACTGAGTGTACTGTTCTGCATCTTCATTTTTTTTTTTCAGTGCCTGGTACATAGTAAATACTCAATAAATAGCTGTTGTATGTTTGAATGAATTAATGAGTGCCCGATGAATCAGACCTAATTATTTTATATTGAGCTCCAGATCAATATACAACTATTATACTTTTGGGGAAAATTTTAATTACTTTGAAAGGATATCAACATTACTATGTACATATTTTAATTTTAACCCCCTGGCTGGTTTGGCTCAGTGGATTGAGCATCGGCCTGCGAGCTAAGTGTCGCTGGTTCGATCTTCCAGTCAGGGCACATCAGAGAAGGAAAACTCTGACTCCAAAAAAACCTCCGCTGCCTTGCGGCATACCTCTTCAGGGGAAAGGCTAAGGGAGTAAACCCTGACAGAAAATCCGGAGCCGGAGTCCCTAAGGCGGTTTGACGTTGTAGTCAACACCGGCAACTCCTGCGGTGCACCTGAACCCAAGCTGTATTGACTCCGTCTTTCCCTTGGACCCTTCAGCTGCGAAGAGAGGGGGGGTTTGCTGCATGGGCAACAGCAGACCCTCCATATCACCCTGCCCAGGCTCTGTAGCTTCAGCTTCACTGGAGAGGACACTCCAGCGTCATCGCAAGATGTCGATTCAACACGGGAGGAGACAGATACCGTGTCACTCCTGAGTCGGACTGCACAGCCATTCTCGGTGGTGCAGATAGACTCTTAAGAAGCTACACCATCGTCTCTCGAGACGGACGGCTGCCGACGACAACAACGATTTTAATTTTAAAAATAGTTTTATTGTGAAAATTTTTAACATACTGCAAAGCTGAAAGAATTTTTAGCTTTATTTTTATTGTTGGCACTATTACAGATGTCCCTATATCCCTGCCCCCCGCCTTTGCCCACATCCGGTCCTCCTGCCCCCTTGAAAGAATTTTATGCTGAATATATTTATACTGTCACCTAAATCTTACCATTTATATTTTACTATACTTAATTATCACCTATATCAACTCATCTTATTTTTAATGCATTTCAAAGTAAATGGAAGACATCTATCTGTGCTATTTTTCTATATACTTCAGCATTTATATTACCACTATAAATAAGATTTGCCTGTTCTTTAACTTTATACAAATGGAATCATACAATAGGTATTCTTTTGTGTTCTGTTTCTTTCACTCAGCATAATGTTTATGCATATTATGGTGTATATTGGTAGCTCGATTTTTCAATTTCTGAGTTGTATTCCATTAGTGAATATATCACAGTTTGCTTATCCATTCTCTCATTGGTGAACACCTGGGTTGTTTCTAAGTTTTCACTATTAAAAATAAAGCTGTTCGTTGTTGGCAGGAGGTCCCAGTTTCTTGCGATGTAAGCCTCTTCATGGGGCTGTTTAAGTGTCTGCACAACTCGTTCCCCAGAGTAGATGATCAAAGGAAGAGAACAAGACGGAAGTCAAAATGCCTTTTGTATTCTAATCTCACATGTCATAAGCAGTCACTTCTACTATTCTATTTATTAGACATGAGTCATTAAATATAGCCCAGATTTAAGAGGTGAGGGATTAGCTTCCACCTTTTGAAGGGAGGAGTATCAAATAATTGTGGACATATTTCAATACCACCACAGCCATATATCTAGATCAAAAGTAGGTTGCTCTTTGATTTAGGATTTTCACATTAAGTAAAGCCAGGCTAGAGATGCTATCTATGTTTTCCAAAGGAGGCTCAGATACAATGAATGACAGATCCACTTACATAGTTAGAAAATGATGGTCTGGGATTAGCTCAGGTATTCTGACTGAAATAACTCCTTCTATTTTTTCATAGTACTTTTGACGCAACTTTTTAAATAAACACTTGAAAATAAGTCTTTCTGTTAATAACTCACCAGTACATTATTAAAAATGACCATGCAACAATACATTGTATATTTCTTTTACTTATTTGAGCCCCATTCAAAAGTTTCATTGGGATAATGTCCCCATGAACCAAAGAAGAAATAGATTACTATGAAAGGAATCATTTTCATGGAAATGGTTTTCAATTGTTCAGAGTATCTTTCAAAATATTGATGTGTTCATTGAAAATGGTACATTGGAAAATACAAGTTTGTTTTGTTTTCTTTTAATGACTTGAACTCTTTTGCATTAATTTTATATAGATTTTTCAATTTACAGGCTTGTAGCTATAAGTTGACAGAATGACCATGTGTTTGCTCTTTACTGTCTCTAGAACATCATTGTAAGAGGTGCTGGTAATTTGGATCCTTGTTAACAGCAATGTCAGGAAAATAACTGAAGACATTATTTCTTAACTGTTCACAAAACAGTTGAAATTTGACTTCAGAGATACAATACAATAGTAGATTTTTCTCTTTGTCAACAGTGGTTGAACTTGGCCCTAGAAATAGCTTATGCAATTTTTGGTGTATCTGGCAAGAACGTATTTCTGGTGCCTATTATTCTATCTTAGCTGGGAAAGGACTGTGAATCACCTTTCACCTTTAATCCTCTACATGCAGTCAGTGTTCAATAAAGAGTTGAGCTGGTTTTTATATATGGCTTATATTCTTAAGAAATAGATGTAAATGTTTCTTAGGTTGGGTTTTTTTCGGTTTTGTTTTTTTCTTTTTGCAAATAACTTAGCGATGAAGTATTCTCAGAAGGCGATTGAGGGGATTGGGACAGGACAAGGGAAGGAGGCAACAAGGATGTGAATCTCAAGTGGAGACTATTTCAGCCTAATCTGTGGCAGGCCCTAGAGCATAAATTGCACTACAGAGCTGGTTCCATCTTTCCACAATGTGGGAATGGGAGGACTTTTATATGTCTTTGTCACTAAGTTAATGGAAATAAACCACCTCTTGCAGGGAATGACCTCCGCAGTGACACAGCTCCCAATCAGACCATGACAATTTTCTAGAGAAGAAGGCAGCTGCAGGCCATTAACAGCCAACACTCACAGCATCCGGGGGATTGGATGTATGGTCTGAATAAAGGGATCTGAGCAGAACAACAATATTCTTTGTATTGTTTTATGAATCTTTATCCCCCAAATACTCAATAGGCATTCTATATGTTAGTGCCTTAAAATATAGATTTATAGCAATACCACATTTTGGCAGAATAAAGTCTTTTACATGGGTAAATTTTCTATGTACTGAAGATGGTACTTTTTAAAACTCTTTGATGGAACTATTTCTAAAATGTATCATATATTTTCCTTATATCCTACAGAAAATAATGAGATCAAAATGCTCTTTCCCTGATGGCTCAGGGTGATAATTTAAGAACCTTAATCGCTTTGCTGAGGTGCAAGTCAGTAGGATTTTTCTTTTTAAACTTTTAGGCGAATTTTAGGAGCCACTGTACAAGGCAGCATGCTGGGCTATCAGATATCAACTGTCATTGCTCTTAATAGCACACTGGGTTCTTGGAGGTTTCTTCAACTTCAAATCTCAGAGGTCTGAGAAGTCCAGTGATCAAAGATGTCAGGCTTGTGGGAAAATAAGCTGCAAGTTATATCCTGAGGGCCTATCCTAGAGTGGATTACAGGGCTTTCATGCTTTGGCAATTGACAGATGATGATGTATCAGGTGCTACACCATGGTCATGCTTAGTTCTCGTTTGTGGCCCTCCTCTGCTCTACACTGCAGCATCTATGGGAAGACTATATTCAGAGTCCATCATTTATTTAATTGATTATTGATGTTTTCAGATAAGAAAAAGAGTCTATTTGACAAATTTCATCCTTATGGACATTAAGGAACTGAAGAAAAGACAAAATTGCTTTTACTAATTTTCTGACTTAGAAACTTTAGGGAATGTTTTAAAGAAGTGAATAATTAGAATGGAGTGTAAGAAAAGGATATTAAGTTTGCATTTCAGTATTTCATGGTCTTTAAAACTTTTTTCCAAAGTGATAGTTAATTTAGTTTTCAATCCTGATGAATAATTTGCTTATACACATTGCAAACCAAATATTATGTTGAATAATAAATCAAACTGTGCATTTTGTTATTTGGGGGTTTTATTACCTGCGAACCCTAGCTGATGATTAATAATATATTAGTTATCTATGGCTACATAACAAATTACCTAAAACTTAGTAGCTTACAACACACATTTATGATCTCATATTTTCTGTGGGCCAGGAATCTGGGCAAGGTATAGCAGGGTCCTCTGCTTTGGGGTCTCTCACAGGCTGCAGTTATCTTAAGGCCCCAACTAGGCAGAATTCACTTCTGAGTTCACCCTTGTGTGGTTATTGGCAGGATTCTGTTCCTCGTTGTTGGACTGAGGCCTCGTGCTTTGTGAGATATTGTCACGAAGCCTCCCTCAGTTTCTTGCTATGTGGCTGTTTCCATAGAACATCTCACAACATGACTGCCGGCTTCATCAGGGGGAACAAATGAGAGAGCAGGAGAGGGGGCCACCAAGAGAAAGCATGCTAGCAAGACACAAGTCACAGGTTTTGTAACCTCATTTGGGAAGTGGCATCTCATCACTCTTACTAGATTCTGTTAGTTACTAAGTCCACACAAGGGAAGGGGTTACATGAAAGTATGAATACCAGCAAGTGGGGATCATTGGGAGCTGTATCAGAAGCTGCCTACCATAAATAATAAATAACAATTTAAGAAAATTACAAAATGTATAACACAATATCAGAGGGTACAAAAATAATATACTAGCCCTGGCTGGTGTGGCTCAGTGGATTGAGCGCCAGCCTGTAATCCAAAAGGTTGCCGGTTCGATTCCCAGTCAGGGCACATGCCTGGTTTGTGGACCAGGTCCCCAGTTGGGGGGCACACAAGAGGCAACCACACACTGATGTTTCCCACTCTTTCTCCCTCCCTTCCCCTCTCTCTAAAAATAAATAAATAAAATATTTTCAAAAACATACTAGCATGACCAAACTGCTAACAAAATGGAAATATAGGAGAGATAAGAAAGTTTAAACCCAAATTCTTTAATCCATAAACACTTATTGACTCTTTATTTGGTGCCAAGTATCACAATGCACTCATGGTACCTCAGAGAAGACTATAGCTATAAATGACTGAACAACCTTAAATATTAGGAAAGGAAGTATGAATGGAGGAAGAAAATCATTGTGAAGAAATTCATAAGTACTTTGATAGTGTGTAGTACTAGAGTGGGTGTCAAGAACATTTACTGAGAGTTGGTGAAAGTTGTTCAGGGAAGTGAGTAATGAGGAAGAACTCCCTAAGCAGAGAGTGATGAGAGGAGGGAAGAGCCTCGGTGAGGGAAGAAATGTGGCTTATTTAGGATTAGTGACTTCAAGATTTTGCTGATCAAATAAATGCATAGAAAACTCATTAAGTGGCTAGAAGTTATTTTAACTGTCCCCCAAGTTTCAAACTAAAAGCAAGGGAAGCAGAGACAGTTCAATTTCCAGAAGGAATAGAGGTGACTTAGTAAAAATAATCTTTATAAACTGCTCTTATCTCCTTAGAAATTAGTTGGGCTGGATTTATGTGAATTCATAACTTTTCCCTGATGAAACTTTGAAATACGCACATTTTGTCGTTAGGAACATAGTTGAAGCCCCTCTCTTCCTCTGTGGTATTTCTCTAACCCTAGTAACTCAGTCAGTCCTGGGTAGCTTCGGACCACTTGAGGCTCCACCAAGCCAACCTTAATGGGCAGCGTTCCCAGGAGCCTCCCCTGTAGATGTCTCTTCCCATCAAAGCCTACTTAACGTTTCCTCCTGAGAGGGGAGTGTAGGAGGAGACTTAGGATCAGCATCTGGACTGACAGAGAAACTGAAACCTGTACCACCTGATTTTAAGGCCAGCATCTGAGGCAGCTACAGCAATCATCCATAGTGATGTGGGGGAAAGTGGTATGCTTGACTATAGATAATAATTACACTATTTTGCTTTTAATTATCTTAGTTTTTGCTTTTGCTGTCACCCCAATTACATTTTCACGAATATACCTCCTTTCTTGTAACAGGAGCATATGTTTATTTCTGAGTTTAATTGTTTTTGGGCATCATTCAGTTTCACATTCTTCAAAATAATGACTATGGGATGCCATTAGCTAACTATTTATGAGTTTTCTACCATGCCAAGTCCTTGTCTCCTATTTTAAAATGTTAGGTTGTATTAAAAATTTCTGTATGCCAGGGAAAAACTGTAATTCAGAGGGGGTGACAGAGCCAACATATGACCCAAAGCCTATGTTCACTGTACCAAGCCAAGCAAAAGATCCAGTAGATAAAAGCATTGTCTGGAATCTTTGAGAAATCCCCCGTGTCAGGAGAGCTTGTAGGCAGTGAAAACTGGGAAATGGTCTTTCTCGTTTCCAATAATGAGGAGCATTCTTCAAACTGTAGGTTGATAAGCTTGCTCTCAATGCTGGGAGTGAGTAGTAGATGAGTAAGATGAGCTAGGAAAACATATATAAGGCAGTAATACTGACTTTCTGAGCCTTTACACTCCCGTGGCCATCAACACCACTTTCTGTAATTTTCTGAATTTGCTTATTTATGACATAATTTCTGGCATCCCCTTGTCTACTTGAGGGATATAAAGATCCTCTTTCTTGGTGACCACAAGATCGTTCTCAGAAGGCATCTTACTTTCTATTTGAATATAAAAGAAAGCTTTTAATTTCAATGTTTTCTGGAACTAGGACAGGTTATCAGCAGGCTCTCATTGGTAAAAACTTCCCTTCATTTTTCCTGCAATGTACTTTTTCTAAGTGACATAGTATGATTTTTTAATTCTCAGCCACAACAGCCACACATAAAAAATTACACTATAATTATATGCTTATATATCTGCCTACTAAATTGGGATTCCCTGAAGGTTGGAGTCCTGTGTCATTCACTTATGTATTGAAATGCGTATAACAGTACCTGGCACCTAGCAAATTGTAACAAATGCATATCCAAATAAAGTCATTCATTCATATATTCATATTATTTAATCTTCCTGAATTTTACTGATTTATTAGAATAACAGTACAAAAAGCACCTGGCAAATTGTCAGATACACAGTGGATACTTAATAAACAATGTGACATTCCTTCCTACTACTCAGAGATGCAATCCACCAAGCCTGAAGAGGTAGATATTATTTTAGAGCAGAGAAGTGTTCTGGGACCACATTCTCATCATTTGTCCTAAACTCACTCATGTCAGCGTCAAGTTTACCAGTCTATGTGTCTCTCTTCTTGGCAGAAAAACAGAGGCAAAGGCTTCCTGGGCACCGTGCTTTCTCTGTCTCCCATGAACGTGATTTGCGTACAGACTGTGAGTCCTATTCCTTTTGCTGGGTGAGCACAGCTGTAAATAACCCCTAACCTTCCAGATGTGATTTGTTTTTTCCAGGCGCCTTTTTTTATTCATCCTTGGTTAGACATCTGCTTTCTGATTTTTGTACGTGCTTTTTTTTTTTTTTTTTTTTGGTATCTGAGATCATCAAATGACTTTATTATCTATTTTCCACTTTGAAAAGGAGAGCTCTGAAATGTTTAATGTGTATAAAATGGAAACATGATAAAATATCACATGTCACTAATATAGTCAAATTAGTACATGTGATTTGAAATTGTATCAGTTCATTAAAGAACTTCATTTTGGCCCTGTATACTTTTACAAGAGGCCAAACTTATTAATAAAATGTCTGTGAAAAGATTTTTTTAATGGTTCTGCTTATCAGCATGAGAGCCTAAATCATGAACTTCATTAAAAAGGTTCAGATCTATAGTTTCTTATCTGCAGTTCTGAAATCCTCAAACTCTGACAAGCTAAAGTTTTTTTTTTTTAAATAATTTATTTGGTGCCAAAATGTGAGCTGAACTGAATAAGGGTTATTTGTAGTCCCTCTTTAACTTACTTTGTGTTATTTATGTTTCATGACAAAAATATCAATGTTTGCTTACTGTATGCTGCCCTAGGCCCCATTGTTCTCTATGACCTTCTTAAAATATGAAAAGTCTGGGTTTTGAAATATTAGTCCCAGGAATTTCTTTGGGGGAAGGGATCATGGGCCTGTAGTTATCAAGCTTGAGCATTGGGGTGTTGGAATATATATATATATATATATATATATATATATATATATATATATATACATATATTTATGTATAATTAAGTTCCATCATCTTTAATTATAATGGTTTCAAAGAATATTAAAAATAGTTTCTACCCACCAAAATATTTATGGATGAAATAGTGTAATGTTTGAGATTTGTTCAAAATGGGTATCGAGAACTTTGACAAGTCTTAGATTTTACCCTACTTGCAAACTCCCACTGTCTGCCAGTTTCATGAATGTTGGCAGAAGACATGGAACCCTTGGGTCAGAGAAAAAATACTTTATTATTCACCACGCAGCAAGCAACATTAGTTTCATGTTCACATCATATCCCTTTGTCTTCCAAGTCCCATGTGGCAATGTGAAGTGGCCAAGGAGGATGTTATGCAAGCAGTGTATTTGCATCACAGCTAGGGACCCCTCAGTTTATGGAACCTGAATCTTTTATAATGGGCAGTAAGCCAACCTGCCTGACATTGCCCTGGAGGGAGCCATTATCTGTGTTAAACAGATCTGCCTTCTGCTCTGAAAAGTGACACTATCTTTATTATTCCAGATGGTTTGCTGTACCAAAATCCATGAAAATAGAGTCCATAACAAGGCATTCAGTGTATCTGCTCACAGGATATGCAGAAACACAAGAGACCCACAGAGAATCATCCCCTATCCAGTGGTGGTGGTGGTTGTGGTGGAGATGAAACAAAATCAACTTAGTTGATAATTATTAAAACTGGGTGATGGATACATTCAGGTATAGTTTACTTTTGATAATGTATGTAAAAAAACAAGTCAAAAATAGCAGCTACTATAAGTAACATGCTATGTGACACACCACATGAATCACAATAGAAAAGACTCATAGAAACTCATAGATAACTGTGTTAACTATTCACTGTCTCACATCTCTACTTCCCTTAGCAAGTGTCTAGTGCCTGTTCAGTAAAGGTTCTTTGAGGCTAATTACATTATTGGTTTGCTAGAGTATTGACAAGTTTATATGATTTAACTCAAATCTCTACAGGTTAAATAACCACCAACTGTGAAAGTTGAGAATATTGTGAAATGATAGAAAATGACCTTTCAGTTTTTAATTTGGGGGGGAGTATCACATATGTATCATATTATATACACAAAAAATACACACATCACAATATACATATAATATATACATATCACATATGTATCAGTGAGATGGAGGCAAAAACGACTTCATTTATCTGCAAGGCCTTTTACTCATGAATAGTAATTAGACTGTCAAGAAAGGATACCTTGAAAATAATAATGTAGGTGTTTTTAGCAAATATAAATATATACATATTTTAGCAAAACAAATACATTCCTGTTCTAAAAACAGAAGTGTCTAGACTAAAAAATGAATGTCTCATTCTCCACAGATCAAGCACCACCTCCTCGCCAATTTCCTATTTGCCTCCAGAAAGGTAATTACTGTTAACAGTTTGGTTTGTATTCTTCCCAGATAGTTTCTATAAATTTACATACATTAATATGTAAACGTAAAAATACAGTTTTAAAAAACATAAATAAGATTATACTGTGCATACTTTTTTTCACTTAAGGGTGCCTTGGAGATATTTCCACTTCATATATAAAAATTATTTTCATTTTTAAAACTGTTGCATAGCATTACATAGAATAAATGTATCATATTTGAATGATCTAAGCTCATCTTTCACTGCTGCAAAGAATTTTTTTCTTTTTTTATATTATATTATTTTATTGATAAAGTTGTTATAGTTGCCCTGATTTTTCCCCCTTGCCCCCCACCAGCACCCTCCACTCCCTCAGGCAACCCCCCTGCCATTATTCAAGTCCATGGGTCATGCATATAAGGTCTTTGGCTGCTCCTTTTCCTACACTGTACTTTACATCCCCATGGCTATTCTGTAACTACCTACTTGTTCTTTTTAATCCCCTCACCTCTTCACCCATTCTCCCCCACCAACATCTCATCTGGCAACCATCAAAACCCCCTCCATATCCATGATTCTCTGTTCTTGTCTGCTTAGTTTGTTTTTTAGATTCAGTTATTGATAGATATGTATTTATAGCTATTTTATTGCTCATAGTTTTGATCTTCTTTTCCTTAAAAAACTTCCTTTAACATTTCATGATGATGAACTCCTTTAGTTTTTTCTTGTCTGGGAGGCTCTTTAATCTGCCCTTCCATTTTAAATGATAGTTTTGCTGGGTAGAGCAATCTTGGCTGTAGGTCCCCGCTTTTCATGACTTTGAATATTTCTTGCCAATGCCTTCTAGCCTGCAAAGTTTCTTTTGAGAAATCAAATCAGCTGACAGCTACTTGTGCTGGGCTTGGAGATTGCCAGGCAAAGCCAAGCTGTGAATATGGGTGGGCTGCTGCTAGTGCTAGGCCTGGGGCTCACTGAGACCAGCTGTTGCTTGTTTGAGAGGATTTAGGAAGTCATGAAGCATGAGCCAAGACCAGCCATTCATATGGAAAAGCAGCTTGGGTGGGCCCGTAAGTTGGGTGGGGCAGAGTCTCGGGATCTCCAAGGTGGGCCAAACAGTGTTAGCCAGGTTGATGGAGTCTCGGATGTGGCACCAGCTTGCCGGCTCTATGGGGGGAGGGTTCAGAAAAGAGACAATGGCCTCTGTTCGCCTTGATGGCAGACACTTCAGTTTCTCCCTGGATATCACTGGTGCCTTTCAAGCTGCTACCCTGGAGCTAGAGTTCAGAGGGGTGAGTCTGAGTAGGTGAGTCCATGTGTGTGGGTTCTTTAAGAGGAATTGCCTGGGGATTCAGCAATTTCTTCCACCGACTCTGTCCCCACCGGTTTTTGCAGCCAGATGTTGTGGGGGCTCATCTTCCTGGCACTGGAACCCTGGGCTGGGGGGCCTGGTGTGGGGCTGAGACTCCTGGCTCCCAAGATATCCCTCCTGGATTTCTATCCACCACATGTGGATGAGGGACCAGCCCGTCCAGTGTCTGCGTCCCTCCTACCCATCTGGATGGATGTGGTTTCTTTAATTCCATATTGTCAGACTTCCATTCAACTCGATTTCTGATGGTTCTGTGTGATGGCAGTTCTATATTTTATTTGTAATTTTGATGTGGTTGTGCAAAGAGGTGAGCCATGTCTGCTTATGCTGCCATCTTTGACCAGAAATAAGAATTAAAAAAAAAAAAATTATTTATTTATTTGTTTGTTTATTTATTTTATTTTTAGAGAGAGGGGAAAGGAGAAAGAGAGGGAGAGAAACATCACTGTGTGCTTGCCTCTCACTCGCACCCCCAACTGGGGACCTGACGTGCAACCTAGTCATGTGCCCTGACTGGGAATCGGACCAGCGATACTTGGCTCACAGGCCGACGGTCAATCCACGGAGCCACAGCAGCCAGGAGAAGTAAGAATTTTTTTATAGTTTTTAAGAACACATATCATGATTGCACTCTATATCAAGTAAACTTCATAGACCAGTTTCTGCCTACATGGGTTTATAATCTAAGACAACTTCAACACAAACAAGCATGTTGCAGGAAAAGAATTTCTGTATGTGTCAAGAGCTTTGAGACTATTTTTTTAATTGTGAAGTTTATTTTAAATTCTTTTGCTAAACTGAAGAGGAAGGGAGCTTAATGAGGAACAGAATATCTATATAGTCTTAACAAATTGCCTCATTAATTGTTTATAAGTTACAAAAGGAAAATCCTTAAGCAAAAGAATCAGACTTTCACCAAATGACCAAAATCAACATCACCAGTAAGGCCAAATGGGCATCATGTGACTCCAGATATGAGACCCTCAGAAAGACATATCACTTATGTAGTATTCTAGCCAGATCTGCATTACTTGAATCAAATCATGAGAAAACATTGTACAAACCCATGGCAAGGGGCATTCTATAAAATAACTAGCCCATACTTTTTAAAAATAATGAATGAGATAAAAATAATGGTGAAAGACAAAAAAAAAAAAAAAATAGGAGACTTAGGGACTATTCCAGATTGAAAAAGACAAACTATATGTGACAGCTAAATGCAACCTCTGATCCTGGACTGGATCCTCTACTAAAAAAAAAAAAAAGCCATAAAATACATTGTTGAAACAATCAATAAAATTAAAACATGGACTATAGATTAAATTTTAAAACAGCATCAATGCTAAATTTTCCAATTTCAACAATTGTATTGTGGTTATGTAAAATATGTTAGGGTACATAGGAAATACATACCGAAGGATGATGAAGAATAAATGTACGTAATATCTGCAAAAGGTTCAGAAAAAAGCATCTGTGTGTGTGTGTGTTGAAAGAGAAGGAATATGATAAAGTAAGTGTGACAAATTATTAAAAATTAGTAACTATGGTTAATGGGTGCATACACATTTTTAATTTTTTTTTTTTTGCAACTTTTCTCTAAATTTGAAATTATTTCAAACTAAAAGTTGAAGAACCTGTTTTGATCTCAAGAGCATGCAGAGACCTGGAGTGGATGAGTCATGCACACAAGTGAAGGTCATGTTTCCTCTTCTGCTTTGGAGTGAGCTCTGATTGTAGCTTTAGGGATGGTTCTTTTTCAATAGATTTTCCAGAGATATTTCATGTAACTCACAATTAGAAATTGCCAAAGCACTTCAGTTTCAGAAATACAAATAGCCAAATAGCTGTTAGTTTTCAGAGGCAGGAAAGGAACTTGTATTTTAAAAGGCAAGTTGTTTAAATAAAACGTCTGGCATCAAATTGTTGTATTAACTCTCCTTTGATTGGCACCTTTCACTAAGCTATGTCTAAGCAGATAAACTTGCTCTCATTTTTAATCCTTTACTTTTTATAATACTGGTAGAGTTAGCGAATAAGGGGCCATGGCTTTAAGTTTAGAGATGCATAAAAACATAGGAATTATTTTAACAGATCAATAATCCCTCTTGCTTATCTGTCTCTGAATTGCTCCAAGGACCTGGCAATAGCAATTCTTGTATTTATTTATCTTAATAGCTTTATTGAGATATAATTCACATACATACATTTTACTCACTTTAAATGTAGAATTCAGTGGTTTTTAATATATACACAGAGGTGAAAACACCACCACAATCTAATTTTAGAACATCTCCATCATCCCAAATACAAACTCCATGCTCATTAGCACTCATTCCCCATTTCTTCTTCTCCCTCGGCCCTTGGGAACCATGAAGTTATTACCTGTGTCAATGGACTTGCCTATTCTGGACACCTCATATAAATGAAATCATACAATATATGGTCCTTTGTGACTGGCTTCTTACCCTTAGCATACTGTTTGCAAGATTCACCCATGTTACAGCGTGTATCAGTACTTCATTTCTTTTTATTGCTGAATGATATTCTGTCATAGGGATATACCACGTTGTTTATTCATTCATCAGATGATGAACATTAGGGTTGTTTGTGCTTTTTAGCAATTATGAATAACGCTGCTATGAACATTTGTGTGGATGTATATTTTAATTTCTCTTGAGTATATATGTAGGAGTGGAATTGCTGTGTCATATGGTAACCCTATGTTTAACATTTTGTGGAACTGCCAGACTGTTTTCTAAAGTGGCTGTACCATTTTACATTCACACCAGCAACACGTGAGGGTTCCAATTTCTCCACTTGCTATTGTCTGTCTTTTTTATTATAACCATCCTAATGGATGTGAAGTGGAATCTCATTATAACTTGCATTTGCATTTCCCTAATGACTAATGATGTTGAGCATATATTCATGTGCTTATTGGCCATTTTTATATTTTGGAGTTATATTTAGATCCTTAGCTAATTTTTAAATTGGGTTATTTACTTATTAATAAATGATTTTCAGACTTCCTTGTATATTCCAAATATAAGTTTCTTATTGGACATTTAATTGGCAATGACAATTTACACAGATTGGCTATCATTTGACTGCTTTTTCTACTTAAAAAATCTCTTGGATATATTGCAATTTCAATATGTATGAGCAAGTCTCAATTTCCTTAAGAAAACTGTTGAATAGCATTCCATATTTGAAATATTCCCTAATAATTGCCACCTGAATGAGGTCTTTCATCTGTACTCTTATAGGGCATATTCTGAACTGCACTCTTCTATATTTTGGGGGTGTTAGTCAAATCCACTCTACTAGATTTATGCTAAGATTGAGAAACATCTATTTTGTATCTTTTTTGGATGTGTGTGTGATTTTCTCACACAACTCTTAGGATATACCACTCTGCTGTTGGTAAGTTTACAGTAGAAGAGTCCCGCTGGCTCACTGTAAACTCTCAAAAGAGACTTTTTTCCCTTTGTGTCTTGTTTACAATGCTGCAGAATACATAATCGTAGGGTTGGAAAAGACTCAGTGGGTCCTGCAGTCCAATGGAACTCACAGTGTTGCCCATAGGCTGGTACCAGTCCACAATTTCTTACTGAACCATGATGATTGAGTACAGAAATGGAGAGTGTTTAGAAACTGTTCTTGTATTTGATATTGCTGTGAAAGCCAAGCACATAATATTGTATAAAAAAATATCAGACCATAGTTGATAATAAATTTAAAAAAAACCTTCAGCAGAGAAAATTGAGAAATACTTCTGTAGTCCAATCTGTCACCCGCAGCAAAAATACTTTCTGTAACCAATCACTAGAATTTATTTAAGCAGTTTAGTTTATTCACAGAAGATTTATTTGACCTCTACAATATGTTGTGAACTGATTAAGCTACAGGCCCATATCCTGGTTTTTCACTTACTATGTGTATGAACATGAGGAAGGTTCTTTATCTCTCGGCCTCGGTTTCCCAATTTCCACCTCCATAAAATGGGGGAAATAAGAGAACAAGTTCTCAAAGGGTTATTTTGAGGAATAGATGAGTAAATAAATATATATATATTTAGAAGAATTTATATATATTACGTGTTATAAAATATACATTTAGAACAGTTTATATAGATTATATATTTAGAATAGTTTTTATATATTACACAGTATATATAATTAGAACAGTCCCTGGTACATGATAATCATTCAATACATGTTAGTGAAATTAATGATGATGCTCATGCTGGGGACAGTGATGCTGGATATTGCAGATACATTATGTAGAGCTATAGCCCTTGCTATCTGGTAGCTAATGAGGGAGTATGGACAAACACACAATTTCAGTGCAGCAAGTGCTGAGACAAGATGAGTATATAAGGTATCCAACCTTGTCCAAGAGGGTATATTAGCGTAAAGCTAAACTTCTGTGAAAAAAAAAAGAGCTTAAATATAGTGACTTAAAGACTACAGAAGTGTACTCTCCTTTACCTAATAGTTCTGAAGTAGATAGTTGTGTTAGTAATGTAGGCTGATTCCCATAACAAACAATTCCCGAATTCAAGGGTCTGTTAACAATGAAATGCCTATTTCTTGCTCACATCATCGTCCAATCAGGTGATTAAACAAGTGGCCTTTCTTGTGGTCATTTAGAGACGTGGACTCTCTGACTCTGAGCGACCGTGTATGCATGAAGTGGGGGGAAAATGAATGGATCCACTAAGGGATCCACTAAGGGTATATATATAGTTGGAGACTTGAACATGGGGGAAGAGGATGACAAGCAATAAGGCTGGAGAGGCAGAGGAGGGGCCAGGTCATAAAAGGCCGTAAATGCCAGGTTAAGGAATCTGGGCATATAAATATTATAGAGGAATTAAGATAGAAATGTAATATTAGGTTTTAAAAACTTTTTAAGAACATTGTGGCTGTAATATAGAGAGAATTTTGGAAGGAAGCAAGAGGGCACCGTTTAGAATCAAATCTATTGCAGTAATCCAGGCAGAAGCTGATGGTTTGAATCAAGGTAGTATCAATGGGAAATGAGGGAATTAAGTTAATTTGGAGAGTATCTTCAGGGCTTGCAGACTGACGGACTAGGAAGAACTGGCAAGAATGAGGGTGAGGACCAGGATGACATCCTGCTGACCATTCTCTGAAATGAGGAACCTGAAGGAGGAGAGTGTGAGGCATGGGCCCCAGTGGGAGATTATGAATTCAAGTTCGGTTACATTGAGTTTCAGGTGACTCTGGGGTTTTGCAATGACATCCCCCAGTTGGTCTTTGGAGAGGGAGGCTCGGATTTCAGAAGAGAGTGCTGGAAGTAAGGTCTCATAATGTATAAATGGCAGTTAAAACAATTGGAGTCACTAAAACAGCAGAGGATACCGCGTAGAATGAGAAAAGAGTAGACCCATGACAGAGCCTGGTGGAGCCTCAGTGAGCATCAGTGAACAACAGATGTGAGAGAGAACACAAAGGAGCCTTAGAAGAGTGGCCAGAGGAGTCAGACAGGTGGCAAGAGAGAGTAATGTCAGAGAAACCGCAGAAATAGATGATTTCAGAAAAGGAGGATGTAGTAACAGTGTCATGTAAGAGAAATTGCAAAGAGCGTTTATCAACAGTGACATTACAAAGATCAGTTTGGGCCATGGAGGCATAAGCCAGACTGGGTGGACTGACAGAGGAGTGAAGGCTATATGGAGGGCAGATCTCAAGTACATGCGACTCTCAGAAAGTCGGGCTTCAAAGAGGATGGGAGAAAGAGGCAGTAGTTTTATGGAATGTGAGGCTGGAGGAGTTGGCTTTATCTAGGTGATGGGAGAAATCTATGCATGATCACCAAAGAGAAAGAACATAATTGGTGGAGCTGGAAAAAGAATCTAGAGCATCCATGGATGGGATTAATCTTAAATATGGGTTCCCTTCCCCATAACTAATTTCCTTTGTGTAAAATTCTAAGTAGTAAAACTACAGAGTTGGGCAGAAGTAGGTTTACAGTTGTGAGTACACGAAACGGTTTATTCTTATATTATTAATTATTGTATTATCTTCCATGCGAACAACTGCAAACCTAATTTTTTCCCCACCCTGTATTTCTTTCTTTCTTTTTTTCAGGATAAAAGGAATATATATACACCCTGTATTTCTTATACTGAAGGGAAATGATTCCTTGTTCCTTTCATCTGAGTCTTATTTCTGCTTCCTCAACTCTTACATGGCTGCAATCTTATTTCCTTTTCAGTTTCTTATATAAACAACCAGAGTTCCTTCAAGCATTTTTCACATGAGTTGATTTCAAGGTTTCATTTGAGCAATGTTTAGCTTAAAATGTCAAACCTTGAACTGTTAAGAAATATTCCAGATGCGGTTTGGCACATATGGTACCAAGCCCACTGTTTATGTTTTCTTTTTTGATCTGGACACTATATATTTATTACTGCTCTATAAATTGCATTCTGAACTTTTTAGATATCACATTGTACAAACATTACCTATTGTGCTTATAAACAATTAAAACCCCTAAGGTTTGTCCACCCCCACCCCCCAGGAACTGCTTTTAAGCCAGCTCTCCTATGTTAAAAGCTGGCTATAGGTCTCAAGTTTACTTTTGCTACTTTTGAATTATTATTCAAAGCTGTCATCCTCTTGAGTAGGATATGGAATCTGATATCCAACATATTTACTCTTCCCTAGTCGGTGTTGTCAGGTTCAACCTACACAGACTTGTCGTGGGAAGCAGAATCCAGAGATGATTCACAGCCCCTGAGGTCCATACCTTAGTGTAATCCTCTCCCCTGCGTGTGGGTGGGACCAGTGACTTGCTTCCAACCAATAGGGTATGGCAAAGGCGAGGGATTTTGCATATGTAATGAATATCCCTAAGCAGTTATCTTTCAGTTAATCAAAAGAGAGATCATCCAGGGTGGGCCTGACCTAACCAAGGGAGCCCTATAAAAGAGACTTCAGACCTTCCCTGAAGAAGAGACTTGAAGCAGGAGAGACTCAATTGCTAGCCTTAAAGAACCAGCCATATTCGGAACAACTATGGAAAGGGTGGCCTCTAGGAGTCAGCACCCCCCAGTCCTCTGACCGCAAGGACCAGGATGCTGCTGATAACCTGAATGAGCTTGGAAAACATCCTTGAGTCTCAAATGAGACCATGGTCCCCACCAACTCTTTTATTGCACAGGACCTAGCTAAGGACCCATGAAAAGGGAGATAATCAATGTAGGTTGTTCTAACATGCTAAGTTTGTGGCAATTTGTTATGCATCCTAGAAAATGGATGTACTTGTCAGCAGCATTACCACTCATGTCTTGTGTGAAAGACAGTTGCACTGTACAGGGAGAGGGCACCATCCTTCAAAATTCCCTCCACTACTCCTCACCCGTGGCTTCCATTGCATCCCTGATGCTCCTTGCCCTTGCAGGTTAATAAACTTTGATTGGTGAGAGGTAGAAAACATCACCACAGTGGAACATGTATCAGCTTCTGAGCCAGAAGAAAACTGCCTCCATGAAAACAGACATTGAAAACCAGTACTGTTTTTGTTGTATATTATTGCAATGCTCATTAATTGGCTCCGCTGATTCATTCTATGACAAAGCATCTGAATCAGGCATTAGTGGATCACCTCTGTTATTGTCAGAGAGCCATTTGCCTCAGGATAAAGAATGTCTGTTAATATTCTGGGCACGCTTGAGACTCTTGACTAAGAGGCCAATCCTGCCCTCTCATTAGTACTTCGGAGGTGTTAAGACCTTCATTAAGATTTTACTTCCTTTAATGTGGTTACCTTGGCATGTTTTCTGAATGACCTTAGTGACTCGGGGAGGACTTTATTATTATTTCCAAATAATTGGCAAGAATGCAGAAAGTAATTGGATTTGGCATACCTCGTAGCATCACATTGAATTGGTTTTAGAAGAGCTCCTAAAGAAACGCTTTATTTAAATCAGAACAAAAAAGATTTCCTGGAGATGCTGATGAGTTTCTATGACATTCAGTGAGTAATGCTGCCGTCAACACCAGGCATCCATGTAGACAGATAGTATGACACCAATGTATATAGACTCCTTAATGCTGAGGGAGGAGCAGAAGGCAAAGTTTCTTCTTCTACCCCATTGCAGAAAGTTAGTAGGAATATAAGTGAAAATCCAGGAGGCTGAATGGATTCTATGTTGACTGATGGACAAGTGAACAGAAAACTTCAGTTTCTGGGGTGATTTTGGATTTCAGACATGCCCTCAGGCAACAGCACTGGACCTGAACAAAGGCAGGCTTTTATAACCTCAGCACTATCGGCATTTCGGGCAGAATAATTCTGTGTGTGTGTGTGCGCGCACGCACGCATGGGTGAGTCCTGTGCATTGTAAGATGTCCAGCAACATCCCTGGCCTCTACCCATTAGATGCCCCAGCCTCAGCCCCCCATAAGTTGTGACAACCAAAAATGTCTCCAGACTTTATCAAATGTCCCCTGGTGGCAAAATCACAGTTGGGAACCGCTGCTCTAAAATAAGCAAACACACACTTAGTTTTTTGCCCCATGTTTGTTCCTTGTGATGATTTAATTTTTACAATTCAGATTAATCAAAATGGTTAACAGCAGACATTGGGCAAAAATAGTAACAAAAGCAAAAATGGAGCATTTGCTTTTGTCTGTGCAGAGACTGAGATATGTAAAAATTCAGTATTGAAGGGTTTCCAGGGCCGTGTGTCTGCTCCTGAGCTTTGTTTTAAGTATGTGCATTCTTTGCCTGTGTTTTGTATTCCAGAATTTAAAAAAGAACCTTTTGTTGTTGAGCATGTTGCAGTGGTCCCCTTTATTTTTTTCTTTTTTGAAGCAAGTTATTCTTGTTCTGTATTTTCTGTAGACTTTCGTTGTTTTTGTTTAAAAATGGCATTATAAAGGACCCCTCAAAAAACAGTGTTTGTTTGCTTATTTTAGAGCGGTGGTTCTCAACTGGGATACAGGTTCGTTTTGTTTTGTTTTTCATTCTTATTTGAATATTGGTTTGCATAATGACCCGGGAATTCAGCCCTTCTACTACCACAAATTTAACAAGTCACCATGAAAATCCAGAAGGAAGTGGGCAACTCTGGTTTCTGTTCTGATTTTTTGCTGTCTCTTTCCTAAAACCCACACTCCTACTGGGACCACCCTTACCATTTTCAATCTAATTCTAAGCTTCTCATAGAAGAAGTGTCATCAAGAGCATGGTCGCTCAAGAGTTGCCACCACCCAAAAAATGGGATTGAATTGTCATGGAACCGATAATTGGAAAGAGCATCAGTTATCAACAAATATAATGCTTAAGTAGAGAGAAGACTTAAAAACTCAAAAGGCAGATCCGAAATTTCATCAATTTGTCCATGGATATTTAATTATTTACTGTAAGAGGTGATTTTCAATTCTCCAAAGCACTGTACACGCCCCAGAGAAGGGAGAAGCACCATGTGCTAAATGAGGAAGGCAGCCTGGCTAAGCTAACAAGCGGGACTAAGAGGTTGAATCCATTTACAGAACTTAAGTTTCCTGCTGTTTATTCCATGTTACCCAAGCTTCCTGAGAGCAATGAAATTATCTCCAAGTGAAAGACCAAGACTTGGGAGAGAAATTGAGCACGGAAAATCAATACTAAGTTTCAGTGGTTCCTGACCAGAACATTAAACTCCTTTTCATAGCAGAAAGAGAGAGAGAGAGATCCAAGAGACTTAGTCCTGTCTCCCTGGTTGGTGGGCAACATCACAAACAATCTTAGATTTGGGTTTCCTTAAAAACGATAAAAATCACTTAACTGAGAGGTTAGCTATTTTTTCCCAATGGTGTCAATACTGATGAGAGATTTTTGTCTTTGAGTTGGCATTTTAATTAGGTACTAACTTTTTCTGTGAAAATAAAGATGGAAGGGATTATTTGGGCTGCAGTCTTTTGAAAGCAGAACACTTGTCAATAACATCAGAAAATACTGGCAGGGAAGAAGGACAGAAACGATCCCCTGATCTTTTCTCATGAGGTGCGCTTTGAATCTGATGTTGTTAAATAAGAGACAAATGAATGTAGTATAGTTTGGAAAAGGTGTTATTTTAGTCAGTCCTGTAGGTATGTGATCTTGATCGTTTTTCTCCCTCACAATTGCTAAAGATCAGTTTTATAACTTGTACATCTATATATTATTTACATGTATTGATTTGTATGTATGCATATATCTGTATGTATATGACTCTATAGCAGAGGTTGGCAAACTATGGCCTGAGGGTCAAATACAGCCTGCTGCCTGTTTTCGGAAAAAAATTTCTGTTGGAACACAGCCATATATATTTACACACTTATGTATTGTCTGTAGTTGTTTTCATGCTACAATGACAGAGTTGAGTAGTCATGACAGACTGTATAGCCCCTTTTCAGAAAAACATTTACTTACCCCTGTTCTAGAGCCAGATCTTTGTATTTGGCACATGTTGGAATCAGAAAGAATAAATATTCTTTTTTAAAAAGTTTTGTAAGTTTGTAAATATTTAAATTATGTAACATTTGATATATTTTGCATAGGGGGTTATTCTGTTTTTTTCTTCTAATTTTTGAACTTGGATGCTTTGGCTTTTTGCTTCTTTATTTACTTATTTAATTACAATCAACATTCAATATTATATTAGTTTCAGGTATATAACAGTGATTAGACATTTATATACCTTATAAAGTGATCACCCCAATAAGTCTAGTACCAACCTGGCACCATACATAGTTATTACAGTATTATTGACTATAATTGACATTGTAGTCAACACCGGCAACTCCTGCGGCGCACCTGAAGCCAAGCTGTATTGACTTTGTCTTTCCCTTGGACCCTTCAGCTGCGAAGAGAGGGGGGGTCTGCTGCATGGGCAACAGCAGACCCTCCATATCACCCTGCCCAGGCTCTGTAGCTTCAGTTTCACTTGAGAGGACACTCCAGCGTCATCACAAGATGTCGACTCAACACGGGAGGAGACAGATACCGGTTATAAGCTCATCCGATTGGCGAAGGAAACGAGCGTCAGGGGTCTCCTCTGACGGTGGGAGAGGTCATCGCACCTCACTGGAAAGCTACCGTCTCGCCATGGCTCGCCTGCCCCACTGGGTGCGTGGGGATCAGAGAGGCGCCTCTCGAAAAGTGGGCCACAAAACACCCGCACCAGTTAATTCCAAGCAAACAACAATAAAGAAGCCTCCGGCTCTTCGCCTCGCTAGCTGGAACATCAGGACCATGTGCCCCGGACTTACTGCAGACCTTCCGTGGATCAAGGGTGCCAGGAAAACCGCTGTCATCGATAGGGAACTGGCACGACTAAACATCGACATTGCGGCTCTACAGGAGACCCGGTTGGCCGACAACGGAACTATCAGAGAAACCAACTACACCTTCTACTGGCAAGGGAAGTCTCCGGACCAACCAAGACAGCACGGTGTTGGGTTCGCTGTGAAGAACACGCTTGTTAACTCCATAGAGCCACCCACAGGAGGCACAGAGAGATTACTTACCCTCCGATTGTCAACAACTTTCGGCCCAGTCAGCATTCTTAGCGCGTATGCCCCAACCCTCTGCGCCACCACCGAAGAGAAAGAACAGTTCTACCATGCACTGGACAAAGCATTATCCAAGATTCCCAGAAGTAACGCTCTCTATCTCCTTGGAGACTTCAACGCAAGAGTAGGAGCCGACCACATGGTCTGGCCCACCTGCCTTGGAAACTTTGGGAGAGGAAAGATCAATGAGAATGGTCAGCGACTGCTTGAGCTTTTGTGTCACCACGGCCTGTGCGTGACAAACACATTCTTCAAGTGCAAAGAGATCCACCAGGTGTCATGGAGGCACCCCCGCTCCCGTCATTGGCACCAGCTTGACCTCGTCATCACCAGAAGAACGGATATTGGCAGCACCCTCCTCACCCGCAGCTACCACAGTGCAGACTGCGACACGGACCATGCCCTCGTGGTAAGCAAGGTGCGCATAATGCCGAAGAGGTTGCACCACTCCAAGATGAAGGGTCACCCACGCATCAACACCAGTTGTGCCAGCAACCCAGTTAAGACCCAGCAATTCATCAACAAGATGGAAGATGCACTCGGCGAGGGAGTGGCGGCAGATGACATTATCGAATCCAATTGGCCACGTCTCCGCGACGCCATATACAACTCCGCCATTATTGCTTATGGGAAGAAAGAGCGGAAGAACGCTGACTGGTACGAGGCTCACTGGGAAGAAATGGAACCCGTGATCGAGGCTAAGAGGAAGGCCCTACTGGCTTACAAGGTCACGCCCACTCCCAGTACACTTCAAGCTCTACGGGCTGCCAGGAGCAAAGTCCAGAAGACCGCCCGCCACTGTGCCAACACCTATTGGCTAAACCTGTGCAGAAGCATCCAGGAAGCCGCCGATATAGGCAACGCACGAGGAATGTATGAGGGTATCAAGAAGGCAACAGGCCCAATCCCCTCCAAGATCGCCCCCCTTAAGTCCAAGACAGGTGAGGTCATCACTGACCAGGAACAGCAAATGCGGCGGTGGACCGAGCACTACCTCGAGCTGTACGCAACGAAGAACACCGTAACAGACACTGCTCTTAACGCCATCCCAGACCTACCAGTCATGGAGGAGCTAGACACCCCACCTACTGCGGCAGAACTCGGCAAAGCCATCGACCGCCTCGCTTGCGGGAAAGCACCAGGAAGCGACGGAATCCCTCCAGAAATCCTATAGAGCGGGAAACCAGTCCTGCTACAGCCGCTCCACCATCTACTCTGTCTCTGCTGGAAGGAGGGTTACATCCCCCAGGATATGAGAGACGCCAACATTATCACCATGTACAAGAACAAAGGAGACCGCAGCGACTGCAACAACTACCGGGGCATCTCTCTCCTCAGCGTCGTCGGCAAAGTATTCGCCCGGGTCGCTCTTGCCCGCCTGCAGACCCTTGCTTCCCGCGTCTACCCAGAGTCCCAGTGTGGCTTCAGAGCTGGCCGATCAACAGTGGACATGATCTTCTCCCTACGCCAGCTGCAGGAGAAGTGTCACGAGCAGCATAAACCACTCTACCTCGCCTTTATTGACCTCACGAAGGCGTTTGATCTGGTCAGTCGAAGCGGACTCTTCAGCTTGCTACGGAAGATTGGCTGTCCACCACATCTGCTTGCTGTGGTCATGTCCTTTCACGACAACATGCACAGCACGGTGTCCTACAACGGCGCAACCTCTGAGGCCTTCCCAGTCAGCAGCGGAGTAAAGCAGGGCTGCGTCCTCGCGCCTACGCTGTTCGGAATCTTCTTCTCCATGCTCCTCCAATACGCCTTTAAGGACTGCAGCGAGGGTGTCTTCATTCACACCAGATCCGATGGCAAGCTCTACAACCTGGCCCGTCTACGAGCCAAGACCAAAGTCAAAGAGGTGCTCATCCGTGAGATGCTCTTCGCCGACGACGCAGCTTTGACATCACACTCCGAAGAGGGACTCCAGCAGCTAGTCACTTGCCTTTCCCACGCATGCAAGGAGTTCGGACTAGCCATCAGCCTGACGAAGACGAATGTTATGGCTCAAGGCACGGGGACTCCCCCATGCATCACCATCGACGGATACACCCTGGAGGTTGTCAACGACTTCACTTACCTCGGGTCCACCATCTCGAGCTCTCTGTCAGTCGACTTGGAGGTCAACCGGAGAATCGCCAGGGCAGCCACAGTTATGGCCAGACTGAACCGGCGAGCGTGGAACAATTCCAGCCTCACTGAGAAAACCAGACTGCGCATCTACCAAGCCTGCGTACTCAGCACTCTCCTCTATGGCAGCGAGACGTGGACCACCTACGCAAGGCACGAAAGGAAACTCAACAGCTTCCACATGAGGTGCCTGCGACGCGTCCTGCATGTCGCCTGGCAGGATAAGGTCCCCAACACCGAGGTGCTGAAGCGAGCCAATATGAGCAGTTTGCATGCAGTTCTTAGCGAGAGACACCTCAGGTGGCTCGGCCATGTCAAAAGAATGGATGCAGGCCGTATCCCCAAAGACCTCCTCTACGGCGAGCTAGCAGAAGGCAAGAGGATGACAGGGCGCCCAAAACTGCGGTTCAAAGACATCTGCAAAAAGGACATGACACAATGCTCCATCAATCTCAACACATGGGAAGTTCAAGCAGACGACCGCCTAGCCTGGAGGCTCGCGGTCAGGCAAGGTACGTCACGCGCGGAGGCTGCGCGCAACGAGGAGGCGGTCCAGAAAAGATCGAGGCGGAAGCAGCGTCAGCAGCAGCAACAACAGCCATCTGCCTTCACCTGTAACAAGTGCGGCAGGGATTGTCACTCCCGAATCGGACTGCACAGCCATTCTCGGCGGTGCAGATAGACTCTCAGGAAGCTACGCCATCGTCTCTCGAGACGGACGGCTGCCGACGACGATTGACTATATTTCCTATGCTGTACTTTACACCTCTGTGACTATTTTTATAACTGGCAGTGTGTACTTATTAATCCCCTTCACCTTTCTACCCATCCCCCCCCCCCCGCTCTTTCTGGCAAGTATCAGCTTGTTCTCTTTATCTATGAGTTTGCTTCTGTTTTGTTTCGTTTGTTCACTTATTTTGCTTTTTAGATTCCACATATAAGTGAAATTGTCCTGTATTTCTCTTCCTCTGGCAAACTTATTTTACTTAGCATGACACTCTCTAGGTCCATCCATGTTGTTGTAAATGGTGATATTTCATTCTTTTTTATTGCTGCATAATATTCTATTCTCTATTATATACATATTATATATATATATAACATAACAATATCTTTTATAACTATACTTATGTACATATTTTTAGGTGAGTTGAACTACTAAAAATGCAAATGGAAAATACAGTCATCTGTAGTTTTAGTACATTGACCAGGACCTGGAGTTTGCTAATGAGACTAATCCTAAGTGCAGAGCAATCAGCTGGTCCTGGGAGCTAAGAGAAATCAGAATTCACAGAGAGAAATGAAATCCATGAACCTAGAGGGCCAGAACCGCTGAGATAAAGAAGCACTACTTGGATCCCCTTCTCCAGGGCATGGTGGCTAAGAGAAGACTCTAGCCACCTACCTGATTTATAAGCCACACTGGATATGTTAGGCAGCTATGATATTTATTCTTTTGATTATCCAGTCCTTGGCTCTGCCATACATATGCTACCGACTTCTCCACCCCAAACTGGTCATTCTAATAAAGAACTCCAACCCCCAAACCTTCTCCAACATGTAAAAATTTATGTATGTGAAGTTTGTTCAATTCTAAAAGACAGAGATAAACGTATCGTGTTAACCATCTTTTCTTATGAGATGTCTTCTCCTAAAATTAGCCAGTAGTCACTGTCCAAAATTTAACACCCGTTGTTCTTCAACAAAGATAATCATTCTTATTGCCCAAGCCAGCAGCAAGTATGTTTCTGAGGTAAAGCCATTTAACAGTAGGAAGTATCTGTTTTTCATTATTTTGAATTTTTTCAGATTGTTTATTTCTATGAGCCCTGACACCTACTTGTATTTCACCTGTCCTTACTTAATAGTCTCATTCTTCTTTGGCTTTAACCAACTCCTTTCCTTCTGCCATTTCCCTTAGTAAATTCAGACCAGCCACCTGTTTGTCGCTCACTCCATGGTCTCTCTTCACTTGGGCCTTATTCTTCTGTATAACTATCTGAAACAAGTCAATAATATTTTTAAATGATTGCATATTTAAAATAATATGAGTTTTGTGACAATACTGCATTGTTCATTTCTGTCTGACGTGGTAAAAATGTGGGAAACATTTTAGGTTTTAAAAAACCCTAACTAATTTGCTAAATGTTATTATATCCATATAACTATAAAGATTTTTTAATATATTTTTAATATGCTTTATTGTTTATGCTATTACAGTTGTCCCAATTTCTTTTCCCTTTGTTCCCCTCCTCCCAGTGACCCCCCTCCCTCAAGTTGTCCCCCACCTTAGTCCATGTCCATTGGTTGTGATTATACTTCTTCTCAACATCTTCCTATCTACTCCACTCCCTCCTACTATGCTTCTTAATTCCTGTACCATCTCCCTCCCTTTCCCCCTTGCCCCTCCCCGCTGACCTCCCCCCATAATGTTCCCCATACCTATAATTCTCTTCCCACTCTCGTTGCCTACTTAGTCTGCCTTTGTTTCAATTCCCTACCTTCTGTTGTTGGTTGTTGTGATACAGTTTTCATTTTAATGTTCATAGTTTTGATCCTCCTTCTCCTAAACGAGTCCCTTTAACATCTCATATAACAGTGGTTTGGATCTGATGAACTCCTTCAGTTTTACTTTGTCGTGGAAGCACTTTCTCTGCCCTTCTATTCTGAATGACAGCTTCAGTGGATACAGTAATCGTGGTTGTAGGTTTTTGCTTTTCATTACTTTGAATATTTCTTGTCAGTCCCTTCTTGCCTGCAAAGTTTCTTTTGAGAAATCAGCTGAGAGTCTTATTGGGACCCATTTGTACATAATTCTCTTCTTCTCTCTTGCTGCTTTTAAGATTCTCTCTTTATCCTTAATTTTTGACATTTTGATTATAATATGTCTTGGAGTGATTCTCCCTGGGTCCAGTTTTTTTGGAACTCTCTGTGCTTCCTGGACCTGTAAGTCCATTTCCTTCCTCAAGTTAGGGAGGTTCTGCTTCATTATCTTTTCACATAATTTTTCAATTTCTAGTTCTTCTTCTTCACCTTCTGGCAACCCTATGATTCGGATGTTGGCCCACTTATAGCTGTCCGATAAGTTTCTGAGCCTCTCCTCATTTTCCTCACTTCTCGTTTCCTCTTTCTGCCCTGGTTGACTGTTTGTTCCTTTCCTATGTTCCGATTTGTTGATTTGATCCCTGGTTTTCTTGCCCTCACCAGTAGTTTCGTATGTGTTTTTGTTCATTTCATCAGGACTAGCCTTCATTCCTTCCCTGTCTTGTTTAAGATCTGTTAGGTCTGTAAGCATTTTTATAAGCAAAGCTCTGAACTGAGCCTCAGAAAGATTTCCTATCTGCTGCTTCCTTAGATATTTGCTGTCTGGTCAGCTGAGTCATTGGGATCTCTATCATGATCTGTGCCGTCCTGACAGTTTTGTGTTTACCTTTGCTTCCTGGGCAGGGCTGTCACACCTCCTATGCTATAGGGGGTGACCTGTCTCACCACGCTGTAGTGTTTTCTGCGAGGGTGGGGGTCCAAGATGATTTCCTGCCGTTCACTCTCCGCTGAGAGACTGGGAGCCTCCTCCTCTGTCCCCACCCCCTCTGGGCCTCACAGTCCAAGGCAATGGAGGTCTGCCTTCCTTGGCCTGGAATTGCAAGCTGACGGGTCTGGTCTGCAGCCAGGGGTGCTCCCCAGGCGCTTCTCGCCTCCCTCTAAATACAGGTGTCTGTGCTTACCACTGTCCTGCCTCCATCGCTGCTGCTGCCGCGGACAGCACAGCTTGAACTCTCCTCCCCAGCTTCGCCCCTCCTACCTGTCCAGACGAGCACCACTTCTTTATAACTTCATATGTTGGACTTCCATTTATTTTCTGGAACTTCTGGTTATTTCTGGTTTTGCGGTAGTTGTATTCCTTCTTAGTTGTGGAGGGAAATGGAGCGTGTCAGTCTAGGCCTCCATCTTGGCTGGAAGTCTCCTGTGTTTTTTTGCACTATAAAGATTTTTATAGTGTTGATTTGTCATAGGGTATTTAATACTATTTCAAGTCAGCTCCAACATGCATTTAAAGTACTTGATCTGAGGTTTACCACTAGTTTGTCTGTGTGTCCACCTAGAATTTATGAATATTCAGGCAGCTGCTTGGCTTCTTCAAGGTACTTCTAGAGATCTGGTAAATGGAACATGGGAACCAGAGGACCAGTGGAAGTAACAGGGGTAATGACTGGTTTCCAATCTTAAGAATAAAAAAGGAAAAGCACACATAGAAGAAAGTCAAAAGACTCATTCCCAACTCTAGCAAGAGGATGGAATGAGTGACATCTAGGACTAGTGGAGCTAGATTTCCTGTAAAAGTTCCTTCTTTAAAATTCATCTTTGCTTAAAACTTGTGCCCTTGGTTTGTTGTTGTTTGTTATGACCAATACACTTTGATCTGTCTTAGATCAGAGTTCTTCAAGGTCTCCCTATTTCATAAACCAAGGGTCATAGAATTTTAAAGCTGGAGGGAACTGTGAAAATATGTGTTAGGCAAAGCCATATCTTTGTGCTATCATGTATCACTATAAGCAGGGAGAGGCATCTCAAAAAGCTTAAGAAGTTCAAAATTTGTCATTTGGTTTTTATTTCACTGTGCTTAGAATCTTGATTTTAGATCTCTGAATCATGCCCTCCAATGCCTTAAACTCAACCTCAGTGAAAGCAAGCTCATTTATTCCCTGGCTTTCAAGCCTCTGCCTTCTATGCCCCTCCATCATCACCATTCCCATTGCTCCATGGAGAGTATGCAATTTGAGCTAGGCCAGACTCAGAGCATAAAAAGAATTTTGATAGTTTGAGAGGAGAAAGAAGATAGCATGGCAGAGATGGCCACTTGTCATACAATATTCAGTCTCCCCTTTCAAGTAAATGGAGTCTGCTCCTCCAATTTAGCCAGTCTTGTGGCCACCTAGCCTCCCTCATTGCTAGATGTGGTCATGTGATTAAGTTCTGGCCAATTAGATGGCCAGGAAGACAAACACTTAGGCAACCCATCCATAAAAGGAAGAAGGTATGTTCTTATCCACTCTCCTACCCACCTCCTCCATCCTGTTGATTAAAATGTGATTGTGGTGTCAAATCATCTTAGACCATGAAGATGAGGACAACACGAGGTGTCAGAGCAAGTAGCTGGAAGGGGTCTGGTTGTTGGGTGCCCACATGGAGTAGATATGCCACACTATCCCTGGACACCCTACCTCTGAACTATTTCATGAGGAAGAAATTCCTATTGTGTAAGCCACTACATGCAGCCAAACCTATCTACTAGCAAATACAGGCATTTTAGGTATAAGAAGCAATAGGAGCAAAAGCTTAGAACTATGAAAATTGGGGCCAACTGAAAAGAAGAGTAAGAAATTCTGGTTCAAAGTTCCTTCTCCATACTCCACATGTTACGTGGGATGATTTCTTAATAATCCAAATATGATCAGGCCATTCTCCCACTTAAAACCTTTCTGTGACTTATCATTCCATAATTCTGAAAGGGGCATAAATGGGCCTCCCTCCGAAGAAGAGCACCAAGGTACCCAAAGTCCAAATCACCCTAGATAACAAAGGAAGTACTCATAAGTTAATAGAGAATGACAATTATGATAGTTGAGGAAAATAGTAGTTTTTGGAATTGTAAAAATCCTGCTTTAGATGTTTGAGTTTGAATAGCTAAAGAAAGTTTGTGAATTCCTAGGCTTCTTCTTCCAAACACCACTGTTTATTTTTCATTTCATGGCCTGCTTGGCCATCTTCTGGACTTTTTATTTATTTATTTTAGAGAGACGGGAAAGGAGGGAGAAAGAGAGGGAAAGGAACATCAATGTGCAATAGATATGTCGATCGGTTACCACGACCCAGGCATGTCCTGACTGGGAATTGTACTGGCGACCTTTCAGTTTGCAGGCCAGCACTCGATCCACTGAGCCACACCAGCCAGGCCTTCTGTACTTTTAAAATATTATAATAGCTTCACTGCTGATGCTTTTTTAAAAATTGTTCCCACCCCCTTTAACCTCTTCTACCTGCTCCTACCTCCTTTCCCTCTGGTATCACCATACTGTTGTCTGTGTCTATGAGTTGTTTTGTTTTTGCTTAATCCCTTCACCCTTTTCTTTTATAAAAGTTTATTGCCTATCTACCATATGCTGGGCACTGTCTTAGGTCCTGGAGAATACAGTGGTGAGCAAAAGAGACATCGTCCTGCCATCATAGAACTTTCAGAGGGCATGATGAACATTAAAAAAATAATTGCACAATCACTTAATTGATTATAATTGGGATAAGTGCTCCAAAGGAGAAGTTGTGAGAATTTGCCTGACTCTCATTTTCACTTTTCATTCTCGAATGACCAGTTCTGTAGCGTTCTCTATGCCTCCTTAGGAAACCTATTTGGAAACTGTGGTTATTGTAATGAGGCATGTTCTAGCTCATCTGGTTTCTCTCTCCCTACAAACCTCATCTCTTGCACCGCACACAGGACTTAGTACCACCTCACTTCAGAGAAGCCCTCTATTGCTTTTGGAATGCAAGATGTAATGGCCCTAATCCATGAAACTGGGCGTTAAAAACATATTGACTTCATAGGAGGTTTCCACTGCAAAAGGACAGACCTCTCTCATACTCATCTTTAGAAATAAACCATTTAGATCACACTAATGACGAGAGGGATATTTTCATGAGTCTGAGTATACACTTATTAATTTCTAACTTTAATCTCATCAGTAGTTTTTAAAAATATAAACAACACTTCACCTAGTGCTGTTAAAATCTTCAGCTAAGAAAGCCAATTGTGGACCACCAGAAAACACAATATTCTCCAAGCAAAAAAATAAAACTGAAGCAAATATAAAAATTAACCATTGAAAATATACCAGACATTACCTTTAAGCAGCTCCCACACAAACAGTTTTGAATAGACAATTTTCATAAGACCATCTACACAATAGTCATTCTTTATGGATCCCTAAGACTTAGATCTAAAAATTCTGTTAAAGCTCAAACTAAAGCCTGTTCTTTCTAAAATGAGAACTCACAGTTCAGTTGCAATTGGGGTACTAGTGCAGTCCACTGGGCACAGGAGAATGCAATTTCACCTTCATATATTCCAGAAATCATCCCACACCATTGTAAATAATTCCCAGCCATGCTTGGCTATAATAATTCTCATGCATTCCTGAAAAACATACAGAATCTTTTCAAAGCAAAACAAAACAAAAAAAATTATTGAGTTCTGATCCACTAACATGTATACTCAATTCCAATTTTGTATGGGCACAAGGTGTGCATGTTTTCTGTATAGAATAAATATCCCATGTCAAAGTCCTATATCTTCATCCCTAAATGACATTCATGTTGTCGGATACTTTCACCTCAATGAAAAAGTAGGTTTGTTTCCCATTCAAGACATTACAATCTTGTATGTTTTCCCCTAATGCCTCTGCCCCCCTTTCCCTCCCCTCACTTCCAAAGTCCCCATATGGTTTTCTGTTTACCCATCAAATGGAGCTCTTCCACCTATTCATACAAAAGGACACAACTATGGCATCCTGCTACTCTTTCTGGACTTTCAGACTTTTCATGTGCCTGATGGGAACTGTTTTTCAGATCTTCATCATTCTGGTTCCTTAGCTCTTGCTTTGGGTACCCTGGTTTTAACAAATGATTTAACTACAGAACTAAGGGGGCATGGTTTGCAAAATTCCTTTCTTCTCTCAAATTAGTTTAGATATGAATGCATTGATTCATTGATTAAAAACAAACAGCCTATTTACTTTAAACACTGAGGTGTTAGTAATTTGAGATTGTCGTATTAGTTCTTTTAATCTTTCAAGTCCCACCCCCAAAAGATCTCTCCTACCTCATCCTAAATTAATCAAAACAGTGCCCATCTGGTGGCTGTGTTGTATCTTTGGAAACATGCTAGTCCATCAACTTTCTTAAGGCTTCCTCTCAAGTTTAAGAATGTTGCTTATTAGCAAAAAATAAAAATTAAAATAAAAGATTTATTCAATATTGGGTAGATTCTCAGCAAGTAATACATAAAATCCTAAAAGGAGGCACTCAGTAGAATCCATAGGCCAATTAAGAATACTTCAAAATGAAGCTTTAAAAAATATTGTGTTAGAAATTGCCATGAATATTTGAGTATGGAGAACTCTCATACAAGATGTAGTACTTTTAGGGACTGACTTTATGAGTATTCTGAAACATGCAGAACACATTACTTGCAAAGTTGTCTTTTACACCCATAATTCCTCAATATAATGACTTGAGAAAGCAGTTATAAAATTTCCAATTGGGATCCCCATTGCTCCAGCAGTTGTTCCTGGGAACAACTTTTGATTTTTCATCTTAATGATGCTGATGATACAATAAGGGAAAAACCCTTTTCCTCTCCTTGATACTTCAGAAAATATTTTTGCTATTATAGCTTATTTTGTTTCACATTTTGTCTTTTTATTTTTATAACTTATCTTTCAGAAAAGAAGTTTTGAGGCTTTTTGATTAAAAATAATATGTTATTAAATTGTATGGGGAGTGTTATTAAAAATAAAAGTAACTCCTCATAAATCACCATACTAACAGAACAATCTGGTTCACCTTTGTGAACTTTGTATTTGTCTTTGTTCATATTTATCCACATATATTTTACACAGTCCTTCAGATTGCACATGAAATTTGCATATCTACCCTTTTACTACACCTTTATTGTAAATTTTTAAAATGATACACAGTTAATATGCAGAGCTATAGTGAACATTTTTTAATTCCTGCTGCTAGACACTTTGGACATTTGTAAATGCTGCTGTTCTAGATATGTTTTGTAGAAGCATTTAAAGATTTGGAGCAAGCCCAGATGAAAGGAGAGCTGGGATCCAGCATTCTTGATGTTCTTACTAAACTAACCCTACTCCTCACCGGCATCTTTCTTCTAAATGTTTTGGACAATGTCTTTTACTCTTATGTGATAATCCACAGTCATTTTGTACAAGCCATTGCTACAGGTTGTAGCCGTCGTAACTAAAATATTAACTATATTGTACTGGTTTTCAATTTGAGCTCTGAAAACTTTTCTAAAGGCTTCCACTAAAAGGGGTGGGGTGAATGGTTGAGGTTCTGAATTCCTACTCCAGTTCCAACTAGAGCAGTTCTGCTTAATCAGGGTCCAGTAGTAAATAAAAGTTGGAATACAACTTCACTAAATCATTGGGGTTTTCTGTAGTGGCACGTGCACCCAAGTGGGGGTCACTCAAGTGGTTGAGGATTCAAAGATCTTGGTGGTATAAAATGGCGTAGCTACTTTAGAAAGAAGTTTGAGAGTTCCTCATACAGTTTAACACGTTACTGTATGATTCAGCAATTCCACTCCTAGGTGTGTACAAGAGAAATGAAAACATATGTCTACACAGAAAATCTTGTACATGAACGTTCATAACAGCATTATTCAAAATAACCCCAAAGTGGAAACAACCCAAATGTCCATTACCTGATGAGCGGGTTAAAAAATATGCTATATGCATAGAATAGAATATTATTCAGCAATAAAAACAAATTAAGTCCTGATACATGCAAAACATGGATGTACCTTAACATTATGCTAAGTGAAAGAAGCCAGTTATAAAATATCACATATTATATGATTACATTTATACGAGATGTCCAGGACAAGCAAATCCATAGAGATACACAGTAGATTAGTGTTTGCTTAGATCAGGGTGGGGAGGGGTGTTGTGGAATGAGAAGTGAGAGCTAGTGGGTACCAGATTTCTTCTAGGGGTGAAGAAAATGTTTTAAAGTAAAATGGGATAATGGTTGCACGACACTAAAAATTACTGTATTATACACGTTATATATGTGACTTTACATATGTGAATTATATCTCAATAAAGCTGTCAAATGAGAAAAAAAGAAATAGAATTTTGTCAACATCCAAGAAGATCCTCTGTCTTAGGTTAGGTTCCCTGGAAACATAACCAAAGATGGTGATTCTTTTTTTTTTAAATTTTATTTATTTGTTTATTTATTTTTAGAGAGAGGGGAAAGGAGAAAGAGAGGGAGAGAAACATCACTGTGTGGTTGCCTCTCACTCGCGTCCCCCACTGGGGACCTGGCCTGCAACCTAGTCATGTGCCCTGACTGGGAATCGAACCAGCGACACTTGGCTCGCAGGCCGATGCTCAATCCACTGAGCCACAGCAGCCAGGGCCTGAGATGGTGATTCTTGTACAAGGGATTTTCTGAGGGAGTGCCCCTAGGAGAAGTTGAGTGAGAAAAGCAGCAAAAAGCTAAATGTGGTCTGACCTATCTGTGGAGCAGCCCCTATGGATAGCACCACAGTGTGGTCCCCAATGGAGGCAAGGGAGCTGGTCTATTTTTTTTTAATATGCTTGTCAGTCAGCAGACAATCATTGGCTATGGGCTTCCTGCCCTTCACACAGGTGTGTGCATGTGTACATACGTATGTGCATGTGTATGCATGTGTGTGCACGTCTGTGTAAAACCTCTTGAGTAAGTCAGCTTCCTTTTGACCCAAAACCAATTCTAGAAGGGGCATCAGTGACTTATTAGCAGCTGACAAACACAACAGCTGGAGGATGGTGCCCCAGCCATTACCAAGGATCTGGGCAGGACACCAAGAGTGTCCACTACATGCCCTTATGTCCCCTCCCATTATTGTGCTATAGAACCTCCTCATCACTTCTCGGCCTTTTGGCTAAGATCAAGTGTAGAACCTCCCCATATTCTCCCTTTAGTTGGACTGTCACCCGCATGTGATTGATGCATCTCAGTGTTTCACCCCTCTGGAAACTCTGTGCTTCATCCTGGAGCCATTATGTGCCTATTCTGGGTCAGACAATGTATTAGATAAATTCCAGTCATCAATGAAAATGAACAGCACAAGCCTATTTCCTTAATATCAACATAAGTGTTTTCAGACATGATTTCCTCTAAGAAAACCAAGAAAGTCATAAAAACAGGGAGCATGAAGGTAGCAAAGAAAAAACTTCCTTATGGCAGAATGCCAAAACCTAGCTACTATGTCTTCCACTTTCCTCAGCAATATCCCTGATGACAATACTTCTGTGACAGCAGGAATATATTCACCAGAAAGTTGGGGTTATGAGAAGCCAAGAGGGTTTTTGACTCTGAACTAGTCTATGTTCCTGAGCTCATGAATAAGCCCTAAGAGAGAATTGGCTCTGGGAAAGTAAAAAATATATATATTTTTTTTATTTTTTTATTTTTTAAGCTTACAGAGAAAACCAAGGTTAGAGTGTGTATTAGTTTTATATGGCTGCATAACAAAATACCACAAACACAGTGACTGAAAATAATCCACATTTGTTATCTCACACTTTCTGTCAGTAGTCTAGGACCTACCTCTCTGGGTCCTCTGCTTAGAGTTTCACTGGGCCACATACAATTAAGTTGTCAGTTGGCACTGCAGTCTCCTCTGGACCGTGGGGTCCTATTCCAAGCTCATGTATTGTTGGCAGAATTCAGGTCTTTGTGGTTGTGGTGCTACATTCTCAGGTTACTGGCTGTCGGCTGGAGACTGTCTTCAGTTCGTAGGAGTCTCCCACAGTTCCCTGTTTCACGGTCCTCTCCACAGGCAGTTTGCAACATGGTTACTTCTTCAAAGCAAGCAGGAGAGTTTCTCTCTCCAGTCTGCTAAAATGGAATCTTATGTAACATGAAGAAGTCGCGAGAGTGACATCCCAGCACATTTCCCATCAGTTGTTCGGAAGCAAGTGACAGTTCCCACTCACACTCAAGAGCAAGGAGGGAGGATTCTACAGGGGTGTGACTCATTGGGAGTCACTTTAGGATGTTTTGGGTGAAGATAGAAATGATTATAAGTTTCTTCACTTTACTTAAAACTTTCTCTAAAGATCAATTGTCTTGAAAATAATTTAATCTTTTAATGTTTTGCTTTTAAATTAAAAAAACTTTTTTGGGACTTCTGGTCAAGGTGGCAGCGTAGGCAGACATGGCTTGCCTCTTCCCACAACCACATCAAAATTACAACTAAAATATAGAACGGCCATCACTCAGAGCTGTCAGAAATTGAGTTGAATGGAAGTCTTACAGCTATGGAATTAAAGAAACCACATCAATAGAGAAGGGTAGGAGACATGGAACAGGCTGGTCCCACATCCACATGTGGTGGATAAAAATTCAGGAGGGACATCTCGAGAGCCAGAAGTCTCCACCCCACCATCAGGCCTCCCAGCCCAAGGTTCCAGTGCCAGGAAGATGAGTCGCCACAACTCTGGCTGCAAAAACCAGCGAGGAGTGGAAGAAACTGCTGGAGCCCTAAGAAGTTCCTCTTTAAGAAGCCACACATGGACTCACCTACTCAGACTCACTCCTTCTGAGCTCCACCTTCAGGGTAGCAGCTAGAAAGGCACCCGTGGCATACAGGGAGAAACTGAAGTCTCTGACATCAAGGCGAACAGAGGCCATTTTCTCTTTTCTGAACCCTCCCCCAATAGAGTTGTCAAGCTGGGGCCACATCTGAGACTTCATTAACCTGGTTAACACTGTTTGACCCACCTTGGAGATCCCCAGAGACTCTGCCCCACCCAATTTACAGGACCATCCAAGCTGCTTTTCCGTATGAATGGCTGGTCTTGGCTCAGGCTTCACCACCTCCTAAATCCTCTCAAACAAGCAAGAGCTGGCCTCAGTGAGCCCCAGGCCTTGCACTAGCAGTAGCAAACTCAGATTCACAACTTTGCTTTGCCTGGCAATCTCCAAGCCCAGCACAAGTAGCTGTCAGCTGATTTCTCAAAAGAAACTTTGCAGGCTAGAAGGGGTTAGAAAGAAATATTCAAAGTCATGAAAAGCGGGGACCTACAGCCAAGATTGCTCTACCCAACAAACTATCATTTAGAATCAAAGGGCAGACAAAGAGCTTCCCAGAGCTTCCCATTTAGTTAGAAGAAACTGAAGGGGTTCATCATCATCAAATCATTATTTTATGAAATGTTAAAGGGAGTTATTTAAGAAAAAGAAGAAGATCAAAACTATGAGCAATAAAATGGCAATAAATACATATTTATCAACAATTGAATCTGAAAAACAAACTAAGCAAACAAGAAGTACAGAGACAGAATCACGGATGAGGAGAGTGTTTTGTTGCTTGTCAGATGAGAGGGGAAAGGGGGAATGGTGAAGAGGTGAGGGGATTAAGAAGTACGAATAGGTAGCCACAGAACAGCCATGGGGATATAAAGTTCAGTATAGAAAATGGAGTAGTCAAAGAACTTACACGCATGACCCATGGAGAGGAACAATGGCAGGGAAGTGCTGGGTATAGAGGAACAAAGGGGGAAAATCAAGACAACTGTAATAGCATAATCAATAGAATATAATTTAAAAAAATAAAAAACCTTTTTTGGTAAAAAGATAATTGAATATGGCTTTCTAATCTCACTCTGAATATTCATGAGCTACATAGAGGTTCTACATGGTCTGGCTTCCTGGTACTTGCTGCTCCCTCTGCCTGAAAGGGCGCTTAAATTACATAACAGCATGCCGTGGTTCCAGGCACATAGTAGGTGCTCAATAAATACAGGATGACTAAATGAAAAAATGCATGAAAAGGGATATTTTTTATGCATACAGCAGATACTTGGCTTTTTAAGAATATATATACCAAAGAGCAATATCCTGAATATGTGATCTCAGCCTAGCTTCCCTGGTGATGGAGGACCTAAGAGGAAACCAAGTCTCTTGAGTGCAAAGGTGATAGTAGCATCGAAAGTTATATCTTGGCTATAGTTTGTGGCATGCACAGTGGGGTTAACAGTCAGCTACCCCCTCTTCTAAAAATTATTAAGTAACATTTAGTTTATAAAAGCATAGACAATATAAGTGCCCAGATTGTTACCCCTCTGAGTTGCCACTTCTTGGATAAAGAGCCCTGTGTGGTTTATATCAGGTTGATTGCTTACTGAACATAATAGGCACGTATCAGTACACTCCTACTGGGGCCAACCCAAAGCACAGACGAGCTTCTTAGTTCAGTGAGCACATTTATAAGACTCATGACATAATGTATTTGAAGTTGATTAATTTTCAGCTCTTGTGGAAATGATGGCCAGCATGTGTGAAAGAAAAAAAAAATTTATCTTGAAGTATCATCTGTCTCTTCCATGACAATAACCAAGGGTTTTATTATTCAGAGTGCCTCACAATGAGTGAAACAAAGTAATGGGGCATTCAGCTACCTATTCTGATGAGTTACTGCTTTGTAATGCTTAATTGGATGTGCCAATTTCACTGGGCCACAGGGTGCCCAAATATTTGGTCAAACATTATTTTGGCTGTGTCCATGAAGGTATTTATGGGTGAGATTAGCATCTGAGTTGACAGACCCAACTAAAGCAGATTCCATTCCCTAATATGGTTGGGCCTCATCCAATCACTGAGTGTCTATTTTTTCTTTTTTTAGATTTTATTTATTTTTAGGGAGAGGGGAAAGGAGGGAGAAAGAGAGGGAGAGAAACATCAATCGATTGCCTCTGTCACATCCCCAGCTGGGAACATGGCCCACAACCCAGGCATGTGTCCTGACCGGGACCGAACCAGCAACCTTTGGTCCACAGTCCAGCAATCGGTTCACTCAGCCACACCAGCCAGGGCATGAACCTCATTTTTTTAAAAAAAAATATTTTATTGTTTATGCTCTTACAGTTGTCTCAATTTTTCCTCCTTTGTTCCCCTCCACCCACCCTGCCTCCCACTTCCATAGTCAATCTCCACATTTTTGTCCGTGTCCATGGGTCCTTCATGTATGTCCTTTGACTAATCCCTTCACCTTCTTTCAATCAGTCCCTGCCTCCTGTCTCCCCTCTCACAGCTGCCAGTCTGTTCCATGATTCTATACCTCTGGTTCTGTTTTGCTCATTAGTTTATTTTGTATTAGATTCCTCTTATAAGTGAGATCATATGTATTGATCTTTCACTGGCTGGCTTATTTCACTTGGCATAATAGCCTCCTCTATATTTGGTTACATTGATCTACTACCTATTTAATAGGTGCCAGAATCAAACTTTTAATTATACTCATTTTATCATACTTTAATTTCTGATAGAAGTAGAGAGAATTGATATTTTAACATATTCTCTATTAGAAAAAAATATTTTCACGTTGATTCTCTCTCTGATTTTCAGTAGAGTTTTAAAGTTTTCTTCATATAGATTCTATACTATATATAGG
Organism: Furipterus horrens; assembly: GCF_987537825.1. Taxonomy (NCBI): domain Eukaryota; kingdom Metazoa; phylum Chordata; class Mammalia; order Chiroptera; family Furipteridae; genus Furipterus; species Furipterus horrens. The sequence goes on along the minus strand of NW_028327187.1, from coordinate 111,565,178 downwards.
TTATAAATGTATTTTTAAAAAATGGATCAGTTCCCTATCCACTAAATTAATGTTTAGCCAGAGGCTAAAAAAATTAGCCTATGTAACCTCCCTTGATCATAAATAATGAAAATAACTGTTTGCCTTGTATTATTTCTTATGAGAGGAGAACACTTCTTTATCATCTGTCATGGTTAGCAAATGTGTGCTACATTATCAAAACTTCTGGTATATCTATCACACATGGAATAGTAATTTTTAAAACCTAGAACCTAATAAAATACTAAGCACTACAACAATAATATAAAATTTATTTTTTGAAGACTCAGAAGCTATGTCATTATAATGAACATGATTCACTATAGATATTAATGGAAAGTTTAGATGAGAAAATGTCAGCTAAAAATGACTTTTCAGAAAGTAGGGACTCCCTACAAAGACTCATGATGAAAGCTATTCATTTTTACCAGCTTCTTTCCTAAAAGATAAAGTCCTACAGCCATGAGATACATAGAAACTTAGCTTTCTAAAATAAATGATGGAAGCCCTGGCTGCTGTGGCTCAGTGGATTGAGCGTCGGCCTGTGAGCCAAGTGTTGCTGGTTCGATTCCCAGTCAGGGCACATGACTAGGTTGCACGTCAGGTCCCCAGTTGGGGGCGCAAGTGAGAGGCAACCGTACAGTGAAAAAATAAAATAAAATAAAATAAAGTAAAATAAATGATGGGATGAATCCATGTCAAGACCTGAATCCTCCAATTTTTTCTAAAGTTGTAAATATTGAAAACTAATAGATTTGAATCCATTTGCTGTAAGTCCTTTGTTCATACCCAAAGCTGTACCAAAGGAATTTCTAGACCAATTACCCTGTGTCTGCTAAAGGCTTTTCATCAGTTAAATGGGCATTTTTGTGATTTCACAAAGAGATAACATTTTAAAGTAAATGGTGAAAATTATTGAATAGGAAGAAGGAAAATACCCACATAAACTTTAAAAATGCTACTTGCATATAAGTATGGCAATATATAATATTATAGTCCGTAAGAATATTATAAATTGTAAAGGAATAGCCATAAGCAAGCAATACTTTTTATGTAACATAATCAGGGAAAATTAAAATATTCAGGGCTGCTATGTGTGTGTGTTTTTAAATGTGTATATATATGCATATATGTGGATTTATGTATGTGTATATGTGTGTATACAATAAAAAGACTGGAGCATTCTTTTCTTCAGGAAATGAATAGGCAGGGGTGAACCCTGGGGTAATATTTCTTGGGCTAAATCACTAGCAAATATTGGCCTAACTGACTGTAGAAACTTAACTTTAAACTTTAGTTACTGAGTAAAACACTATTGAGGTCATGCAATTTTGTCTTTCCTTGACTTGTAAGCTACTTACTTACAATAAGTGGATTGGTCAATGTATTTAAATATGCTTTCTTCCAAAAAAGAGTGTTTTATCTCCGTTGTAAATAAGATAGAGAGTAGCACCCCACCTTAAGAAAACAATGCAGTTGTCTGTTTACTTTTGAATACCTCATTGTAGAATGCTGGAAACTGGCCAAGAGGATTTGGAAATCAGAGGCAGACCACTGAAACCTTGCTGCTGCCCCGTAGGCAATACCTGTGTCCTATCAGCCTCTTCCTCTCTTCTAAGATAGAGCCCATCATTGTTCACACTTGCTTTCAGGGCAAACGCAATTACTGATCCTGCTCTGTGCATCAGACAGTATAAAGAGTAATGAAACATTCATAACAGCAACTCTTGCCTTCTGTGTGAATAGCTGGGTGAATTCTTAGGAACTGTTTACTTTAGTACTTTGAAAGTATGTATTTCATTTTGACCACAAAATAACTAAATTATTTATAACTATAAAAATAGTATATAATTATGACTTGGTTTAAACTTTCATTACTATCTATCATAACGCTAAAAAATATTAATATTACTTTTATGGATGAAGTATTTTTATATTTCCAGTAAGAAATAAAGTAACTGTTATCTTATTTCTGCCAATTGAAGCAGGGGTGTTGTTCCATAAACCTTACATAAGTTAAAGAGCTTTTCTCCTTTTAATTTTCTACAGGCAAACCAGACTCAAGAGATGGAAGAATATAATGTAGGGGATTAAAATTTTCCTCTACCCTTCTAGGTTCTTTTGGCTGATCTAATAATTAAACTAACATCAGGCAAATTAACAGGAGAAAAAGAAATTTAATTTTGTGTGAATGGGAGCCTCACATAGACATGAAAAGGTCAAAAACAGGCAAGTAAGGCTTGTATGCCATCCTGAGCTAAGGAGAAAGGGGGTAGGAATCTTGGACTTCAAACGCAAAAAAGAAAATCCACAGGAAAATGGGAAGAACAGATGTTTGGTAAACAAATGTTTGCTGTGCCATGCAGAGACAATGGGAGACAGAGAGGAATTTGAACAAACAGGACCTACCAAGCTTCCCCAGACCACCACACCTAACCCATACTCTGGAATTATCTCTGGTGATAGCTCTCTTTCTGGACGAGGCCCTCTAGCTAAACTCTTATAGGCTGTTAAGGAGGAGGTACAAAACTCTTCCTGAGTTTTTTGGGCTTTGATCGACTTCAGCTCAAAATAATCCATATGCTAAAGTGGCATGTTGGGGAGACCTGTTCTGTTCCCCTTCAGTAGAAAATATTTCTGGGGAGCTATACATAGGGATAAAAGGTCAGTTAAGTTTTCTTACTGTCAAAACTTTTTGTGGCTTGACGGCGTTATCAATATTGTGGATTGACAAGCTCATGCGAGGCTTGTGTGGTGGCCTTAAAAACTCAGAGACCTGAAGTAACCACACAGGATGGTCCGAGATTAAAACTTTCTAACTAAAAGTGAGTCATGGAAGGTAGTCATGTCCTAGGCCCTCACCTTCCTTGACAAAGGCCAGTCTTTACCTTAACTGAACCTGTCTACATATTCTCTTTTTGCATCTAGGATAATATGCCTTTTGAATGTCAAAGTAATACCCCTTTTCCAGACCCCCAGGGCACAATCTCTCATTAGAGCCTGAGACCATGGAATCCCTCCTTATTATTTTGTTCCCCACCTACCACCTCTGTGTGATGTAGATGTTAACTGTTTATGATCCTATACCCACCAATGTAAAAGAAGTATGTGTTTCTCCATTTTACTTTTTACCCAATCACCAACATTTTCCACTTTGCTTTCTCCTGCCTCCCTAGTCTATCACCAATTGGTTTTATGCAACCCCTTACATCTTCTTTGATTCTGATGTAGAAAATAAGGGGGAAAACTGTCCTTTTCTGAAGCATTGTCTCAATCTGTTGAGATTTTGCTTCTGGTCAGTTGTCATCAGTTTGGCCCAAATAAACACTTATAAGACTTTTTCTTAGGCTGGATGTACTTTTGTCAACAATATGAAATGGAAAGTTAATTTTTTTCTTAGTGTATAATAGCAGGACTAGCTACATAATTTGTGAAAATACAGGGCTCCTTGTTAAAATTTTTTAAAGAACTTCAGGACAACAGATCATTAAACCAGTGAAGGAGAGTAGAATTTGCCACTCAAAAATATGCCTTTTGGGCATAAGGATTATTGTTAGCTGGTTATTTTTGATAAACAGCAGATGCGGCAAACACTCTAAAACCAAGTAAAAGTTACCCTTTCGTAAGAGACATTTACACTTAAAAGGGAAACTTCCATTTGTAAGGGTCTTTCCCTCTTTCTTTCTTTCTTTTTTTCTGTTAATATTTTTTTCTTAATTTTATTGAATTTATTGGGATGACACTGCTTAATAAAATTATATAGGTTTCTTTGGAGCAGTGTCTATTCAGGTCCTTTGCCCATTTCCTAATTGGATTGTTTGTTTTTTTGGTGATGAGTTTTATAAGTTCCTTATCTTCTCCAAAGAGGACATACAGATGGCCAAAAGATATATGAAAGGATGCTTATCATCACTAATCATTAGAAAGATGCAAATGAAAACCACAGTGAGATCCTACCTCATACCTGATAGGATGGCCATCATCAATAAATGAACCAATAAGTGCTGGCGAGGATGTGGAGAAAAGGGAACCCTGGTGCACTGTTGGTGGGAATGCAGACTGGTGCAGCCACTGTGGGAAACAGTATGGCGTTACCTCAGAAAATTAAAAATGGAACTGCCTTATGACCCAGCAATTCCACTTCTGGGAATATATCCAAAGAAACCTGAAACCCTAAATCAAAAGAATATATGCACCCCTATGTTCATTGCAATGTTATTTACAGTTGCCAAGATATGAAAGCAGCCCAAGTGCCCATCAGTAAATGAGTGGATTAAAAAGCTGTTGTACATTTACACAGTGAAATACTACTTGGCCATAGAAAAGAAGGAAATCTTACCCTTTGCAACAGCATGGATGGACCTAGAGAGCATTATCCTAAGTGAAATAAACCAGTCAGAGAAAGACAAGTACCATATGTTTTCACCTATATGTGGAATCTAATGAACAAAATACACTAACAAAGTGGAGACAAACTCAGGGATACAGAGAACAGACTGACATCTGTCAGAGGGGCGGGGGTTGAGGGCTGGGTGAGAAGGGTGAAGGGATTAAGCAAAGAAGAAAAAGAAAGACTCATGGGCACAGACAACAGTATGGTGATTGCCAGAGGGAAGGGGAGAGGGAGAGGTAGAAGAAGGTAAAGGGGAGGCCCAAAAATGGAAAGGGCAGAATTTAGCTGGTAAAGGCAGAAATCTTCAGAAGAAAAAAAAAAATAAGAGTATCTGGATAAGCTGGAAAGACTCAGCCCACCAATCTTGTTCCTGTCCAATTACTTAATAAAATATGTACAATCTAGCAATTTTATGACTTCCACTACATCATTTTGGTGGGATGTTATCCTAATAGAGATAATTCCCATTCCTGGGAAATATAATCTGATGTGGTTGACTAGCCATTTTCAGTCAGCACAATGAATGGATCACCCACTAGGAAAATTGAATTACTTTAGGGAAATACTCCTCTGTCTTTATCGAGCACTTGTACTCAGAAGCTTTTCAGTTATTGAACTTTAAGGACACATACTATGATACATGCCAATGCTGCTGTGCTGGAACCAAAGCAAGTTAATTATGCCTACCCTTGGTGTATCTTTAAGAACAAAGTTTTTGAGACCCTGTCTACTTGCCTGTAGAGGAACTGCTGATCTAGGCTTGCATTTGTTTCTCTATTTTATGTTTTTAAACATCTTGGTGTGATTCTAGCATGAGCAAAGACTATGATTGGCCCACCTGCAATTTCCTTGATTCAGTTTATTTATTTATTATATACTTAGTATATGGGGGCACTGTCCCACATGCTTTACAAATAGTCAGGTGAGGGTTATCATTACCCCCATTTTATAGATAAGGAAACCAAAGCACGGAGAGGTTAAGTAACTTGCTCAATGTCACACAACTAGTAAGTCAAGAAACCAAATTTTGAACTCAGGAAGTCTAGTTCTAGAATCTGAGCCTAAACACTGTGTCCACTGACCTTTTCTGGTTTCTTCATTCCTTTACTCTCTCTTTCACCACCACACTTGATTGAGATGCTCTACATTTGTCACGCTGTTATTAGATCAATTTTTTAGCTAGAACAATTTCATCAGCATGTTGGTTCTTAACTTCTGGTCAGACTGGCAGGATGGGGGTAAGATGGTGTGAGATTGCATTGAGAGAGGTACAGATTAGACTACAAGCCCTGGAAAAGCCACAGTTATCATGTAGTCATGGCAGCATGTTTTCCTTCATAGATTTCTCTTCAATGAAGAGTCAGAGGCCTGGATTCAAATCCTAGGGCCACCACTTACCACTCTGTGACCTTGCCTTTGTTGCTTATCTCATTTCACAGACTCCTTTCCTACAAAATGGAAATTAATCATAGTGCTTACCTCTTAGGGTTGTCATGGGGATTGAAGGGGACAGTGCATGTAAATTAATTAGTGTATGTCTGGAATAAAGTAATTGCTCAGCAAACATTAGCTGGGTTGTGATTATTGTGATGATTCTATCAATTTTAGACATAGTTTGTCATGTAACAGCCAAGCATTGGAGAATAGGTTGTGTTTACTTTTCAGCTGAGGCCATTCTCAGGCCAAATTTTCTTAACAGTTGACGTCTAATAGTGGTTTATTGATAAGGGAAATGGAAGGCATATAATCTTAGGAAAAGGAATACTCTGCTTCTGTATTTTAATAGTGGAAAGTCTCTCTTTTAACACGTTGATTTGAAGAATAGGGAAGAATATTTTCAATTGGCATTGCAAAATGAGTCTCAGAAGTGCCTGACACAGAGTAGATACTCAACAAATATCCCCTTCTACTTATGTCATGTAACCCACACATCCTGCTTGTCACTCTTATTTCTTACATTCCCAAACCTTGGTTCCAATCAAACCACAGTCACTGCATTCTTTTTCTCACTCTAGGCCTTTGCTCACCTTATTATTCCTGCATGGCATGCCCTCAACTCTTCTTGCCATGCTTCCAAGTCTTACACATGCTTCTAAGGCCAGATCAAGTATGGTTCCTTCATGAGGCACTTCTGAGCCAACAAGCTTGCTTAGGGGTGAAGGCGAATTGAAAGAAGGCATTGTGTGAGCAGGAACTGAATGTTCAACCTTCCAGATCCCCCATGGTCAGTTGTCCTTCCAGAAAGAACAAATAGCAAGACATCAACAGTGAACACAGAGGAACTTAAGGCAGGGTGACTCAAAAGAAGATTGTGTCCTTCCTCTGAAGATGCTTGGCTGTAGTTTTTCATATTATCCTTCAGTCTTTGGAATTAGTGCCAGGGAAGAGAGGGGTGGGAGCTTGGAAGTAGACTGGGATTCCACTAATAATACCGAATTTGATGACTGAGTCGCAGGATGGGAGTGAAATTACCTGACACCATCTGGAATCAGCTGATGGCCAGGGACCAGGCTGGCAGTCCAGAGTCATAAATCAAAGCAATCCTACAAAGAATAGTTTTGCTCATGGGAATTTTGAAGGCTGTGAAACTGTGAAATTCTATGCTTATGGCTAATAAAATACTTTTTAAATATAAAACTTGCTCAGAAAAATTACCTAGAACTTGGAAATAAGGCAAAAGGATGGCTGCATGTCCTTTCAGTGAAATACGGGAGCTTTTCCTTATTTAATCATAGAGGGAAAGGTACCTTTGTTTGATTTACTGTTTGCTCTTGACTAGGGCCCACCCTCTGAGAGGTTAAATGATAACTTGAACCTTTTTAGTCTGGTTGAGATGTAAATATTTTCCTCTAGTAAAACAGATAACCCCAAATGTTGAGTTTTTTTTTTTTCTGTAGCACATTACTTTTGTATCTAATTTAGTCATCTTATTCTTGTCTTTCTTCTTTCATGTCTATATAGACTCAGTCCTTCAAATTTTCCTTTGAACCAGCTTTACTACCTTGCTATTCTCTGATTGGTGAGATAAATAAATCTGTGATATATACTCTGTATGAGAGTCATGTTTTTAACTTTTAAAATATTATACCTTGATAAAGCCTGATCTGAATGTCAGAATCTTTACAGAGAGGTATTGGGGCCTTTGAAAAGGATTTTAAAAATAAAACTCAGTGTGAAAGTGTTTTTGTATTCTTTTCGCAAATGATAGACAGTGAGTACAGACAGTGGCGTTCTGAATGATGCAAATGTGATCATCAAAGACATGCTAGGAATGAAATAATGCATCACAAAGAGCTGATGGGCGTAATTCACCAGCCAGGTGGTTTTTTTTTTTCCCCTTTTAGTTTGCGTTCATTTAACTTTAAAGTCTGTGTCAGTTTTGGATTTAAAATAAACTATTACTTGACTATTCTTCAAGCCTAACAGAAACCCAGAAAATGGATTAAGGTGAAAATATTAGAGCTTTTTTATTTTGCTTTCAGTAGAACGTTTAACTTTTTAACAGTCTTCTTGATTCCTTTCATTGTTTGCCATGTATTCATGGGTATACATAAGGGTAAAAACTTACTTTGGGATACTATTTTCTTTGGGTGTGAGAGATTTGACAGTTTGGGGTTGTATTTTTCCTTGCATCATGGAGACGTGTTGGGGTTTGGGGCCTAGGGGCAGTATACTGCAGTAGTGAAAACTTGAGGCTCACTGGGTAAACTGTCTGTGTTCAGATTGCAGCTGTACTGTTCCCTAGATATATTCCAGTTTTTTAACCTCACTAAGCTTCAGTTTCCTCACCTCTAAAGTGGAGATAATAATAGAACTTATGAAACAGAGTCCTTCTGAGGTACTTGACATAGTAGACTGGCAAATCGTAATCATTTAGTAAGTGGGTGCTATTATTATTTTAGGGGTGCAGAACACATAAATGTGCAAATCTTTCTCATTTGTATGTGGCTCACCTTTTGGGTATCTCTTCAACCATTTTCCCTCTTTCTCCTCCTTACCCAGTAGGACCATAGTAAGAAATTAATAGAATTTGAATATTCATTGGTGTGTATCGCCATAAAGTTTTTGCCCTATCTTAATTAAAAACAAAATTTAAAAGATCAGAAAAGTTAAACGTTTCCTATTTCTCAAAGAGAGGATTGATTAAATTGTATTATTTCTCAGACGTGTATTCATATATTTTTTTCCCTTGTGGACGACCATGCTCCCTTCATCCACTTCATGGAAGTGTTTGCCTTTTCCTGAAACTTAAGTCCAGTCATGGAGAGGAAGTCATTGCACTCCCTTCATTCCTACAGCAGCAGTCTGTGTGTAACCTAATGCTGTAATCTTACACGAGAGAAGAAAGAAACATCCACGTCAGTCACGATGTGAGCTGTGTTTCCCACCGTGGTTTCATGAACTATAACAGGCTAATTATAAGGCTTCCTACGTGAGTTACATAAGCAACCAAAATCCTCAGCCCGCTTTCTTGTTCTGATACATGTCTCTTATGTTGCAATGCAGTTGTTCTTCCTGGCATAGTCATAGAACACGTCTATATGAGACTAATCTTTCGAAGGTCTCTGGATGATTTTACCTCAAATTTCCTAAAGTTGTCTAAGATAATCTGCTTGCGATGGCAACTGCAGGGGCCATGACTGGCTTGCAGAGGAGGACTTCTAAAGACGCTGGAGGAAGTGTCGATGCTTAATGTAAATATTAACTCTGTCAATATGAACAACTGGATGAGAGCATTCAGGGGGGGCAAAATTCACAGGAGAAGTTCCAGCTGGTGGGGGCAAAATGTTTAGTTAATGGCAAACCCAACATGAGCCAGCAGTGTGATTCAACCTTAAGATGAAATAGACTTGGCTATGATTTTGTGTTTCCTTGAGCTGAAGCTTAGTGGTCATCCACTTGGGCTGTTGTATAGAATTTTCTGACATCGAAATACAGGAGATTAAGATGAAATGATCTTCAAGATCCCTTACAAGTGTAAATTTGGATGCTGCTCTGTTTCTTTTCTTTCCCTCAATATTCTTTTTTAAAGTAACATGTTAATTTCTTCTAATAGCACAAACAGATATTAAGTGTAGTGTCTGATGAATTTTGATAAAGATATACACCCATGTAACTTCTTCCCCATTCAAAACAAAGGAGATTTTTATCACCCCATAAATATTTTTATAATCATTTACAATCAATGTCTCCTCTCCATGGGAAATCTTCGTTCTGATTTCTATTAACACAGATTCTAGAACTTCATATTAATATAAACCTCATATGTAGTATGTGCACATTTATATCTGGCTTCTTTCACTTAACATAATATTTTTGAGGTACATCCATGTTGTTGTGTGTATCAGTGGTTTATCTTGTTTTATTGCTGAGTTGTATTCCATTGTATGCATATAACACAACTTGTCCATTCCCCTGTTGATAGACATTTGAGTTCTTGGCTATTATGAATAAAACAGAATAAATATTTTTATGTCAGTCTTTCAGTGGATATGGTTTTGTTTCCTTTGAGTAAATACCTAGAAGTAGAGTTGCTTTGTCATAAGATAGGTGGATTTTAACTTTATAAGGAACTGCCAAAATACTTTCCAAAGTAATTGTACCATTTTACACGCTCACCAGCCACATGTGAGAGTTTCAAGTGCTCACATCCTAGCCACACTGCTTTTCTTTTCTTCATGTGTTCGTTTCCCTTGGGTGTATTCCTAAGGAAATCAAAGAAATGATCTCTGTTACTAGTAGAAAAGATTACTTGAAAAAAAATCACCCTAAGGTAATAGGATTATCAGAAAACAGCATACATTGATCACACTTGGAGGTGCTTTTGATTAAGGATTATTTATAAATCATCTTAAAGTAAGTTAAACCTACAGTGTGATGTACAAGTAACATGTGGGGGGAAACATGCATAATAGTTTAATCATTGGCTCATAGCTTGTTAGAATGGCCAGAAAACTCTAGTTTCTGGTGTTTTTATATTATGAAATCTGGCAGTTTGTCCTGGCAATGGGCAGACAGTCAAGAGGAATGTAGTAATTTGTTCATTCATCAAATTTTGAGATATTCAAAAAAGAATTCTTAACAAACTGGTGGTTTGTGTCAGGGGCTCTAAGAATAAAGAAGTAGGGCTGGATAAAATATAGATCTAGTACATATGGATTTGGTACATGTGGAAGAAAATGTTGTGCGGGGTGCCTCACATAATGTGAGTGAAGAGGTGCTTTGCATGGTAGATGAATAATTTACCATCACTTATTAAATGTTTACTATATGCCAGGCACTAGACTAAATATTTTTATATATTGATTTAGTTAATGCTTTCAGCAACATTACAAAGTAGGTAACATTATTTTCTGAAGATTATGAAAGAAGAAATTGAAGTTCATAGAAGTTAAATAACTTACTCAAAGGCACAACTATTTCACAGTAGAGCTGGGATTTGAACCTAACAATGCCATCGATAGCTGAGCTATACTTTAATAAAAATGTTGACTTGAATGGTCACATGGAAAAAAGTGTGTGTGTGTGTGTTAAAAAATGACCAGAGTCTTTCAAACATAAAAACAAATTTTATTAGGATAAATTCTGTGGCAGAAATGGGATGAAGATATGAGATTTGGGAGGAAAAAAACTGTGAAATTTCTTTCTATATTAAAAAAATGAATGATGATAGGGACCAAATGGTATGTAGATTCTGTTGGATACATTTAAATAACTGACATATCTGTTTTGTTAAAGTGTTCCTATTTATAATACATCGGTAATTCTGACCTTTATAAATACTTAAATTTATGATGTAAAACTGGAGATATCAACTTAGAAACGGGTGAGAAAGTTACATGGTTTTCAAATTTCTTTTAAATGACATGGCAGTTAAATTTTGATTACTACGACTTGTGAATGGTAGGGGTCCTGATTACTTAGTCATTTTCTTACCCTTGCATTTATCAGAGTGCCCAGAATATACAAAGTTTTCAATCTGTATTTGGGGAGTGAAGATTCAAGGAAAACAATGAATTGCAAGAAGCTGTGCACAAAAAGCCTAGAGCTGCAGAAAAGACTTCATGTGTCATCAGTACCAGTGCATGGACCTTTGCAACCTTCCAGACTCATTTCCTTTGCTCAGAAAATAGCATTCTGAAAGGGTTACCTGATGTCAACAAACTGAAATAATTTTCATGGTGACAATTGCTGTGGTCATGCTGTTTTACAGCTGAGAAACTCCTCTATAGATATCAGCTTATTATAATCCTGGGTGAAGAGTGTGGCATTTCCTTTCTTTTAATGAGATATAATTGACATGTAACATTATATTAGTTTCAGATGTACAACATAGTGATTTAATATAAGTCTGGATAACAACCATCATCGTACATAGTTATAATTTTTTTCTTACGATGGGAAATTTTAAGAGCCTGTTTTTCTCTTATGACCTCCCAACCATGAGATAAATGCTTTGCTATTTTCATCAGAAGAGAGAAAGCAAGGTCAGAGTCTTCCTTTCCTCACCTATCCAAGTGGATCTTGAGGTGCCCAGCAAAAGAATCTGCTGTTCAAACATATAAGCTGAGGAACAGTACAAAACTCAGTGAGATTAATGTGAGCCGACATTTAGACTTTTTCCACTTAAAGGTCACCTAGTGTAATGTGCAATATGAAAGAGGAAAGGTAAGCTTTGGGCTTTAGAAGGAAAGATTCAAATACACGTACCATCCAAAGTGAATGAAAGGAACTAGCTGTGTTTTACCTTTAAAGAGACCATAACTGAGGTCAACAGTTATAAAGGCTGAGCATAATATATATGTCTGCCAGCCACGCACATCTGTTTAGGGGACAATTTGAATTCTGAAATGTTAGTCCACCCACTTCATGACAGGTTGCAAATTGTAGGGATTGCTATTTTATCCTATTGCCCAAGTGGAAAACAAAAAGGAGAAAAGATAAATTAGGGGAAAAGGGGACAACTGTAATTGAAAAACCAAAATAAAAAAAATAAAAAAAAAAGGAGAAAAGATATTAACGCTATTTGTAGAATACACGGAACCTACTTTTAAAGTAATATATCTAAGATACATTTTTTTTAAACAAGAAGAGACAATATTGGCCTGAACTGTGAAATTGGTATTCTCACACACCCCACTTTCAACACTTCCTTCTCCCTTATTCTCTCCAACTTGGCATTACTATATGAAATTTTGATGTTATGAAAAACATACCTATCCTCAAACAAGAATAATTTATTGATTCAAGCAATACATACTCAGTGGCTCCATGCCAGCTTGCTCCTGGTCACTACCCTTGAGATGCCCGTGGTCTAATTGGAACTCATTTACTCCCTGGAGGACATTCATTGATAACATTTAGCATCTTCAATTTCTGACCTTTTATGATGATTTAAGCAAATCGAGGGTTTGCATAAACCTTGCTGAAGTGTCAGGATTGTCCTCCCTCTTGGTTAGGTGCTAATAACACTTGGAAGGCTCCACCACCACCACATCACCGTTTTCTTCATACCTATCAGTTGACAAGAGAGCAGATACGGCATCTGCACTCCTACTTACTGGGATTATGAAAGTTGACCTAGACATTGATGTATGTGCAGAATCAAAAAGTTTAGATGACACCTATGACTTGAGGACTGTTATTAAAGTTAAACCCTCTCACATTCAGTAGGAAGAAATAATTCCTTTTTAGAATTTTGATGGTTGCTCTCTCTGTACCCCTAAATTACTGGGCTTAATCTTTTATAGATAAAGGGAGAGGAAGTATGATTACTTTTAGTGTGTGAAGTTGGAGGAAATTCAACATGAACACCCAACCTACCAACGAGTTTGTAACAGTTCATGTGTCTGGTCATCTGGGTTGATGTCATGTGCAATTAACAACTGAATGGTCTAATTGATTCTTGATCTAGTTAAATTTTTAGCTCAGTGGTTGGACCTGAATCCCAGTTAAAGCAGAGAGTGAAAAATAAAGTATGTGTAAGTGCTGTAACCAGTGATTTTGAGGAATAAGAAGAAAAGTAAAAAATCAAATGCTTTTATCTCTACAAAAAGTGGTACAGGCAGAAACTGTCTCACTCTCTCCCAATTCCCTACCTCCACCTTAAGGAGGAGCAGAGAAGAGCTTTGGTGATGAGCATACAGGAAGGGAAGGAGGAAGACAATTTCTATTTGGCCTAGAGGTTATGTTTCACTACTCTGCATTTTCCTTTCACATTTTAAAAAGTCCCATCCACTCATTCACTTATCATCTGACCATTCTAGAAGCCTGATACATACTGATGATGCAGACATAGCAGCCTGATGAAATCAATTCTGGATACAAGCTCTGGACATAGTATTAGTAGCCTTATATTGCTCTGAAACTATTTGCAAAGTTATCAAATATTTAAAGGAGGGTGAACTGCCCAAGTCATTAGAATGAGTTGGAGTATCCTAGAACAATAATGGTAATGATATCAAGCGCTGATTATAACATTTCACAGTGTATGCCTTTTTGGACAAGTACATTTTACCCCTTTGGTTCATCAGAGTATTCTATTGAAACATTGTGATAGATGGTGAGGTTAAAATCATAGGGAGTATATCAATTAAGAAATGCATTTGGCTGCAAATAACAAAACACGACTTCTAAGTGCAAGGCAAAATGTGAAGTTCTTTTAAAACATAGTTTATTATCTTCACAACAACCTGGTATTTTTTAATAAGCTCAGAGTAACTAACTTGCCCAAGGACACAACCTAAAATAATAGCTTTGCTTGATATGTTTCAAATCACTAAAATTTATAGCATTTCTTGAAAATATCAGAACTTCTAAATCAAGCCAGAAAACTCAACCAATATCTATGTGACCCGACAAAAAGCTCAGATGGACAAGATCCTAAGTGCAACAGAGGTCCAGGGACAAGGTTATCATTTAGTTAGGGATACCCATGTGATGTATATTTTGTACTTGTTACAAATGGATACCTGAAGTTAAGGATTGCTTAGAGGTAGAGGTAGAGGTAGGGGTGATTGGGTACAGAGATCAGGTATGTCTGTCTCCTTCAGGTAGACACCGTAGATTATCTCAATACCTCTTTTTAATAGCTTTCACCTTGCCTTCTTCTTCTTCTTTTTTTTTTTATAAAGGCTATAAAGCATAAAATCTTCTTTTCTTTTCTTTTTTTAAATTGTTTTTCGATTACAGTTGTCCAATTTCCCCCCATTGCTCTCCCCTGCCCCACCCACTCCTGCTCACACAGTCAATTCCCACCTTGTTGTCCATGCCCCTGGGTCATTTGTACATGTTCCTTGACTAGACCCTTCCCCTTCCTCCCCCCTTATTCTCCTCCCACTCCCCTCTGGTCACTGTCAGTCCGTCCCTTGTTTCCATGCCTTTGGTTCTATTGTGCTCATTTGTTTGTTTTGCTCATTAGATTCGTGTTATAGGTGAGATCATATGCTATTTGTCTTTCACTGCCTGGCTTATTTCACTCAGCATAATATTCTCCAGTTGCATCCATGCCATCGTGAAGTGTTCCTTCTTTCTTTCTGCTGCATAGTATTCCATTGTGTAAATGTACCAGATTTTTTATTCACTCCTTTACTGATGGGAATTCAGAAGTGGTTTGTTGGGTGATTCAGGCTCAAGGCCTCTCATGAGGTTGCATTCAAGGTGTTGTGCAGGATTGTAGTCATCTTATGGCTGGACAGGGGCTGGAGAATCCACTTCCAAGGAGGTTTACTCATAAGGCTTTTGCCATGTGAACCTTTCCACAGGGCTGTTGAGTATCCTCACGAGTTTCCCCAGAGCAAATATCTAAGGAAGCAATGTCTCTTTTGACCTAGCTTTTAAAAAATCACACTCTGTCAGCTTCACAATATTGTATTGGCTGTACAGGTAAGCTCTATTCATTGTGGGGAAGGACTCTCTAAGGGTGTGAATAGCAAGAAGCTGGATGATTGAGAACCATCTTGGAGGCTGGTTACTCCACTTTCTAATATACATTTTCAATACAATCTTCTCAGACTGCTCTCAAATGGGTTTACAGTTTAAATTAGTGGTTTTCAACCCTCACACGCCTCCCAGACATTGGGCAATGTCCATTTTGTTGTCCCCAATGGGTGAGGGGTTATTACTGACATCTAGTGACTAGAAGCTAGGGGGTGCTGCTAAATCACTCGTAACATATAGGACATTCTCCACACAACAAAGACTTATCCAGTCGAAAATGTCAATGGTAATAAGGCAAAGAAACTCTCTACATTTAAACTATTACAGTCTGCTAAAATTTTAAAGAGTTTCCCCTTACAAATCCTTCAATATATTATTTTCAGTCAAGTATAATCAGATTACGCAAAATTGAGTTATATAGTGCATGATCAAATTGCAGGTGCGCAATCAAAAGCAGTAGAAATTAATTTGACCACACACACACACACACACACACACACACACACACACACACACACATCCTCTCCAGAGAATTTCCATTTTGTGTGATATACTTGCTGAATTTGCAAAAGCAGCACCAAATAATTGCTATTTCATTGAGAACTCTCTGCCAACAACTAGAAACAGCCTTAGCTCAGTTACCCTGTGAATTTTGGAAAAAAATCAATTGGGGAATTTAAAGACAAGCAGAAGAAGAATGAGAACGTGAATTCAATAGAATTTTATTGACAACTTATGGCTTATAGAGCTTTTTTCCTAACCCTTGACAAGTCTTCTTTTGCATCTGGGGATTATTTGAGTGCTTAGAAGGGGCTAAGATAACAAATCAATAACACAGGAGCTGGTTATATTAGAGACTGGTACCTCCGTCCTCTGAAGTGCTCAGAAGCAGAGGAGGAGTGATTATGAAGCAAACTGCTGGATCAGGGGACAGCCTCAAGACTTGTGCTATCCAACAGTTAGGGAGATAAAGGAGATCAGCCTAAACTCCAATCTTCCTTGCACAGACCATGCAGAACTGAGTCAACTTCTGGGCAATGTTCAGCGCCAGTGAGACAATGGGAAAAAGCCAGGTTATGCCAGATCTCCTGAGTGTCTCTAGGCTAGAACATGGGTAATATAGTTCTTTAAAACTTAAAGTGTAAATGTATATTTCCATCAAAAATTCCACTAGTTGATGAGTAGATATGCCTATATTCTCAATTTTGTTTTAGAAAATATAACTTAATAAATATCTATAATATGTACAGAATTATATTATGTATAGGATTCTATATAATATATGTAATTATATATATATATATATATATATATATACATATAAATGATTTTCTGTCTTCTATATGACAGTGTTAGGAAGGAAGGAATAAAGTAATTTCTAGAGATTGGGGAACCTACAATGAGAGGAAACTATTATCTCATTCCCCAGTTTGGCATGTGTTTTGGCATCAGAGAAGAGAAAGAGGGGAGAGAGAGAGGAAGGGAGGGGGGGGAGAGGGAGGGAGGAGGGAGACAGAGGGAAAGAGAGAGGAGGGAGAGAGAAATGTTACCTTATATGGAAACAGGAACTTCGCAGATGTGATTGAGCTAAGAATCTTGACAGTATCACTGGGCTGAAATCAAGGCTCCCTCAGGAGGCTCTAGAGATGATCTGTTCTTTGCCTTTTCCAGGTGTTGGTGGCTGCTGATTTTCCTCTTTCATCTGTCAAATTTTCCTCTACCTCCCTCTTATAAAGAAAGATACATGTTATTTCACTTAGTGCCCACCTGATAATCCTGGATGATCACTCCATCTCAAGATCCTTAACTTAATCACATCTGCAAAGATATATTTATTTATTTATTTATTTATTACTATAAGGTAATATTTTAGGTTCCAGAAATTAAGACTTGATATATTTGGGGGGAGCATTTTCAGCGTTCCACATCCCGTATTTTGTTCCATTCCTAACCCTTACACACATGTGCACTCACATGTGCTTGTGTGCAGACACACAAATACACACTTCTCACTTTCTCTGTCTCCTCTTTTCTCCTTTTGTTTCTCAATGGATCTTGATGACCCAAATCTTTAGCCTGGAGAGCTCAACTGTCTGTTTGCATTCCACTTATATTGCCAATGCTGGTGGTGGAATCGGTTTTTATAGACCCTTTCAATGCTGCAAAGAAAAGGAAGAAAATCAAAAGACAAAGTTAACTTTCCATACTGAGAGAGGGTGAATACTGTTATTTTGCTCTGTGAAGAAATCATATGATATAGTTAAGAAGTTGTTATAAAAATTGACTAGATATCTTACCAGGGAAGAGGCTAGTGATAGCTGGTCTCCAAAGGTAAAACTTGATTGAACCTTTTTGGCTGGAATTCTGTAAGCCAAAAATATAAATGCTTCCTGAGCCTAGGAGATGCTGACCCTTCTTTCTCTCACACCTGTCTGCCCAGGAGACATACTTGTTTTCAGTCAATGAAGAAACAAGGGTCTGTTTTAGAAACTTTTACTTGGAAGTTCAGAGATTAAATGTATATTGTTTATTTGAGATTCAATCTCTGCACATTTCATGTGTTTCTTTAGCTATGGTTGAAAAGCTTTCTATTGCCCAGTGAGTGTCATTAAATACAAAACTGACATATCCACTCACAGAAACAGCACTTCCCGAAATCATTGTGCTTTAGGAGTACAAGAAAAGATAAAGAAAAATATTCAGCTACATAAAAATGAATAAAAGTTTATTTTAGAAAAAAAGGTTAAAGCTAGAAGGGATCCGAGGTTATGTAGTAAAGTTATTCAGTTTAAGGATAAAGAAACTGAGATCCAGAAAGACAACAAGATATATCAGTCAGCTATTGCTGCATAACAAATAACTATACAATCTTAGCAGCTTACAATAAGCATGTATTTAGCTAATGCACCTCTGGGCATTTGCTGACTTGGGTTTGGCTGATGTAGGTTTCTGTGGCTAGGGAAGTTCTATTTCACCTTTTGGATCCTTGTGTTTGCTCCAAATGACTCATCTTCCTTCGACCAGTGGGCCAACTAGAGTAGATTGTGGTGGTGGAGGAACAAGGAAGCAAGTAGAAGTGTAGAAGACTTTTGAAGGTCTACACTTGCAACTAAAATAATGTTATTTCCACCCATGTGTCATTGGCCAAAGTAAATCACGTAGCCAAAGTCAAGAGGCAGGGAAATACTCTGCCCACAGTGAGGCCCTTCCGAAGGTATGGGTTGAAGATGAGAAGAAGAATAGGGCCAATAAATTAATCATTCCTAGAAAATTTGCCTAAGGTCAAAAAGCTGCGTAATGGCTCAGTTAGGACACTAGGTCCTGATTCCACCCCGCCCCCCACCCCCCCACCCCAACCAGGGCTTTCCTCATTACCCAGGCAAGGCACTCAGTGGAACAAACATTAGATATACTTAAAGCATCTTTCTGGAAGATTTCACTGGTTTTGCAAAAATCCCTTTCTGGTGGCTCATGAGAAGTCTTCTCATCTTCTCCCTGAACATTTCAAGAATATCCACTGCTTGGTGCTGTTCATTACCACAGCCAGCGCCTTGGGGAGAATGCTGATGTCACAGGTGCCCCAGAACTGTGAACTCTCCAGTTGCCAGTGACATTATGTTCCCTGCGGCCTTCATTCGCAGTTCTCAGCATAGCTATAGCACAATGCAGCCTAGACCTGCAGATTCAGAATTTCTCATAAAAATGAGTTCCATAGTTTTTCTTGTTCTCTCATCTTTCCAGATAGTTCAGACGTGAGTCAGGCCAGGGACCTATATTCAAAAGACCATTATTTTTACTTTTCCCAGTTTATAGATATCAATTCACCCGACATATTTCAACCACGCTTAAGGCCTAAACTAAGACTGTCGCCATATATTTTGTTTGAAGGATGAACTCTCAGATTAGCATAGGAAATATTGTTGCCCAAAATGGAATTCAGCAAAGGTGTGAGTCACTCATTTCCGTTAGGAAAAGGAAATTAATGATGAATAGCCGAATTTATTGACTTGATTTGTACTTCTCTTATTTTTTCCTCTTAGAAATTATTACTTGACATTCTTAATAGCGTCTAAAATGCAATTTATAGGAAACTTCTCAGTTTCATGAGGCATACCTAAGTTGAATTGGAGTATGGCAAAACCATTTAATTTTGCTGAGCATGCATTTAGAACCTGAGTCTCTCTGCTAACTACTTGTGCGTACTCCCGCAGGTCATTTTTCCCCCCTGAGATACTCTCAGCATGGCCCTAAAAACGCAGATGGAATTTCAGCTTTCCTTTCCAGTTGACAGATCTGTATCTTGCTTCCCTTTGGCTAGAAAACAAAATGGAAAGCCCATGTTAGCGAATGCTTTTCTCCTTAGGCACCACTTGGCCATAAGGGATCTGGCTTAGCCCTTCTTAAGTATCTTAACCTACAGGGCGTTTCTGAGGCTCATCTGTCCCCATGCTGTACCTTTATGCTGAACTCTCCTGAAAACTACTATCTTATCTATATATTCACCAACCAAAGAGGCAAAAAACAAAAAATACGGTTACTTTTAGAATATAAAATTATATTCTATTAAGTATGGTTGTACAAACTATACACGCCTCCAAGATATTCTGATTCACCCTTGTAGAAAAGCACTGTCCTCCCCCCCCGTCATTTTTATGTGTGTCCTGGACCCCGCCAGTGAAGCAGTTACTGTGTATGCCTCATCCATATCCAGTTGGGCCTTACCATTTTAGTGGACAGATCTGATTTCTAGATTCCAAAATCTCATTTCTTTTCCTGGGGATGTTCTCTGGTCACTGAAGCCCTATCTGTCCATGGACAAGAAGGGTCAAGAAATTAATACCCTTTCCCACCCCGAGCAATCTTCAACCAATGTGAGATGGGAATTGTTGTGTAAATACCCCACCTCCCTTGATCTTCTAGTAGGACAATTCTGAGCCATATTCTACACTGGCTCCCAGGCTGCCCAGTGTGATCGAGCTCTAGTTCCTCACTGTGGAAAGTGGCTTGGTGATGTACCCTTCATTCGCTCCTTTCCTTCTCTGATACGCTTCACCACTCACCTGCCAGAACTTCCTAAATTAGCTCACAAACTATTTTCACTAAAATTTGTCTCAGGGTCTGCTTCTGGTGAAAGTAAAGCAATCGGATATGACCAGGAAAGACATCACATCCCGGTGACAGCATCAAGTAGTATACTCTGGACACTGGGAATACAAAGGTATGTAGTATATGGTCCCTATTCTTATACTCTTCAGAATCGAGTGGAGAAAGATGGGTTGAAGCCTGGCAGCATGATGTCCTTTGCTATGTATTAAAAGAGGGGCTACATAAGGCTTATGGCCCATTTCATCACTTTCCAGCTCAGCAACCTAAATTTCATCATCTGAAAAATGGGGAAAATAATAGTAATGACCCCATTGTGAGGATTAAATGAAACTATATATAAAATCCCTGGGACAGTACCTGGCAAATGGTAATGGTTTAATACTGAGTTCCCAAGTCATGCATCTTGAGGTACCCTGGGCCACTGCAGTAACCTCACAAGAATACAGCAGGATATGTTATTTATTTGTTTGTTTATTTGTTTATCTATTTATTTCCAACTTTATTAAGGAATAATTGAAAAATAAAATTGTATATATTTAAATTGTACATGATGATTTGATATACATAAACATTGTGGAATGATTACCAAGATCAAGATCATTAACAAATCCATCACTTTACTTCATGAACTCTTTTGTGTATGTTTGCACACATGTGGTGAGAATGCTCTTTATTCTCTGCAAATTTCAAGTATATGATATTGTTTTATTAACTATAGTCACCATGCCATTCTGTACATTAGATCCTCAGAACTTATTCGCCTTATAACAGAAAGTTCATACCCTTTGACTAACACCTCTCCATTTTCCCTTCCCCTTAGCCCCTGGCACCATTCTCTACTCTCTGTTTCTATGAAATCAGCCTTTAAAAAAAAGTTCTACATATACGTGATACCATACAGTTTGTCTTTGTTTGGTGTATTTCATTTAGCATAATTCCCCAGACTCATCCATGTTGTTGCAAGTAGGAGAATTTTCTTCTGTTTTACGGCTGAGTAATTTTCCATTGGGCATATATACCACATTTTCTTTATCCAGTCATCCATCAAAGGACATTTAGATTGCTTCTCTGTAGTTTGACTATTATGAATAATGGTGCAAGGAACATGGGAAAGCAGATATCTCTTCGAGATATTGATTTCCTTTCCTTTAGATATGTACCCAGAAAGGGGATCAGTAGGATATTTTTAATTTTTTAAAGATATTATTTATTTATTTTTAGACGGAGGGCAAAGGAGGGAGAAAGAGAGGGAGAGAAACATTGACATGAGAGAGAAATATTGCACCCCGACTGGGGACCTAACCCACAACCCAGGCATGTGCCCCAACCAGAAATTGAATTGGCGACATTTTCCCTTGTGGGACGATGCCCAACCCACTGAGCCACACTAGTCAGGGTGGATATTTTTAATTTTTGAGGGAAACACAGAGTTATGCAAGATCTTTTGGACACCATGCAACCAACTATCATGACGTAGTTCACAGTTTTAACGTTAGATCTGGTGACATTACTTTTGATGACATGTCTTTGTAAAGTTGAGTATTCAGCAGTTGCTATGATAAAAAGCAAATCCAATTGAAAATCAATGTAGAGCAAGAAATAAGGGTGTTGATTTAAGAAACTGATTCCAAGGTTTGAGAAATTATACAATACCCAGCAGGTGCACACATCCCATTGGGAAGTAATGGTGGTTATTAATAGAATGACCTTAAAATTTTTTTTATTTATATGTATTATTTTTTCATATGGCTACTAAGTTGTTAGGATACAAATATTTAATAAGTTACTTGGACTTATCCACTTAGTAAATGGAATTTTCAGGTGGCTTTTGACCTAGGAATCCCATGAAAAAATATACAGAGACACAGAGTACTGTGAACTTAGGAAGTTTTGGAACTTCTGGTTTATTATATTTTAGTTATTAAATAAATAATTGAAGTTGAATTTAAATTAAAATATTTGGCATGTGCAACTTTGTATCAATTTACTACTTAAAAATCTCAGTGTCTTCACATGCCTACCAAGAAACCACCAAATTTCCCAAACCATTACTGTAGACCTTCCATGACCCACCTACCCCAAAGATACCTTTTAGGTTTATTCTTCTGTCACTAGCATCCAGCTAAACCAAAACATTCACCATTCCCAGAGTTACCACTTGCCTCTCTAACAACTTCTTTGCCCCAAACACACTCTCTTTTGTTAATGGTATCCTATGAATTCTTCATGCAGCTTCAAAATCCAAAGTAATTCTGTGTCTTCCATTGAAGAACTTTGTCTTTCTCCTTTGTCAGATGGAATTTTGCATGCTTTGGAAATCTGTAGACTTATTATACAACTCTCAGGAGCATTTATCTCAGATTCCTTCTTATTTTCTGTTTTCCCCCTTATTACATGCAAAGTTCCCACATGGTAAAGACCATTTCTTATATGTTTCATGAATGGATGGGTGAATGGAAGGATGGATGCATGGGTACATGAATGGCTGACTAATAAATTGATGGATGGGTAGAAAGATGGATGATGCATGCATAGAGGATGGGTGATTAACAGGTAAATAGATGAAAAAGTACATGGATGTTAAGTGTTTGTGTGAATAAATGTTATAGCAATTCAAAAGCATTTTTTCTAGTATTTAGCCCCTCATAGTCATTAATTACCCAGGGGTTCCATTCAATTAATGATCCTTTTACCCTTCCATGCCATTTTAGAATTCTAACATCTCTTCTCATCATATCATGAATTAGAACAAAATTTCTCTTACTCACTAATAAGATTTACTTGTCTCAGTAAAATTCATGTAACAGCTTCTTTAGCAAATAATTTTATTTGTCCAAAAACATAAGCATATTGATTGTGACATAATTTTATTATATGTAATATTTTTATATAACATAGTCACATAAAGGCAATGTGCTTATAGAGAAAAATCAAGTCTTCCTATAAAAAGTGGAGATTAGCTAATTTTATACAAATATGATTCAAGAGATTATAATGGGGCTGACTGTGAATATCAAGCACAAAATTTGACAATGATCTCAGGAGAAAGAATCACTATTTATTGAGCATCACTAGGTGTCATTTAATTCTGACAACTACCTTGTGCATTAGATTGTTATTCTTATTTTATAAATAATAAGACAGAAATACAAGAGGTTATGAATCTTGCCCCAGGTGGCATGTCTCATATGTGGAGGAAGTAGTATTGACAGTTGCACTGTTTTCACCAAATTAACAGGGCTCAGACCCGTCCCCTACCTACACATGTTCCCACATACCAATACTCTTGAAAGGACCCAGAGCTGAGACTCAGACTAAGGGGCCAATGAGTGCAGGTTAGGCTCCGCAGCGGTTATGCCTGAGGAAAAACTTTAGCTCTGCTTTTTAGTATATCCTCATTTCTGAGAAAAGGTAAAAAGCATTTTTCTTCAGAGTACAGTTTGTGTTGCTTCTTGATTGCCTAGTAACAGGAGCCTCTCCTCATTCTCTTTCCGATCTGATTGTTTTCACCTGAACAGTTTTTTTTTTTAATTTTTATTTTTTGGTTATTCAATTACAGTTGTCCCAATTTTCCCCCATTGCTCCCCCCTCCCAGAGCAACCCTTCTCCGACAATTATATCCCTCCCCGTTGTCCATGTCCATGAGTCATTCATATATGTTCCTTCAATTTTTTAATTAAAGGTTTAAAAAAAATTGGTGAGTTTTGTTCTCCTGACCATTTGGAGTTACTGAATCTCAAACAAAATGCTTCAGAAGTCCATAAACATCAGTGTCTGCTACAGCCTGCTCAGAGTTAACTAAACTCCCATCCTTTAATTTTTTGGATGTTTGACAACCAAGTTTTCTTTGCTATAGCTGTTAAGAGATGACACCCTTAAGTCAGACTCACAGCTGGGGAGAGGCTGGAGGAGTCTGGCTAACCTCTTCTCAAAGGCAGGGTTTCCACATTTACAGCCCTTTGATTAAGGAAAGAGAATGTGCTTCGGAAATGTATTGCAATGGTATAAAACCCAAAGAGCAAGATTATTGTCAATCATAATCATCAAAAGGAGCATTTACAAATGAAGGAAGAGGAGTGGATGTTTTTGAATGATTGGAGTGAAGTCTTTATAATTCCAACAGAAAAGTTTAGCTATTCATTTTGAAAGATGGCATCATCACAGTTGGCAAAGGGATGCAGAAGTGGAATTAGGACAGGGACTAAGGAGTGCAAGAGGGAAATAGAATATAATGCGTCAAACCTTCCTCTGATTCTCTGAGACACCTCTGCTATGAGATCAGAAACTGGGTCATGATCAACGTTAAGAGTCACCCTGAAGCCTAGCAGTGTTTTCAGCAAAGTGAGGCATAATTTGCTTCATGTTTCCATGAGGATGTTTCATCTTGTTTATTGAAAGAGGAAGCACAGTTCAGCTCCTGTCACCACTGGGAACCAGTGAGTTCTCTCTACTCTACATCTTAAATTACTTTGATATTGAAGAAATGTGGCTGTAGACATGAGACAGGAACTGAGCATCCGGTTTATTTCCCTAGAGGCAAAAAACAAAGAAAGAAAGAAAAAAACAAAGAACACAGGACACCATTGCCAAGGAAGAAATAGAAACCACAGCTGCTGGGGGGTTTCTTCCCCCACTAGTTTTTCAGCTCCCTAATTACTTATCCCTACTTTCTACTTAATTGTATTTCAACAAACATTTTTTTTTCTATTTCCTACTTGTCCATTTTCCTTCCCAGGAGAACGGCAAGGCATGCCTGTCTCTTCAGTTCTACTATTTGTCCCCTGAGAAGTATGTGGTCTAGTGGTTAAGCACTCTGTTACCATAACACACTATTCACTGTGCAAATTCAGGCAAGTTGCTTCCCCTCCTTATACATACCTAATTTCCTCATTTGTAAAAGGGATGTAAATAGTCTTATATCATAGGGTGATTATAAGGGCCCTATGAAGGAGAATGCATAAAACATGCAGAACCAACATTGGCTCCTTCTATTACTATATCCTTTGTCTTCACCCCTTCCCATGGATCTTGTCGTCGTCGTCGGCAGCCGTCCGTCTTGAGAGACGATGGTGTAGCTTCTTAAGAGTCTGTCTGCACCGCCAAGAATGGCTGTGCAGTCCGACTCGGGAGTGACACGGTATCTGTCTCCTCCCGTGTTGAATCGACATCTTGCGATGACGCTGGAGTGTCCTCTCCAGTGAAGCTGAAGCTACAGAGCCTGGGCAGGGTGATATGGAGGGTCTGCTGTTGCCCATGCAGCAGACCCCCCCTCTCTTCGCAGCTGAAGGGTCCAAGGGAAAGACGGAGTCAATACAGCTTGGCTTCAGGTGCGCCGCAGGAGTTGCCGGTGTTGACTACAACGTCAAACCGCCTTAGGGACTCCGGCTCCGGATTTTCTGTCGGGGTTTACTCCCTTAGCCTTTCCCCTGAAGAGGTATGCCGCAAGGCAGCGGAGGTTTTTTGGAGTCAGAGTTTTCCTTCTCTGATGTGCCCTGACTGGAAGATCGAACCAGCGACACTTAGCTCGCAGGTCGACGCTCAATCCACTGAGCCAAACCAGCCAGGGGGATGGATCTTGTATTACCTGTCAATTTAAAGGAAAGGAAGAGAAAACTAGCTAAGAGAAACAGACAGGTGAATGCTGGCTCAGACTGTCCCTTGAAACTGTAGTTCAGATGTCGACTAGAGCTGCAGTCATCTGAAAGCTTGACTAGAGCTGGAGGATCCACTGGCAAAATGACTTACTCACTAGCTGTGGACACAAGGCCTAAATTCCTTACCAGGTGGACCTGGCCATAGGGTCACTTAAGTGTCCTCACAACATGGGGTTGACTTCCCTCAGAGCAAGTGATCTAAGAGAGAGTACATGGAGGGACCTACAGTGTTCTTTGTCATCTAATCTTGGAAGTTACATACTATCACTGTGGTCTCATTCTATTTGTTAGGAACCAGTCTAAGTGCAGCTCACATTCAAGGGAAGGGAAATTAATCTCCACCTCTTGAAAGAAAGAATATTAAAAGCTGGTGGATATATTTAAAAACCATCATACCAGGTGTTCTCTTAGTCTTGGATCTCACTGAGTTTTGTCTTTCACTCTACGCTACCTCTGGGTGTCTACATTTAGTCCTGCAACTCAGTGAGGCTCAAAATGAAACTTGACTCTTTCTTTCAGTAGACTCCCCCCATCTCTTTCCTAAGTTTCCAAGCCTCATGAAAAGTCACAGAATGTTAAGAAAAGAGAAGGGAACTTGAAATGATCCCAGCATTACAGGATCTGGATATAGTCATCTGTCTCCTTTGTTGCTGCTGCGGCACTAAAATTTGACATCTCTGATTCTTCTCAAGCAAGGGGTGCTGCAGTGTTTTCAGCAGCTTCTCCACGATCCCGTCACAAATATAATACTGAAATCGGGCTCAGTACCCACTGACTTTCACCATGTGAACTTCTACTTAAAGCCTAACATCACTTGATCCTCAGTGAGCCCTTTTCTATACATTTAAACAATGTAGCATTCGAAGTTCTTGTTCTCAGGCAGTACTCTTAATTATTTACCCCTCTGCCTTCAGACGTCAGCTCTCATTTCCATTGACTTCTCTACTTCCCCCTTTTCATATAGTGAACTCAATATGCCTAAAACCAGACTCAGCATTGCCCTCCAGAGTGCCTTCCCTCTTGACCTTGCTCTTTATTCTCTGAGTCACGAGCCTAAAAATAGGAGTCACCATCTTGGGTTTCTCCTTTGGTTATAGCCCCTACATTTCTAATGGGATTCTTGCCCTTGTATGCAAAAACAGCTTGCTTGCCATGCAGTCTGGGACAATTCCCAGCCGTTATCAGAGATATCAGAAAGTCCCAATTCAGTAGTTCCTCATTCAGTTTCATGTTGGTGCAATTCCTGGTTCCATTTTGAACTTGATATTCCAGCCTTCTATCTGTTCCCAGTTCCTAAACCTTTTCTGCGAAAACTCCCTAATGCGTAGTAGATCAACACTTCCCAGATTTTAATGTTCATGTGAATCCCTGGAGATCTTGTTAAAATGCAGATTATAATTTAGGAGGTCGGGGGTGGGGCCTGAGATGCTATATTTCTAACAAGCTCTCAGGTAATGCCCATGCTGCTGGATCAAGGACCGCACTTTGGGTAGGAAGGGCTCATAGCAACAATCTCCTGAATGTGCTTCCTTGTTCACCCTTTCCTTCTCCAGAAGAAAAAACACTATCATGTTGTCATGATCTCTGGATCCCACACTGTGTGCATCACTGGTCCTTACCTTACAAAAGTACTGGAGTCCCCCTGGAGACCTCATGAAAAATACAAATTATTGGGTTCCAGCCCTGAAGATTCTGATTCAGGAAGTCTGGGATAAGGCCTCCGGTTCTGGGTTTTGTTGTTGTTGTTTGTTTGTTAATTTCTTTTTTTTTTT
This sequence comes from Furipterus horrens, assembly GCF_987537825.1. Classification (NCBI taxonomy): domain Eukaryota; kingdom Metazoa; phylum Chordata; class Mammalia; order Chiroptera; family Furipteridae; genus Furipterus; species Furipterus horrens. The sequence goes on along the minus strand of NW_028327187.1, from coordinate 111,537,297 downwards.
TCATTGTTATTCTGTTACAGTTGTTCTAATTTCTCCCTCATTGCTCTCCACTGCCCTGCCCCCCCTCCGACAGTCAATCCCCACCCTGTTGCCCATGTCCATGGGTCATTTATACTAGTTTCTTGACTAGACCCTTCCCCATCTTTCCCCTCTTCTCCCCCTCACTTGTCCCATCTGGTCACCATCAGTCTGTTTCTTGTTTCCATGTCTCTTTTTAAGAAGCACTGCAGGCGATCTTGATTTTTTAATAGTCAATGTCTTACAGGCTGAAGTGCAACTGAAAGTTTAGTATAAAATCTTCCCCAGAAGACCTAATATCATTTATTTCTATTTATTACTCCCCTTCAAATCTTTGTTCCAGGCAGACTGTCTTTCAAAGAGACCCAGAGAATCCCTTTCTCTTTTCTCTGGTTCCACCTACAAATTCTACCCATTCTGTAACAATTGATCATGCCTGTATATGCTCATTGGCACTCTACCAAGAACACCAACTACTGGAAACCACAGTGTCATGCACATAGCTAGCTGGTGGGAAGACACTTCATTTCTACTCTCTTTGGTCCTTCCAAATTCACCCATCCTCCCAAATTCTACCAAGTCACTGCCCCCTCATATTCAAGTCCCACAGAAAATCCATCTTTCTGGAAGAATGGAAAATGTGACTTGCTTGACTGAAATAGAATGAGCAGTGACACCCCTGCCCTGACACATAAGAAAGGATGCTGAGTCACGTTTTGATTCTATTGAGAAACTGATGTCCCTGAGGACAGTGACTTTGTATTATATTTGTTCTATGTCATTTTCATAAGTCAAAGGCATCTCGTGTTCACCATTAAATAAAAAGCTAAGCAAATGTCTAAATGGTTGGTGATCTACTGGAAGGTGACACATGATGGTAGGGAAGGAAAGAATCATTATAGCCAGTTAGTTGAAATGACATCAAAATGCTGTAATTCGTTTTGCAACATCCTTGCTCCCAGAAAATATTAGGTGTTGAACCTTAATATATCTTCACTCCTAAAACATCATTAGAACAAGTCTGTAAGACTGTGGAACACATAAGTCTACCAGCCCTGACAAATCAATATATTTCAGTATCGGCTTAACTTACATGGGAAGAAAAAGTAATGGTCCAGTTGGATTTAAGAAGCAAGGCTGACTCAATATAGAGGGGAATCTAAAGAAATAACGAGAAACAACATCCAGAAGTCCTGTTTGTGAACCGAAAATATGCCCTCAGGACCAAACTTAACAAAAAACAAGATCCATCACGATCTCACCCAAATCTGCCTCTAGCTACATTTCACACTGCTCTTTTCCCATCCTGTCTCTTCCCATCTGGATGGCCTTTCTGGGCTTGTAGCTGTCCCCTGCTCAATTCCGTGCTCTTTCCTTTATGCCTGTGCCCTAAGAACATTCTGTTTTCTCCATTCAAAAGGTTCTGCCAAACACTTAACCTTTAAGATCAAATGTCACCTTCTCTGGAGAAAAGATGGTTACTTCATTATAAGGAGGGGATGGGATCTAAATCGTGACTTTTTTTTTTTTAAAGAAGCTAGAGTTTATTTCTATTTGAATAATACTCAAGGAACTTTCAGAAGGTTAAAAGGCTCCAAGATACCAGGTTTAATATAATATTGGAGCCAGGTGCTGGCTGTTACTGCCTCTTCCAAATTCTCCGGATGACCTTGGGCAGTTAAAGGTCAAACTGGTCTTCCAGTTTGAGGGTGGTGAACTCCTATGAGTTTTAACATGATTCATACAAAGCTATTCCTCCAATAATGATGGGAGGGGGGGAGGATGCCAGAAGTAATCATTATCATCGATAAGAAATGTAAATGAGCAGAGAAGAAAGCCATCAGAGCAATTTCAAGAAGCATAATTATTAATCCGCTATAGAACAAAGAGAAGCATTTGCAGAATTTATGTGAAAACCTTTCTTGTGTTATTTTTTGAAACCAAGTCCTCTGACTATGAATTGAGTAGTTGGGATCATGATGGGTCTTAAAATAACATGTATCTTCATGTTATTTTTCTCAAGCTCTTACATAGTGCCTGGAAACTGGTGGATATTTGATAAATGCCTTTATAGCGAATTGAGGAGTTGCTATTTTACATGTATGTAAACCTTTTGCCTATTGATCTGAGGTCAGTTGCTCTTCTGACTGTATTGGGCTTTTCTAAAGTAAAATAACAATAATATTTGTTTTTAAATAGCCCTGACCGCTGTGGCTCAGTTGGCTGGGCATTGTCCCACAAAGTGAACGGTTGCTGGTTTGATTCCCAGTTGCAATACATGCCCGAATTGTGGGTTCAGTCCCCGTCAGGGCGTGTGTGGGACACAACAGATCGATGTTTCTCTCCCTCTCTTTCTCCCTCCCTTCCCCTCTCTCTAAAAGTAGATAATAAATAAAATCGTTAAAAAATAAATAAAAATAAAAATCTCTCAATCGCAACAATAATAGTAGTTATGGTAATAGCAGCTAATATTAATCGAGCACTTACTCTGTGGCAAGTACTGTGAAGTCTTAACATGGATAATTTTGCTTAACTGCTCAAATTGTTCCAAGTTTACAGATAAGGAGCTTGAAGCTTAAGACACCCAGTAACTTACCAAGGTAATAAATGAGGGAGCCAGGATTTTGGCACAGCGTCCATATACTGTGTTAAGATATAATTAAGGGCTCATGTACATGGACAACAGTGTGGTGATTGCTGAGGGGAACAGGGTATAAAGGGCATAAAATGGTAATGGCAAAAATACAATAATACATTAAAGTTTAAATAAAAAATGGGGGCGGAGGGGAGACATGCTTGTGGCAACTAATGAACACCACTAGGCTCATGGTTATTGACTCATTACTGGTAATGCTGATCTCCACTGAGAAGCTCTACCCCCTCCGGGCATGCAGCATCAAACTCTACTGCTGGCTGAAAGGAGCATAAACCCTTTGGATTTATGGAAGGAGCATGGCAACCATCTCAGAATTGTAACCTGCCACTGAAAATTTCCATGACAACACAGTCGGAGGCTTTCTTGCTGGGCCCTGGCATGGTGATAAGTGCAAGTTTCTTTATTCCTACTGATCCTGAAAAAAAGAAAACCAAGCTTCGGTGGCAACACCTGGTAGTAACTGGCTTTCTGTGATATTCCTGTGGTCGAGCTGGCTCCACGTTAAGTCTTGTGGATAGACCTTTGTAATGTACTTATAACTTGTTGGTTAAAGGTGGAAGCTTCGATCTAACACTACCTCCTCAGTAAAGCCTTTCGTGGCACCCTGTCCACTTGAAGTTATTTCTTTCTACGCCCTAATTCCTCGGTATTCCACCTGTACCACCTTTACAGTTCATTTTCCTACTCAGGGCTTAAGAAGAAATTTACTATAAAACATATCAAGCACTCAGCAAAAATTGTAAATAACTGCATCAAAATGACAATTCACGTCAGTTTTAAATCCAATGAGAAAAGGCCTGTTTTTCTGGAAAAGATATTTGAGAGTTAAGAACACAGCTGGCTCTTGATTTAATTTCTCCTGCTAGAGGGAACGAGAATGGCCTGGGAAACCTACAGGAAAGAGCATGTGTGTATTCTGCTTCTGGTTTTCCCGGAGGTCAGCTGCTGAAGGTTTAAGGCACGCGTCTCGTGCTTATTTTTCCTCAGTAGTAAGTATCCGTATTCAAAGAGGCAGTGGGAAGGCTGAGTGGGACAAGCTCACACATGGACTCCTTATGTATCTGTGTGCATTTACTTCAGAGACAGACATCATTTTATAGCAACCTTACCTAACAATGTCGTTCTAATGTATTGGAAAACATGAGAAAATGGGATGTGAGTTCCATCTGAGTTTGTGAGCACAGCATCAGAAAGATTTCCAGAAGCTTCGCGTGGTGCTAACAACACTCATTCCATACCTACCATAGGCGCTGCATCTTAAATGAAAAGCCAAAGGTATGTATTCAAAAGCCCTTGTGGGAGTAGGAAGCCCAGACTGCTGGTGGAGAGCAGGCGACTGGGCAGTGATTGAAGTGTCCAGCAGGGGGCTGGCATCCTCTGTCTATAAGTAGCCCCGGGTCCTCTTCAGAACCTCAGCTCTGCACAGCTGCCGTTTGCTAGTGAAGCCGGTGACGTGCAAAGCATCCTGCCTATAGGATTTGAGGCTTTCTCGGTGCAGTTTTTTTCTACCCACTTTAAACCTTCAGGTTCTAAGTCTCAGGAAAGACAGGAAACGCAGTGTGAAAATAGCAGACCAAAAGTTCTTAGTTAACTGCAGTGACAGAGACTCAGACTGGAATGGAGATAGAAAGAGTTGATACAGAGTGGGTTTCATTCTAAACCCTTTTTTTTTTACTGGATTTAGAAATGCATTGCATTGGTCATTTTAAGGCCAGAGTAGCACCAGCCTCAAAATAGTGACAAACAGTTTGGAATGCCATATCCTATTATGTATTCAGAGTATTTTTATTAAAGAAGACGAAGAGCCTAGCAGAGATTTTGTCCTCATCCTCACCCAACTGCAAAATCAAAAGTTAAGAAAGCAGCATCTCGGGACACTTTTTAGGTGGGAAAGAAAGAACCTAGAGGATGGCTGTGAATGACTGCTTCCTTCAGGACATGCCCTGCAACATCTCCAACGACAGTGCGGATGTCCCCGCAAACGAAGACTGGCTCCACCGCGGCATCCTCTATGTCATCCCTGCACTTTACGGGGTCATCATTCTGATAGGCCTCGTTGGCAACATCACCCTGATCAAGATCTTTTGTACCGTGAAGTCCATGCGAAATGTGCCCAACCTGTTCATCTCCAGTCTGGCTTTAGGAGACCTGCTCCTCCTCGTAACATGTGCTCCTGTGGATGCCAGCAGGTACCTGGCCGACAGATGGCTGTTTGGCAGGATTGGCTGCAAACTGATCCCCTTTATACAGCTGACCTCAGTGGGGGTGTCTGTCTTCACTCTCACGGCTCTCTCAGCAGACAGGTGAGTACTGGAGGACAGTCACATTCTCTCTGAGGGTGCTGGGTGACTCGGTAAGTGAGCTGCCACCTTGGGACAGAAGGAGTTGTCTGCACAAAGGGAAGTTTCACTCCAACTCAGATTCTCTTCCAGGCATGTTTTTGTCCTGAGGATTACTTCTTGAATTGGACATGTTGGTTTGGGAAAGAAAAGTGAATGGAGGGCAGGGGAAAAAGGGGGCAAGTGAGAGAAAAATCTCAGCACAAGATGGAGGTGCATTTTCTGGGGACAAATGGATTTAGCATGGCTTTTCCCTAACTTCTCCCTCCCTGTGAACTTAAATTGACCAGTGAGGGGGAAAAAATCACAACTAATAGAGTTTAAACCCCAGGCAAATGTTACTTAGAAGCAATTCAGAATCTTCAGAGAACAGAAAAGCCACACTGCATTTCTAATTCAAAACATTATTTCAGAAGTGACCAACAGGAGAAGATAAGTGCCATTTCCTTGAAATTCATTTTCCTCAGTTAACTTTTCTCACAGCTCATTATTTTTAAACTTTATTTTTATTCTTGACACTAGGTTGTCTGTAACCAAACAGTTTGTGTGCTGGTTTTTCTAAGAATCTCTTAAGTGAATTCAAGCATTATTGAATTTTTTTTTCTTAACAAAGCTCCATTTAAGATTGATTTTGAATTTTATTATCTTTGGTAATATACTTCCATATACAGTACCTTTAGAGTTTTTTTGGGGGGTGGAGGGGAGTCAGCACAATGTTTTAGTCTGGTAAATATACATATTTGTGAACTGCATTTCTTAGGTGAACCTATTGTTTAACAATTTATATTTATTCATTCTTAAAAATATGTATTCATTCTTTGAATACCTGCTTGAATTAACCAGTCAGGAAATACCTGCAGGTTATTCATACAAGTTGCTGAACATGTCTTATGTACTTCTGAGCTCTAGGAACTGGACATACTAATGAATAGACTCCAGACACATCATAGACCAGATGGTCAAATTAAGAAAAATTGGTACAGTGAACCAAAGACTATAAAGTTTTCTTTTAGAATCAACCGTATGTTATGGTGTTAAAGACACATAAGCATTTGAAAGTGTACCAGGAAAGACACAGAAGCAGCTCTTGAAAATTTATGCCCCAAAGAAAATGTCCCACATTTTAATACATGTGGTGCTGAATTCTCATTTTATAGAGAAACAGTCCCCAGGTGATCTGGCATTGTTGAGTAATGGACAAATAAGATAGTGTTATCAGTATTTGTAGACATGTGTTTATACTTAGCTGCCTGAAGTACACTGCTCAACACACACAACATTTTTCAAAGATTGAAAACTAACAGCCCAGAGATGAGGTTTGCACATCATGCCCGCTGGGCAGGGTCTCTCCTTTCCCGCTCCTCACCTCCAGCCTTCTGTGACCCTGAACGTTTGCCCACGAGCAGTTTCGAGTGTTGATTCAGGGCAGGCAAACCTTGGAGCTGGCAGAAGGTCTGGGGCTCGTTACCAATGGCCGAGGGCACCTCAGGATGAGGGGAATTTTCTTGATGAGAAGATGAGATGTTTGTTTCCGGGGTTGTGAGAGCGTAGTACAGATGGTGTTTACTCTCTTGGTGGTGGGGGTGGAGGGTGGGAGCAGAGAGGAAAGTGAGGATGTGGGGTGTCAAGACGCAGTTGCACGGAACCCCTCTGTGGAGTTTCAAAGCAGACCAAATTCACCATCGGCAAAAGGCACTTTCAAAAGCCGAGTTGCATGCTTTGCCAGCTCTAGTGTGTTCTCAGTGAGTTTATAGTTACTGTATGTCCTTCCTAAGGCCAGAAATTACTATGAGCTTCCATATAACTAACTTTTTGTGTTTCACTAAGGCTTCAAAAGGCCGATGGATCGCCTGAACTACAGGTAGTGCATCTAACCAATATCAACAAGAATAAGGATTGGGCTGCTTAAATAATTTAAGACTGTGCTTATCTGTTTATCTCATTTTTAAAAGATGTTGGAGCCTTAAAACCTCAACACAAACAAAAGAACTAAATAGAACAAAGAGCAGAATAGCAGTCAATAGGGGGGAGGGGGGAGGGAGAGAAGGGGGATAAGTAAGGGAAGGGTCTAGTCAAGGAACGTGTATAAATGACTCACGGACATGGACAACGGGGAGGGATATGATTGCGGGAGAAGGGGTGGGCTGGGTGGGGGGATAATGGGGGGAAATGGGACAACTGTAATTGAATAACCAAAAAATAAAATTAAAAACTCATGAGGTTGGCAGGGCAAATATATATATCCACACATATACAATATCTATTTTTTCTCAATAAGGCAATAAAGTGTAATCTATATACAGTAAACTGAACAAGGGTACTTGTTCAATATATTCTTACCCATGTCTGTATAACAACATAACTACCACCCAGATGGAGATATGGAACACTTCCAGCACCCTATGAGTTTCTTTTATGCTCCTTTCTAGGTAATACCCACTCTCATAAAGAGGCAATCACTATTCTGAGTTCAATTACCATGGATTATTTTTGCTAGATTATCCTTGTTATGTTTATCATTATATCCATCTTGGTGCATATAGCAATGGGTTGTTCTTTTTCATCACCAGGTAGTATTCCATTATATGAATGTACCTCGATTTATTTATCCATTCCAATGCTGATGAATGTTGGGTTGTTTCCAATTTGGGGTTGATAATAACCTTTTCTGTATATTCTTATTTATGCCTTTTAAACTGCTTAAGTGTTTATTTCTCTTGGGTATATGCCTGGGAGTGGAATTGCAAGATCATAAGGGGCATATACTTAGTAAATATTGTCAAAGAGTTTTCCAAAGTGGTAGTCTGTAGTGGATAGATTGCTAAAAGGGTAAACCAGAAGACCCTCCAAACTATGATCATCAAAGTCATTGAGGAGCTTTAAAAATATAGGGATTCTTAGCCCCTATCCTAAATCTACTCAATCAGGGCACAGCAATAATCACCCATCCTGCTCCCATAGGTTGACCAGCAATGCCAATACTCCTCCCAACCTCCCTTCTGTACTCCTCCCCTTCCCCAGGTAAGCTGGAGTCCCTGTTAATATGAAAAGAATAAAAATTTTCTAGAAAAGTTTACACTGCTGCCACTGTGTCAAAGGGAGACTTCAAGACAGTCCAGAAAGCAGAATTCTGTCTTCCGCACAGCCAACCAACTGCAGATTTGCATTCAAACTCCTTCAGATAGGTCCCTGCCCTCCCTCTCCTTTCATGCTCTCTTCCTCATACACAGTGGTTACACTGAGTTCCTGTCTCTGCATCCTTGCTTATACTGGGTTGCACTCACTTTCCCCAATGCTTTGCCCTTTCCTAAATAGAACACGTGCTCCACTTCCCGTCCCATGTGATATGTGGCTTGGAATGGGCATCTATAGCCCTGCACTTCGGGCTTTTTTCTGCCTTTACTACCTGGGAAAAGGAGTCAAACCATGTCACTTAACTCTCTGACCTTAGTTGAGTTATCTGTAAAATAATAGAGTTGATCTAGATGATTTCAAAGATCCTTCCAAGTTTTAAAATTTATGGCATTTAAAGAAATCTGTCATTTTGCCTGTCATTTGGAATCTGGCTCAAGCCTCCTTCTTAAAGCCCTAAGTTGGACCATTCTAGCCCAAATTTCCGGATCCTCTTTAAACATGAGACTTATTATCTGAGACATGAATTGTCTTATGACTTCTTTCATCTTGCTGTTTCGAAATATTTCACTTGTTTGTCTTTTTTTAGCCTCTTATGTATTCATTGCTTTAACTTTTCAAGTGTATTATTAATAATGTCAAGGGCAGAGACTTCTTATATATTATATCTTCCACAGTGCCTCACATGGTTCCTTGTACCAAATGAGTGGTCAACAAATATTAATTAAAATTATGGTTAATTTATGCACACTTTTTCCTTCTCATTATTATTATTCTCCCCCATTTTTTTTGGAACTTATCTGAAAGCATACTCTTAAAAATGTATCCTACAGTCATTTGCTTCTTCTCTGTTCCTCTCTATTAAGCTATCATTATTTATGTAAATGAGAGAAAAACTATTCTTTGTGAGTCAGTAAATAGATTCGGGGGATAAATAGATGGGTGGGTAGACGGAAAGATAAATGGATGGATGGATGGGTGAATGGATGAACAGACAGTGGAGAGACGGTTGGATAGATAGGTGAATGGTTGGATGGATATAGATATACTTTTTGCATAATGGTCTTTCGTACGAGGTGCCCATCTCTGTACTAGGTGCCTCAGTAATGTGTAAATGAAATTTAAGAGCTGAATTGGACCCTCAGCAGGAAAAGGGTGAATAAAGTGAGTGTTTTCTTTTCCAGTAAGTGTCAAGTTTAAAGCTGGATTTAACACTGACAGCATATAATGGCCAAGTTATGTTGTGCCTGCTTCAGTATCATTATGCAGTGCTCTTTCTGCTAGAATGGAGCTGGCAGAATGAATCCTAAAGACAGACAGATGTAGCAGTTCTACTGTAACGTGGTCCTTGTTTGATCTCATGAAAAATTGTTCATAAGTTCCCCCTCCCTTGTCATTTGGAATGTGTAAAGAAACAGGAAAGTGTAACATTTATGCAGACTTCTTGATGTGCAGATTCTTTGAATTTACTGCCAGGAATTTATGAGATAAGGTAGTTTTCAGCCTTTCCTGACACCTAGAGCTGCATGGTCCAACATGCGACCCACTAACCACATGTAGTTATTTAAAGTAACTTAAAGAAAACTAAAAATTCAGTTCTCTAGTCACACAAACCACATGTCAAGTGCTCAGTAGCAATATGTGGCTCTACTGGACAGGACAGTGCAGAGACTGAACATTTCCATCATTGCAGAAAGTTCTATGAGACGGTGCAGAAGAGAGTTTGCTCTGTGCCTTAGAGTCCAAATCTCTTCCTCAATATCCATGCTAGCTGCTCTTGCTCATTGAGGGGATCAGGAATTCCTCAGATAAGCAAATATCAAATGCTTCCCAGCTGCATAAGCTCTTCCAGTCTTCAGGCAGCCCGATCCAATCGCCAGCCAAAGGATTGGGGAATTTAGGCATCCCATCAATGAGGTTTGGAGACCTAAAGAATACATGTGGAGTTCACTTTCTGGGTCTGCATTATGAAGTTCTATCTGATCCTTCCATTGTCTTTGGTCAGGTCCTCTTCCACCTGCCAGTCTGTCTATCTTCCTATCCTAAGTCTTGCCAAAACAGACACTGCTCCAGCTAAACTCTGCTTCTCATTGTCTTGCACATGTGCCACCTGACTTCTCCCCTCTCTGACTTTATTCCCCCCTCCCTGATGGCCACGCTCTATTCCCTCCATCTGTCCAAATGCTAGCAATCCTTCAAGGCTCACTTTAAATGCCTTCCCTTCTATAAAGCATTCACTGATCTTTTCTTTTTCCCTTCCCAAGATGCTTTTGCCTGTTCATGAATTACCAAATCTATCCTACCTTGTATTACTAGGCCATTTTTATAGATGCATTTTATACTTCCTTAATCACATGGGAAGCTCCATGAGTTCTCGGTCTTCTATGACAGCCAGACCCACCTTACATCTAGTAAGAGGACAATAAATACAACTTGGTTGATGTTTGAGCAGTAACAAAATGATGAAGTGCAATGGCTACAAATAAAGTTCAGAGCCTTGTAAATAGTGTTCTGAGACTCAATTTTCAATTGGAGGAGGGGATTCCCTATACCTCCAACAAGCAATTCTCAGAGTACCACATGGTTATCTGAGAATTCAACTCAACTCTGACACAGTCTGACTGGAGATTGCAACAAATTCCACAGGTTGAAGGCTCAGTCCTACAAGGCTTCAAAACCCACTCCCAGGCCCCGACTTTAGACACCAGTCACAAGTCTAGGTTGTTACCTATACTTCTGACTAACTGGCTATAAATCAAATGTTCTCATAATCCCCTCTCCTTGGTTCGATGAATTTGCTAGAGTGGCTCACAGAACTCAGAGAAGCATTTTCCTTACTAGATTACCAGTTTACTATAAAAGAATATAACTCAGGGTAAGGTATGGGTAAAGAGCATGGAGTTTCTATAGGTTCTCCAGTGCACTGCTCTGGCCACATCTTTAAGCATTCACCAACCCAGAAGTTGTCCTTTTGAGGATTATTTTTTTTTGTAATTTTTATTGATTATGCTGTTACAATTGTCCCAATTTCTTTTCCCTTTGCTCCCCTCCACCCAGCAACCCCCCACCCTTAGTCCACATCCATGGGTTATGCATAAAGCTCTTCTCAGCATCCCCTTGTCTATTCCCCACCCTCCTACCTTGCTTCTTAATTCCTGCACCATTTCCCTCCCTCTCCCCCGCCCCATCCCAGCTGCCCTCCCCCCACAAGCTCCTCACACCTATCATTCTGTTCCCATTCGAGTTGTCTTCTTAGTTTCCCTTTGTTCCATTCCCTAGCCTCCGTTGTTGATAGTTGTGATACTGTTTTCATTTTAATGTTCATAGTTTTGATATCCTTTTTCTTAAATAAGTCCCTTTAACATTTCATATAATAATGGCTTGGTGATGATGAACTCCCTCAGCTTTACTTTGTCTGGGAAGCACTTTATCTGCCCTTCCATTCTGAATGATAGCTTTGCTGGATAGAGTAATCGTGGTTGTAGGGCCTTGCTTTTCATCACTTTGAATATTTCTTGTCAGTCCCTTCTTGCCTGCAAATTTTCTCTTGAGAAATCAGCTGACAGTCTTTTAGTACTCCTTTGTAAGTAATTCTCCTCTTGGGGTGGTCCTCCCTGGGTCTAGTTTGTTTGGGACTCTCTGTACTTCCTGGACCCATATGTCCATTTCCTTCCCCAAATTAGGGAAGTTTTCCTTCATTATTTTTTCACATAATTTTTCAATTTCTTTCTCTCTCTCTTCACCTTCTGGCAACCTTATGATTCGGATGTTGGCACATTTATAGCTGTCCCAGAGGTTTCTAAGCCTCTCCTCATTTTAAAAAAAATTCTTATTTCCTCCTGTTCTGGTTGACTGTTTGTTTCTTCATTATGTTCCAATTTGTTCATTTGAACCCTGATTTCCTTTCCTTCACCACTTGTTTCATATGGATTTTACTTCCTTTCAACCAGGATAGCTTCATTCTTTCCCCGTCCTGTTTAATTTTTGTTGTTAGAGTTGTGAGCATCCTAATCACCAGTGCCTTAAACTGTGCTTCTGTTAGGTTGTCTATCTCCTCATCCATTAGGCATGCTATCTGCTCATTGCTTAGTTGTGCCACTGGGACCTTGATGTGCCCCTGCTTCTGGGTCACACTTCTCTGTCTCCTCATCTTTCTGTGTTTGCCTCTGTGATTTGGGCAAGGGTTGTTGCACCTCTTACGTTATAGGGGGTGGAGCCTTAGGGATTCGTCAGTGCAGAGCGACCTGTTTCACCACGTTGTGGTGCTGTATTTGGGGGAGGGGTCCGAGAAGGAACAATGCCGCTTGCTCAGCAGTCACCCCTTTTCCAGGCACTTTCCCACTTCCACACCGGATTGGCGCCCCTCTAGCTGCTGCCCTGGCTGTCGTTTCCAGAGTGGTTGGGTCTGCGGATGTTCTAGGACCATGGGGGCCCTTTAAATAAGCGAACTCTGCTCAGAGACCGGCAGTTTCTGCCTCCACCCCAACCCCCCACTGGTCTGCACAGTCAGAAGCTATGAGGCTTGATTTTCCCTGGGGCTGGGACAGTGATTTGCAGGGTCTGGTCAGGAGCTGGGAATGCTCCCCAGGTGTCCCTCCTGACTTTTTAAAACATGTGACTGCGCTTTCCACCAACCTGCCGCTGCCGCAGCTGCTGCCACCACACCATGTCCTCTTCGCCCCGGCTCCGCCCCTCTTACCTGTCTGAATGACTATTTCTTCTTTAAATCTTTGTTAGGTGGACTTACATGCAGCTTAATTTTCTGAAACTTCTGGTTATCTCTAATTTTGAGGTAGTTGTGGAGGGAGACACATCGTGTCTGTCTACGCCTCTATCTTGGCCGGAAGTCCCCCTTTTGAGTTTTTATGGAGATTTCATTACATAGTCATGGCTGATTAAATTATTAGCCATTGCCAATTGATTTGACCTCCAGCCCCTCTCCTCTTCCTGGAAGCGGGGGAAAAGGGCCAGAGGAGGGCAAAACTGAAAGTTTCAACCTGCCAATCACCTGATTGGGTCTCTTGGTGACCAGCCCCTATCCTTCAGTGGTTTCCAAAATTCATCTCATTAATATAACAAAAGACATCTGCATCACCCTCAAAGCTTAGGAAATTCCAAAACAAAATTGTGAGCTAGGAACTGTGGATAAAGACAAAATATATGAGAAATATATTTTGATCATCTGAATGACCAAATACATATTTCTTATAAATCATGTTTGACACAAAGACAAAAAGAAGTGATGGAATTTGGCCTTGTCACAACAAATTCAGAATAGAGTCAGACTAGAACCCTGTTCTCCTCCCTACAAGTCCCAGTTAGCTTCAGGAGATTTGGAAATATTTCTTCAGAAACCATCAAAACTCAGAGTCTGATGCTATTTCCCTTCCCTGGGATGTGGGAGCTACTAAATGCAAGATCTACTGTTTTGAGGGAAGATACCCTGAGTGACTCCAAGGTGGTCCCTTTCTAGGATCACCCAATAACTTCAAAGGTTCGTCAATTATTCTACAGACCCAGCTTCACTAATTGCAAGGAGACTGATCCTTTCCCATAAGAGAAGACAACTTAATTTCTTGTCCCTCTGATGGAAAGGTTACATGAGCCATAGGTTCATAATTTTTCTATAGTATGATTTTTATGAAGAATATGTTGCCTCTCTGAAAGGAGACTTAACTACGGTCTCCCTGAAACAGAGCAGGGGAGGAATCCCCAGAGTCACCACAGCCCATGGTTGAGGAATGGGGGAAGGATATAATAGAGCTTTTAAGGTACTTAGCATATTTATGACAGGCTGGTAGCTAGATAATAGATGTGCTGCCACCTGGGTAAAAGGGCAGATGATAAGGCTTAAGATACTTTTCATAACAATGATGTATAGTGCTCAGGATCAGCATTTAAAATGCGGGGGAAGCCATGAAGAAGGGGCCTATGCTGTTTGAAAGGATGTAGAAGGGCCCCTCCATTCCCATCTGCCATGAGGAGAAGCATGATGGAGGTGTGCCATGACGTAGGAGGATGTTGTAGCAGTCATGATGTAGTAGGATAATGTAGCACCTATGGGGGAAGCAGCAAGCAGCTACCCACTTTGTAGTCAGGATCCGGCCGTGCGGCCTGGGCGAGTAGGAAAGCAGGCTCGCTGCTGCTTGGATCATGCCCGCTCCGGCTGACTCTGAAGCCATTAAGGACTCTTGCCTTGTAGACCAGGAGTCTATCTGGACTCTTGGAACTTGGGACCTATGAAAAGGACACTCTCTTAGGACTTGTGCTTTTCCTGGACTTCCCCAGGATCCAGCAGAACACAGCACATACTTTCCTGGACTATTATAAGGGGGCTCAAGACAATGTACCCCAGACCCTGAAGGAGAGAGCTGACAGATAAGCGATGGGGAACTATTGGGCTTGGTTTTGGTTTATAGCCTTCTGGGGAGCAAGGGAAGCGCTGGGTCTCATGGGAGAACAGGACTCCCAGCTGAAGTGCTCCCAGCCCCGCCCCCAAGGTTGGAATATAATAAATAAAGACCTGTTTTTCTCAACACTCATTATTGGGTCATACACCAAGGCGCCATGTGAATGAGCCCCGGTTTGCTCGCAAACATCCCCACAGTGAAGGACCTGTCACAGCTGCTGGCAGGCTCTGGGAATGCTCAGAGGGCAGGTGCAATGGAAGTGGGGTTTCCCAGAAATGCTCTTTTAATTGGAGCCTATTCAATTTGTTATGGAGAGAAAGGCGGCAAAGAACTTTGACCCTGTCTGTGTAGACTTTTATGTGATTAATTAAGTATCATTTCTGGCAACTTAATATGCATGGAAGCAAAAAAAAAAGCACAGGCTTGATCATGAAGCCTAGACCATAGTTTTAAAGGGCTCCTTGGTGAGGTTTATTGAACTGTGCTTGTCAATAACATCCTTTGTAAATAGACTAAATTTGCATTTTTGCACTTGTAAATCCTGGTACGTGGGGTTTGCATAAACATGTTTTGCAGAATAAAAGAAAAAAAAAAACTCATTCCTCTTTTTCTACCTCCCAAAGTTATTGCAGTCAGCTTTGAAATTATGGTGATTAGTATCTGATGTTTTCTGCTACTTAAAATAATTTTATTTTCTTCAAAACCTCTAAGAAACTGCTGGTTCATTTTACACATTAAGGGTCACCTTCTGTAGGAGTCTTCACTGGCTACTCAATCCAAAGGTATGACCAACACTATTCTATCATCCCATTAGTTTTTCAGGTTGATTGAGGTGTAATTTACGTTCAGTAGATTTTTAGGTGTACAAAATTCTATGAATTTTGACAAACTCATATAGTCATAAAACCACTACCAGCACAATCACAACACAGAATATTTTCATTATCCCTCAAATTCTCGCATGTCCTTTGTTGTCTATTTCTTTCATCCACCATTAGCTCCTAATCTTTTCTAGAATATCATATGAATAACATCATACACTATGTGGTTATTTGTGTTTGGCTTTTTTCAGTTCATGTTGTTGCACATTTAACTAGTTCATTCTTTTTTATTGCTGAGTAGTATCCCATTGCATGGCTACATCACAGTTTGTTTATCTATTCTTCAGTTAATGGACATTAGGATTTGTTTTAGTTTTGGGTGGTTATGAATAAAAATGTCATAAACATTCCCATGCAATTTTTTATGGATGCATATCTTTATTTCTCATAGGAAAGTATAATCCAGTATTATTTTCTTGAGAATTATTTTGTTCACTTGTTTACAGTCTGTTTTCCACCACTAAAAGACAAGCTCCCCACAAATGGGAGGCTATCTCATTCATTAATATATTCTCTGGCACTAGAACAGATCCTAATCTCTAGTACGTGCTTGGTAAATGTTTGTTGAATACGTGAATGTATTACCAGTGATGTCTGATCTTGGTTCTTGAGTTTGTCAAAGAAAGAATTCAGAGCCAAGAACTCTAGCACACAAGGAAGTTTATTTAGCATGCAAAGCAAAAGTACACTTGAAGAGAAGAATCGATTAGGCTATTCAGAGAGCTGCCTTGGCCTTTTAGGAAGACAGTCACAGAGGCAGAAGTGAGCCAGCTGGGCTGCGTGGACTCCGGAAGCAAGTTACAGCGGCAAAAGAAGGGCCTACTGCTCCCCTGGTTGCAAGTCTACTGGGGACTATTAGAGCTTAGGAAAAAGAAAGCAAAGATACACGCCTGAAGAAAGAAGGCATGGGCATGCTCTATACAGAGAGCATGCACTGGGTCCTTTGTCTTAAGGGTTTTTATCTGTTTTTCTAAAGGCAGGAATTTTAGGGGAGATCACAGGGGAAAATCTCAATAGAACATTCATCAGCTTTCCAGATGTGTCCTTTAATGTGCTGATTAATCAAAATTAACATTTAGGGTCATGGCCATGATCTGTACTGATTGGTCAGTGCTAGGGTAGGAAGTCATTAGTCATTGCAGCTGGTCTTGATGTCAGCCGTGGTGTTGTTACATCTGGTTCTGCTGCTTTTCTGGGTCTGGAAGTGAAATACAACTGAGGCCTAGATGTTATCTCCAGTTTGATTAAAACCCTATCTCTGTGGCTAACAGACCTGAGGCTTTGTTCCTAAGATTATTTAATTCGGATCAGAACCTCATTGTCTCGAGGGCTTAATGCTTAAGGGAGTGGATGTGCAAGAGAGGAGGCAGGTGAGTCAGGGTGCTGGATGAGGCCAGTCTGCATCAGCTGTATCAGTTTCCCCATTCCCCTTGCCAAGGAATTTTTCTTGCTTCTTACTATCCTGCCTCAAATGGATGGATACATGAAGGATGGAATAAAGGAATGAATGAATTCTAGCAGGTTCTATTGAGAGAACATGGGCTATTGGGTTATGGTCTGTGAATCATCTTTATTTCTTTTGATGGTTAACAGAGTGACTGCAGTACAACAGTGGTTTCAACCCTCGATGACAAGACCTTATGCAGGTTTCATGGGGACTGTTTGGAGGATGGTTTTTAAGAAAAACAAATAAAATTATGAATACAAAGTTAGGTAGAGAAGTGAATGTTTTAAAATATTTAGAAATCATGTTAGATTATAAATCACAATAAGTTACAAATTTAAATAAGTTGACAAATTCCACAAACATCACAAAATCCTGAAAAATAACGTGATATCTATTAACTCCTGACACACGTCTATCATACTTGTTTTCTCAAACATTTTGGCTCCATCCTCATTTCTCTCCTCTTAAAGTGACAATGGTTTGGAAATATCTGCTTCTAGAGAGAAATTAGAAAGATAGCTCAGTGTTTAGCATGGTTGATTAAAATTAGCTTATAATTAATGACAGATTAGAAGTTTCTTTTTGTTTCATGACTCATTATTAGTAATGCTATATAAATATTTGGGATTATTATCAAATGCTTAGGATCACTTAAGAAAGTCACCTCAAGCGTCTTTCCTATAAAGTAAAGTTTCATCGCATTTCAAGTTCTCTTGTGCCTTGACTAATCTTAAGCAATCATTTAATTGATGACGCCCATTAAGCAATTTGCCATGGGTGTCTTCGCATTAGGAATTTTAAGTTATCTTCATCCATGCTGGTATTTATATGTGTATACATAACATGAGTGACTTTACACAAATGTATTGCTATTTGTAATTTGGCTACGGGTTCCTACCCTCTAACACAGACATAATAAACTCAATTTTGCTAATATATTTGGATTTAAATCTACCATATTTTTATTTGGTTTTTATGGTTCTCACCTGTTTCATATAGTCCTTTTCCCCTCCCTTCTTGCATTCTCTTAAGTATTTTATTTTATTCCTCTTCCCCTCATGGACTTGTTAATTATACAAGTTCTTGTTAGTATTCTTTGAGGATCTACCCTAGAGTTTATGACATGTATCCTTGACTTATTGGAATTCACTATAAATTGGAACGTTCCTACTTCCCAGACAATGTAAGAATAATAGGACATTTAACCTCATTTTAATTCCCTCTTATCCTTCTTTTGGTTATTGTTAGTCTATATTTTAATTCTCTATGTATTTTAAAACCTACAAGACATCATGTTTATTGTTTTTATATACTTTACATTTACTTACATATTTTTTATATTTAGACTGACGCCTGGATATACCTTTTCTGTTGTTCTCCCTTCCTGCTTCTCTGGCTTCATCTGTGATCATGTTACTTCTACCAAAAGAATGCCCTTCAGTATTTCATTTAGCATACACCTGAGATAAATTTTCTGTTTTTGTCTGAAAATGTCTTTATTTTATATAATCTGGGGGGAAGATATTTTCACTGAGCGTGGAATTCTACACTGGCCTTCTTATCTTTCACACTTTGAAGTATTGTCCTCTGACTTCCGCTGTGAAGTCAGATGTAAGTTCTATTGTTGCGCCTACAAAATTATTAATTTTTTCTTTTTGACGGATAAAATTTTTCTCCTTATCTTTGGCTTTCAGCAGCATCATTATAATGCACTTAAGTTGAGATGATTCATAGCTTTTCTTAAATCTGTGGCTTGAAGATTTTAGCCAATTTTGGAAAGCCCCCAACCGTTACAAGTTCAAATATTGCTTCTGTCCCGTTCTCTTTTCCCTCTCCTTCTTCATTCTGTCTACATATAAATAGAAAAACTATAGGTTAACTTTCAGCTTTTCAAGTTTTTCCCCTGTAGTTGTTCTTTCTTTTATTGAGGCAGGAAACTTTATATTAGGGTCAGGTCTCTGTTACCAAAAACTATTTTAAGCACAATTTCATTTCACCACTTCACATGTCCCCTGAAATTCCTACTCCGTTTTCTGTATTTTCCATTCTGTTTTCTCATTATATTCAGTCTGGCCATTTTCAGCTCTCCAATCTTCTCTTCAGCTGTGTCTAGTCTGCTTCTGAAGCTCCCATTTAATTCTGAATTTTCAGTTATAGTATCCTACAATTCTAGAATTTCTTATCTGGTTACATCTTGTCATCTAATTTCTTGAATTAGCTCCAATACATTGTAAAATCCCTCTCTGGAAACCTTAATATGAGGGACCTCTCTAAGTCTGTGTCTATTGTATATTTTCTTCTCTTGTTTTGGGGGCAAAGTTTTACCTCCTGGTATAAGAGGCAATTTTTGTTTCACTACCTGATTTTGTATATGAAGAACTGTAAATAACTTGAGGCTCTGGATAGTATTATCTTCCAGAAATGACTAGCTTTTGCTTCTTTCAGTTGGGAGGTGACTGCCCCTCTGACCCAATCAGGGATGGAGCAGATTGAAGACTGGGCTTGGGTCTCTGTGAGAATGGGTCTATTTCTGGTTCATCCCCTACTACTAGAATGGACCCCCTTGAGCATCTCAACTGAAAACCTGGGTTATTTACCTGGACTCCTCTCCCTGGTGGCCTCTGACCTCCATTTATTGTCCCCTTTTATGCTAAAACTGCTAGAAGCTCGGCTCAGCTCTCAGGTTCTGTGCGGCTGCTTGCAATTTGGGAAGTGCCCTGGGCAGAAAAGGATGCTGAATAACAGCTTCACTCTGCATTTCCCTTCTCTCCAGGGTTTGGGCCCCGCAAATCCTTACTGCCTTGCTATGTCTCTGATGTTTTCAAAGAGGTTCTCTAGCTTGTCGTTTCAGGAGAGTTGGTCAGCAACAAGCTAGTTTGCCATTAACGGAAGTGGAAAATCCCATACCACCTCTCTGATCCGCTGCCCTCGAAGCTCCACATGCCAGCTCCTTTAAAGAGGAGTACAGAACTACCTGGTCAGACCTGTAGGATCAGCATTCAGAGCCTCAAATTATCTCAGCAATTTAGAATCAGAAAAAGTAAGCTCTGGCTAACTTCAAAGTGAGTAAGTCAGGAATCTCTGCTGAGGCCTGCAGCAGCGGACACTGCCAAGTGCTGTGGGTACAACAGAGCTCTGAGATCTTTCAACTAGGCCAGGACTCTTAGCCCCAAGAAGCAGGAGCTAGAGCCGACATTTAGTTATGCAGTGATTGATAACAGCTGAAATTTCATAGGAAGGCAAGAGCTAACATCTTCCTCAGGTACCTTTCTTTAAACTTCACTTCTGTATTACTTTGGGTTTTTTTGTTTTGTTTTGTTTTGTTTTGTATTGTCAGTGGGTCTGAACCAATTGACAAGTGGTGATAACTAAAGGTTACATAGGAAAGAAATAGGGGGAAATGCAAAATGCAGTACATAAAGAAATTTAAGCCCTGGCTGCTGTGGCTCAGTGGATTGAGCGTCGGCCTGCGAGCCAAGTATCGCCGGTTCAATTCCCAGTCAGGACACATGACTAGGTTGCACATCAGGTTCCCAGTTGGGGGCGCAAGTGAGAGGTAAGCACACAGTGATGTTTCTCTCCCTCTCTCTCCTTTCCCCTCTCTCTAAAAATAAACAAACAAACAAACAAATAAATAATTAAAATGGTGATGAGGGAAGAAAAAAAATTTATTTCCATGTGAGAAGAATTTACTGTGACAATAATATGTGCATGTGACTCACTTACTTCTTTATGCTGTATACATAGACGTAGAATAACTACAGGCAATTTTAAGGTTTTCAAGGTCTCTTTTTTCCCTTTGGTGTTGGTTTTTATTGTCAGGCAATTTCATACCAGGGTCAGGCCTCTGTTATGAGAAATACTTTAAACACAATTTAAGAATATAAAATTATGTAAAAACAAAATTACAGTAATTTCTCCATGAGAACATATGGAAAAGGCTTTTTTTTTTAAATGGTGATCTAAATAGATTTTTAAGATTTTCATTTTCTCTTTCCCTTTCACTTTGAATGCTTGGAAACAGGACAGTCAGAATGTGGCATCTTTTTTTTTTTTTCCTAAATTGTCCACAGAGGTGAAATTGAAGGTTCTAAAGATGGCTTAAGTGTAGTAAATATTTCGTTTTAAGCATTATTTACTTGTTCTTTCAAAAGACCTGAGAATCTGAAGTGCTAGAGTCAAATACAACTAAAGTGGGGATCCAGAGACCTAGGTTCTAGTCTTGGTTGTCAGCTAACCAGCTGCGAGACCTCTATGGGAACCAGTTTGCTCTTCTTTAAGTTAAGGAAACAGGACTTGATGATTTCTGAGTTTTATACATCAGAGAAGGAAAACTCTGACTCCAAAAAACCTCCGCTGCCTTGCGGCATACCTCTTCAGGGGAAAGGCTAAGGGAGTAAACCCCGACAGAAAATTCGGAGCCGGAGTCCCTAAGGCGGTTTGATGTTGTAGTCAACACCGGCAACTCCTGCGGTGCACCTGAAGCCAAGCTGTATTGACTCCGTCTTTCCCTTGGACCCTTCAGCTGCGAAGAGAGGGGGGGTCTGCTGCATGGGCAACAGCAGACCCTCCATATCACCCTGCCCAGGCTCTGTAGCTTCAGCTTCACTGGAGAGGACACTCCAGCGTCATCACAAGATGTCGATGCAACACGGGAGGAGACAGATACCGTGTCACTCCCGAGTTGGACTGCACAGCCATTCTTGGCGGTGCAGATAGACTCTTAAGGAGCTACACCATCGTCTCTGGAGACGGATGGCTGCCGATGGATTCTGTAGTTATATATAATACAGGTTTGTAATGAAACATTCATATGTCTGTACCATGCTAACAACCATTCATATACTGACCTAGCATCATTTATTTGAAAAGTACTTCACAAAGGGGAATATACATATATAAGTATCATTTTATTATTCTTTAATGGCTTTACCTTCCTCTATCTCGCTTTCCCAGCCAGATTTTAAATCCTTAATGGCCAGGGACTTTTATATCCATACCGCCAAGCAAAGTCTGAGCTACTAAATCAGTACTTAAATGTGCTGAACAACTGACAAAGGATCCTGAGCCATGAGGGTTTAATACTGAAAGTCCAGTGGCAGATGTCAGTGGCCCAGTGTCTTCATGATCACAAATGAGTAACCCGAACAGGTGGTGTTGTGTGGAAATGGAAGATCGGCTTTCCTGCATTGAAAGAAGGAACCAACAGCTTTGGTGTGGACAGGCAGAGAGTTCTGTTAGCTGTGTTCACACATTCAGTGCACATAGCTAAAAGGCTGGTAAACTTTTTCCTTATAAGGACATATGGTAAATATTGTTGGTTTTGTGGGCCATAAGGTCTCTGTTGCAGCTACTCGTATCTACCATTATAGTGCAAAAGCAGCCATAGATTTTATATAAGCAAATGGAGGTGGTGTGGCTGTGCTCCAGTAAAACCTTATTTATGGGCACTGAAATGTGAATTTCATGTTATTTTTACCTGAAAATATAATCCTTTGAATTTTCCCCAACCATTTAACATGTAAAAACCATCCATAGCTCATGGGCCATATGAAAACAGGCAGAGGGCCAGGTCTGGCCAGTGGGCCTTAGTTTGCTGTCCCTGATATAGGGGTCTGTGCCAAGATGGCCATTTAGCAGCAAGTTTCCTATTTTAACGGAGTGGGACCTATGGGGATCCATGAACCTTGTTCAGTTAGCCCAGGCAGACTTCCTAAGGGATATGATCAGTACGAATCCTACCGCTGTATGATGCTTTAGGAGATGAGGCACTATCATATCATGCACATTAGCTTTTGGGTCATCCAAAAATTGAGTCAAGTCAATATCTTTAAGCAATGTGTTTTCCAGAATTCCCTGGGTCCTCTGTGATAGTAATAGTTGCTTAAAGGAAGAAAAGTTTCAAATCAAGGCTTAGGTGGATTCCAGCTCCCATGGGTAGGGGGCATGGAGGCAGAGCCTTCCTGTTACTCATTGAGGGAGTGAGGATGCAGACGGACACTGTGCTCTTCATGACCTCCTCCCCATGTTTCACCATCATACATGATGCTGCCTCTCTAAGGTCTTTTCACATAGGCTCATGTAAGCAAGTTACCTTAAAATTGTGGAATTTGCTCAGGACCCCCAAGAATTCTTCTGGGCTTGAAATGGTTAGAGAAATAGAAAGTGTTTAGGCCATAGATCTCTTGGGGAAAGGCAGACAAGAGGATGTCCAGAGTGATCTGGTGTAAGCAGGCATGCAGAGTATTGGTTAGGAGGGTGACAGGGGAGGAACGGGTTACCCTGAACATCTTCAGCCTTTTTTCTTCTCTGAAGGTAAGACATTACAGGCCAAATTTGGTGCACAGTTCTAGATTTTGTGTTTTAATTATATGTTTGTTCAATAAAAGAAATGGGCATAAAATGAATAAGACATAGACCCGACTATTAAGAAACTCAGAGGCCTGTGACCCAAGATGCATGAACCTTTTTCATTTCTAGGATAGAATGAGAAAATGTCACCGAGTGTCCAGGGTGTATGCTTCTTGACCTCTTTTGTACCTAGTACAGGACCATGCAAAACTAGGTGCTTAAGATAAGCTTTTGGTGGTCAGATACTAGTTTCGGAGGAGTGGGGGTACTTTGCTTCATTTAGGCATGATGTGTTGTCTGAAGCTAATCCTGCAAACTCTGTAAATGCACGGACGTTGCCCTCTAGTGACCACCAGGGTTCTTTGGAGCTGAATGGACATGGTGCCCAGGGAGGCCAGCTGGCATCTGCAGAGCGCCACCTGCTGGGTAGAGGTTTATGGGCATCTGTATGAGACAAATGCTTAGACTCTTAGATCCTAAGAAAGACACAGAATTGCGTGCTCTCAATCCTGTACAAAAGATAAAGAAAAATTGGAAAGAAATGTATCAAACCATCACATGTAAGACAATTTTCTTCTTTTTTGTTTTTAGAATTTCCTGTCTAAATTTTTATAATGAACTGTTAGCACCTTTTTTGAGCTACAAAATATTTTTATTGTATTTTTCTGTTACCGTTTATCTCCCTTATACCACCCCCTATAATCACATGTCCACGAGTCCTTTTTCCTTTTTCCTCAATCCCTCCACCCCTTACCCTCTGCCCAGAACTGTCATCCTGCTCTTTATCTATGAGTCTGTCTCTATTTTGCTTGTTAGCTCAGTCTGTTCTTTAGTCTACATATGAGCGAAATCATATAGTACTTGTCTTTCTCTGACTGGCTTATTTCACTCAACATAATGTTCTCCAGGTCCATTCATGCTGTCGCAAAGGGTAAAATATTCTTTTTTATGGCCGAGTAGTATTCTATTGTGTAAATGTCCCATAGTTGTTTTATCCACTCATATATTATTTTTGTTTAAATTAACTCCATATGACACTTCAGTTGCTTTAAACTAAAAATTCTACTAAAAATCAACAGATAAACGTAGTAAGTCTGAGCATAGTTTCCTCATTTTACGTCAGTTATCTACCATTTCTATGCATCTCTTCTGATTTTTCAACTACGGTTTACATTCAATATTATTTTGTATTAGTTTCAAGGGTACATCATAGTGGTTAGACAATCACGTACTTTACAAAGTGTTCTCCCTCCCCCAATATCTCCAGTACCCACCTGACACCGTACATAGTTATTAAATATTGACTGTATTTCCCATGCTGCATTTTACATCCCCGTGACTATTTTTATAACTAGTAGTGTGTACTTCTAATCCCTTCACCTTTTCCACCCATCCCTTCAGCCATCAGTCTGTTCTATCTGTGAGTTCTGTTTCTGCTTTGTTTGTTTGTATTGTTCTTTAGATTCTACACGGCACCTTTATACTAAATTTTTTAACTGAAAAAAAGTCATTCAAAACTACCTTTAGATTACCTTCATTGTGGATGTCTTTGCTGACTCAAAGCAAACTTTTTCAATTGGTTAAGATACCCTCCGAGTTGTATGGTGACAGATTTACCAACTCTCCCTTCCTTCCTGTCTTTCTTTTTCAATTTTATTTTGGTAAAATATATATAACATAAAATTTATCATTTTAATCATTTTTAAGTTTACATATCAGTGGCATTAAGTACATTCATATTGTTGCACAATCATCACCCAACATCCAACTCCAAAATAGTTTTCATCTTCCCAATGTGAAACTTGTACCCATTAGACAATAACTTTTTTTCTTTTCCTTTTTTCCTTCCTTTCTTCCTTTTACTTACTAATTTTTGAAGGTGACATTTAGGATAGCACTATTCATAATGAGGATAAACTCAAATGCATTCAATTTGAAGAGATGTGTGAATTTGAGCCCTGATTCTTCTAATTGTCAACTGTGTGACTTTGGGCAAATCACTCTATAAGCTTCAGTTTTCTGACCTATAAAATGGGAATAAGGGTATTTACCTTTAATATATCATAGGACTATTGTAAATTTGTAATGATAAGATTAAATGCGTCACATTCTTTATAAATGTTAGAGTTCCTAGTCAGAGTGATGGCACCATTAGCATGATTGTTACTTATGTTCATAACGGAGCCCAGAGGGCATTGCTGAAATCTCAACCACTTGACAGTCTATTGGACAGTCATTCCTTTTCAAGAAAAGCAATAATAAGCTTTATTTAAATAGTGTTTCCTAGTTTCCAAAGTGCTTTTGAAACACCTCATTTAGCTCTTCTTCATAGCAAATAAGGTTAATATCATTAGTTCTGATTCACAGATGAAGAAAATGGAGGCATTAAAGTCTTATAGCTTAAACTTTGTATACAGGGGCCAGGGTGCCTCTGTCCAAACCCTAGCTCTGTCACTTTGTAGCTGTGTGAACTTGGGCAAGTTATGCAACCTCTTTGTGCCTCAGTTTCTACATCTGTAAGACGAAGATGACAACAGTAGTACCTGCTTCCTAGTATTGTTCTAAGGGATTCAAAAAGTTAATTCTTGAAGAGTGTTAAGAGCTATACTAGGCACTTAGTTCTATATGTTTTTGTTAAATAAAAGAAAAGAAAAAGAAATCAAGATAGCATGCTTATGCAAACTTAGCTAATTTTGGAAATGGGAGTAGAATGCAGAGCTCCCAGTCTCCATCCAGTAAGTGATACCTCCCCCAACACTGCCAGGATCAACCTGCTGGGCTTCAAAGTTGGGTCACAATTTCACCATGTATAAGGCCTCTTACACAGGGTTATTTAAATATAGTGCTGTTAAATTTTTATAATTAGACACAGTGATTCATATGCCATAATGGTATTTTTGAGCTTTAATGATTCTTATTTTGAAAAGAATGTGTTTCATTGAGATATCTTAGAAATTTTATTTTCTCCCCAATCATTTGAAATACATTTAAAGACTGAAATATCTGATATTTTATTTTCTATAGATATGCTTGATAAACTGACTGAATCTGGAGAAGAACTTACATAGTGGGGGCTGTTGGTGGCCCACCTGTATCCCTTGTACACCAGAGGTCACTAACGGGCCTGGACTTCCTGTGCCGGCCAAGGGAAGTTTGGGGCAATGCTAGGGTGACAGAATTAACACCGCAGGATAAATGTCAATCCAAAAGCAATGGGTGTTGGTGGGTAAACACCCCAGCCGCCTCACCTTTTGGTGGCACAGTTCTGGAATGCGCTCACCAGCCTCTCATGGAGGTCTCTGGCAGGCCCTTGTTCAACTTGCCCAGAGTGGTCTCCTTGCTGTGCTTTCTGGAATCTCCTCCCCAAAAAACTACTTGAGCCCAAATCCTATCTCAGTGTCTGTTTAGGGATGAATGACAATTTATGAAGACAGTTTATGACCCCAAGGCTATTACACCTTCCACCCCAGAGCTTGAGTGATTTTCCCCATTCTCTGTGTATCTTATGTGTTACACGGTAGAGTAAATGCAGGCCGTGTCTAACTGCAATTTGGAAATGGGATTTATAAACATTCTTCAAACTTTTTGGCTCATAAATTGTTGAAAAGGTCTAACAAGTTATAAATATATGTTCTTTCCCTCCATAACGTCTTTGAGGAATGGACTGGGAACAACTTGTGCCAGGATGTTTGCACACCTACTGAAATTGAACTGGGCGACTGCTCCCCTTTGTCATTTTAAAAATACCCACTGGCAACCGCGATATTTCATCCTGATTATACCGCTCCTGATGGCTCCCTTACAGGATTAGCGCTGAACTTTGGAATTAGATCATCCTGCTGATGCTCAACTTCTTCTGCCAAAGCACCATCAAATGGCCAACAATTGCTTGCATCTCTCTTCCCATTTTATACCTCAGCTTCTACATCCCTCATATCCCAGAACCAGTGCCCACGCTTCTTTTTTGTTTTTTAAGATTTCATTTATTTATTTTTAGAGAGAGGGGAAGGGAGCGGGGAAGAGAGGGAGAGAAACATTAATCAGCTGCCTTTTGCATGCCCCCAGCCGGGAACCTGGCCTGCAACCCAGGCATGTGCCCTGACTGGGAATTGAACCCGCAACCTTTTGATTTGTGGGACAGCACCCAACCCACTGAATGACAGCAGTCAAGGTAGTACCTGCTCTTCTGATTCCTTTCCCATGTCAGTAGCTCTTTCTTTAGCCTCATTCCAGTGCAAGAAGCCACTTTTCATCTTGGCTTGATGGCCTCTTTAGACCTCGAGGCCTCTGAATATATGAAAGAGTTCAGATCTTACTCTAGACCTGAGGCCGCATTTGAACTTCAGGGTGCACATATGCGGAGGAAAGAGGCAGGAGATTTGGTCTAATAGACTCAAAGAAGAACAGGAATTCTGTGTCTGCCTAGAAACACACCACTTTCACCATAGGTGAAGCAGGTGGGGTACAGGCATTCTGATTATTTATTTGGTTTTCTTCCTTAATCCCAATAGTGGTGAAGGGGAGCACAATTTGCCACTCAAAAATATGACTCTTTGGCACACTGTCATTAGAGGTAGGACTTCACGTACGGGAATGTGATCGAATTGACTTCAATCCATACTGAAAAGCAAATGGCTGATATGAATGCTCCTTGCCAAAGCAGGGTTTGCTCTCTGGGAGACAGTGGGTGCCTTTGGGGAGAGAACACCATGGAAGGGAAATGGCAATTCACAAACCGGTGATTTAAGGTCTTTACTGGGAGGAGATCCTGCATAGATCTATGACCTGTATCTTCATCTCTCTGAAGAAAATAAGAAAACGTGTCAATCCACTTTACAACATAGATCATGATCCTCTCCTTGACCTGAGCTTCAAGCTCACTTCCTCCAGAGGCAGGGAGGTCTCTGCTACACTCTTAGAAAGCTTAGAAAGCCTGCTGAAACCTTAGCTACATTTTCTGCACAGTGTCTTGTGGGACAGTGGACTCCAAAATATGGTTCATACCCTCCAGGAGAGGTGCAACTTGATCTAACAGGTAAGGAAGGAAAGCAGAAAAGCTACCTATATTGATTCTTATTTAGAAATGAGGATGAATTAAACATTAGTAATCTATAGTATCCAAACGGAGGCTCACCCTCTCATTGAATCTGCATCTACTGATTGATTACCATGTGTAACTCAGCAGCCGGAGTTGGGTTTCCACCACGTAGGAGGCTCAGCAACGGCTCCTTACTCTGTCCTAAACACTCGGCTTCTTGCAAGACATTGCAGACTGACGTGTGTTTGTGCGTGATCTAGTTTTAAACTAACCTCCCCAAATGAACAAGTGGTTTAAAAATGTTCCCGCCAAAACAAAACACACAAAATAAAACTCAAAAGAGTGCAGGTGATGCTAAAATTGCAAGCCAAAGAGAACCATGTGAATATAACGGAGACAACACTTCCCTCGTCCCTTATATAGGTGCTAATCAGATATGACACATTCAACCATATTACAATTTTAATCATAATCAAGTTTTTCTGATGACAGAAGGGTTTACTATTAATAACATAGAATAAAATATATAACACATTTTAAAATTATTGTTTTACTGTTAGTTCATCTTTTAAAAGTTCTATATATTAGCGTCTGTTTTGTCCCCCACCTATTTATGAACTCCTGTATTATACCCACATTCAATAATTAGCATTTCCTAGATTTGTTCTTGCTTTTTCTTAAATACACACACACACACGTTTGTTTGTTTTGTTTTACTGAACTCTGGAAGGTAAGGAGCAAATACCCTGACTTCTACTCCTATTTATTTGTGTGTATTTCCTAAGAACAAGGATACTCTTCTATGTAACACCAGTGCCATTATGACACCTAATGAAACTAACAATAATTCCTTAATACTATTTAATATATAACCATAATCAAATTTTCCCTATTGTCCTAAAAATGTCTTATATAGCTTTTTTTTTTAAATTCAGGATCAGCCATGGCTTGTGTGGGTCAGTGGATTGAGCACCCAGCTTGCAAACCAAAATGTCGCCAGTTTGATTCCCAGTCAGGGCACGTGCCTGGGTTGCAGGCCAGATTCCCAGTTGGGGGGGGGGCGCATGAGAGGCAACTACACATTGATGCTTCTCTCCCTTTCTCCCTCCCTTCCCCTCTCTCTAAAAATAAATAAAATCTTTAAAAAAATAAAAAACAAAAATCCAGGATCAAATCAAAGCGCATGCATTGCATTTGGTTGTTATATCTCTTTTCTTTTCCCAGTTTTATTGAGATATAACTGACATAACATTGGATAAGTTTAAGGTGTATAACAGTGATTTGATACAAGTATATATTGCAAAAAAAATTGCTTGTAATATTTCTTTAATCTTTTTAAAGGTAGAACAGTAGCTCCCTTACATTCTTCTAAAAAAAAAAAAAGATATTGACTGTTTTTGATGAATACAAGTGACATATTTTGGGGAATGTGCCAGACTTAGATTTGTCTGGTTGTTTCCTCAGAGTTAGATTCACGTTTTAAAACTTGGGGCAAGAATGCTGCATAGGCAATATCACATTCTTCCCATTGCATTTCATCGGGAGGCATGCGATCTCAGACGGTCCCACTGTTGATGAAGCTCAACTTGATCAGGGCCACATTGTGAATTTCATGGACCATTGGCACTTTTACCTTCATGGGAACCTTTCTCCATAAAAATATTAAGAATTATATTTTATAATTGTATTGGCATAAGGACTAATATAATTCAAGATAGATTATATTCATTTTCTTCTGATTTTAAAAGAAATTACAACATTTTCCTAAGCCTCTAAAGATCTCATGGACCCCAGATTTTGTGCCTACTTTGGCTAATGAAGAAGTTCACACTGGGTTTGACCACTTGATTAAAGGGGTGACCTCCAGATTTCTCCATCATAAAGGTCCACTTTCACCTTTGCAATTAGATAATCTGTAAGGAGACTCTTTGAGACTATGTGGGCATTGTGTTTCCTAAAACCTCTCCCTCACTAGTTTCATCATTTTTGCCTGAATCTGTTATTGCAGTTAAAGTTGCAGGAATTATCTCCTGTTCAGGGATGAGAATATTGACGTGCAAAGAATCTGTAATTTGTTCAAGACCATAAAACTAGTTGGTAGAATTACCATTAAAAATCAGATCTCTCTGCTCCCAAGTCCACATTGGAGCCCAGAGGAAACTGGAGTATTTTAAAAGGAGCAGGGAAAAAAAGCATTGGCACCATTTGGCCTAGAGGGAAGAACAGGACAGGATGACTGTAATCTGTTACGTACTCAAAGGTATTAAAGCTAACGATTGCTTGGGTACCCAGGACCAGCAAGTTCTCCATTTGGAGAGTAATGGTGCAAAGGAGATAAAACTCCACTGGTCTGGATTATAGCCATTTTACAAACCAGCTCATAATTGCCTCACATTTCTTCAGAAATGTTCTTGCTGTTATTCTCCAAAGAAAATGAAGCTGATGTTTAATACTCTCGTCAAATGTTATTAGGTATGAAAATTCTAATTTAAATGCTGATCATGTGTCAATTATGCTAAAGAACATTTAGTTCATTTAGTTTTCTCTTCACCTCAGTCCTTTCTCGGTAGTGTGCACTAGGATTATAATGGGGGGGGGTTAAAAAATACTACTGTTTAACAATTCCTACGGACATCAGAAGGTGATTATGGACAAATAGGAGCTGAAATGCTTGATCCTTAAAAGTAAACAAACTGCCCATATTTGAATAAAAAAACATTCCTTTCTGTGGGCATGGTTTTCCTTCCAACTGCGGGTGTGGGAGCCAGCTACTTCTACTTGCCAAAAATAGCTTTCACACATTAATCTTGTTACAGAGAATATTTTTGTCCTTTTCCATGTTTGCACTTTAAAAAATGAAGCACATATGTTTTCAGAGATGAGAAGCAATTGTCTTGAGCCCCGTATTATCAGGAGTGAATTTAGTCACTCGGTGATAGAATGATGCTTTCGAAGTATGTAAAAGTGGACCCGTTCTCTCATTTATGAGGAGTTGTAAATAAGATTTGCAAGTCACATATTATTGATCAACTAATTAGCAAGTATTTGCTAAGCCTCTACTTTGAAATAAGTGGTATGCAGAACAAGGAACCTGAAATATTTTTAGAGACACTAAAGTAAAAGAGAAGATATAAGCTTCTGTCTTCAGGAGACTTATGAGAAAATACCTCATGGAAAGCTAGAAAATAATTCAAGATAGTACATAGTAAGCATAAAATGAGAAGAGTCTATAATCCTGTCATAAAATTAAACAGGTTAGGAACAATAATGGGAATGATTGAGGTCCAAATTGGCCAGCAAAAGCTTCATCAAGATGATACTTAAATGCTGGAATTTAGAAGGGTAGAATTCATATGAATGGAGACTCAGATTGGACATGAAGAAAGGAGGGAGGCCGAAAAGTGATGGAGAATTTAGAAACAGGACATACTGTCTTGAGTATAATTGAAAGTTGACAACTCATTTTTTCAGAGGGCTGCAAGTGGGGGATGATCTATGCAAAATGATGCTGGAAATATATCTGATGATAACTTTAAGTGATCACCACGACTAATTGTTTTAGATAAGGCTCTTTTGTTGATAAAGAACAGAACCCACTCACACTAACTCCAGTGAAAAGGAGATGGAAGAATTAAGTTTACACAGGACACCTCTTGTACGTTCAAGAGTAGTTCATGGGCCAGGAACCAAGAACCTTCTGTATGACTTAGGGCCACATCATCTCAGCTTCTTCTTGTATTTCTGCCTCATTCTTTCTCTTTCTTTCAGTCCACCCACTCTGCTTATGCATCTTGCATATGGTTAAAATGTGGCTGCCCTGATCCCTTCCTTGACATCAAAACCTTTTTTTTTCTAACATTTATCATTGAATAACTACATCCTATCTATTTTTCAGTCTAAATGCTTAAGGGAAAGAGACACTCTTTAGTAGCTGGCAGGCAGTTTGTTGGCTGGTTTAGATTGAATACCTACTGCAGTCCAATCAGCCATCACTCCTAAATGAGAATTACCCAGTGGTTTCTCCCTGCACTGGGAGCTCTGCATAGAGCCATCTAAAATGGAAGAACAAATACATTGATGTGTTCCATACACATTTGGGAAGCATCTGATTTGTTTATCTGCCTGTAGGCAAAGCTTACCCAAAGCTTTTTTCTGAAAGAGCTGTGGTATCCTGAAAAGAGTTGGTCCAAAATTGAATATTGACTCCACAACCTCTGGAACTGAGCTTTAATTTGTCACCTGTAGAGTGGGGATAATAGCATCTACCTGTTGGGGTTGTCTGGAATACACATGAGATCATGTATACACTATTCTCTCCTCGGCACAAGGCAAGAGTTTAGTAATGAGATTTCTTTAACTTTGATAGTTTGTGAATGAATACACTGGGGACCAGATTTTTCGTAGAGTTAGATGCGACACTTGTTTTTGACTAACTTTTGGCATCTAAATCCAAAAATGACTCCAGTTTTTTTCTATCACATCAACTTTTTAAGGTACAGGATACTCTCCCTTTGTCCCCAAAATCATACAAAATGTACATACAGAGGAAAATAAAGAAAAAAAATTACCTGAGTATACTGTTTATTTAGAGTTATTTTATTCATATAAAGGCTATATATTGTTACTGTAAGTCAAATTGTGGACAAGTAATAAAGTTCTGCTACCAAACCTACATATTAAGGTATTTTATCTTTTCAAACCACAGGCTAGGAAATGCCAAAATGAGATACTTGAAACAGTCTCCTTCAGTTGGCAAAGATTTAACAAATTGCTTCATGAGACCCAGTTTTATGTGCAGAGGTGGCAATATAATGTTCTTTCTGTCAACAAGTGGCTCGTGCAGAATGTTTGGATCACCAGGTTTGAGGTCAGATCTTGGAGGCCAATTCAATTCCACCCAATGTTTCTCATGAGCTCTGCTGTCCCACATACACAGAAAACAGGGATACTTGGTGTATCCACGTTGCTGACCAAAAAGGAAGCAGACTGTTTTAAGGTCAACATAGATGATCCAATTGTGCTTGAGATGTTGCAACAGATCAATGGCTCTCTTTATGTCTTCATGTTCTTCATGAAAACAAACTGAATGGCCAGTTGGGACTGCACCAAATAAATTGCCATTGTGGAGGAGGACACACTTCAAGCTGCACTTCGAGCTATCGATGAATAGTCACCATTCTTGCGTTATAGATTGGAATTCCCAATTCCTCCATTAAACCATGTATGTTACAACAATACACAAAGCCACTGTCACTTCAAAAGTACTGCACAAATGCACTTTCTCTTGATCGAAAGTAGGATGCCTTCGATCCCTTTTCAAGCAAGTTTTTCTCATGCAGTCTTGATGCTAGTTCTGAAACCTTTTTGGATAGTCCCAAATCTTGTTCCAAATCATTCAACTCATGCTGATCAAATCCCTTACAAACTGAGTCATCTTCAATTTCAAAATCTTCATCGTTGCTGTCACTTAGTTCTTCACCATACTCGTTTTTCGAAAGAGGGTAGTTCAATGAAAACTGGCACTGGGATTTCAGCTGAAAGAGGCACTGGGCATATAGCTGATGGTAGACTAGGATACTATAGTTTACATTTATTTTTCTTGTTCTATTCTGATGTTTTAACTCTATAATATAAAGTAACAGTCACTTGAATGAGCTCTGGGCCCTCACCAAACCATAGGTATACCAAATGGCAATTGATCACATGTTCCCTTCGTCTACATCCATAAACTCTTGACACACTGCTTGCACACCTTGTGAGGGGCCCAAGACTTATCTTGATCACCAAGTTTTACTTTAAAATATGCAAAATAGGCTTGCCTGATGAATGTGCTGATGTTTGTCCTTTGACTGGGAATGGTGAAACTGCCACAGATCTAACAAATGAATCAGGGTTGTTTAGGCACTTATTATGAGAAATAGCAGAGGCAGACATGATCTGAAGGAAAGGAAATAAGTACGTATATAAATTAAAAAATAAATTCTGCTAACTCCTTGTATACAGACAAGAACTCGGACTACACTTCGGAATACGATTCACTATATAGAGCAGCACACAACCTCTCACCACACTGTCTCATGTGTAACTGAATAGCCTAGACAAGTATGAACCTGTCGCTGGTCTCCAAGGTCATCCCCCTCCCCTCCCCACTACAGGGAGGTTTGCTCTCAGCCAATAGGAGAGCACTAGTTCTTCCCTCGATCCAGGCTTGATCCAACCTAGAGTGGTTGCATTAAGATAGCTGTACAGAAAAAACGTGATGTAATAGAAGAAAACTAACTGCAGTTTTGAAATCAGAATGCCTATTTAAGTCGAAAACAGCTGAAAAATCTAACTCAACAGGAATTATGTTTAAAATTGTTCCCCGGTGAAATCCATAACAGAAAACTATTTGCAATGCATTTATACTTAATTTTTTAAACATTTTATTTCTTTTTAGAGAGAGGCAAAGGGAGGGAGAAAGAGAGGGAGAGAAACATCAATGTGTGGTTGCCTCTTGCACACCTCCAACTGGGGACCTGACCCACAACCCAGGCATGTGCCCTAACTGGGCATCAAACCAGTGACCCTTTGGTTCGCAGGCCGGCGCTCAATCCACTAATCCACACCAGGCAGGGCTAAACTTATTTTTAACTGCACAAGCAATATATGAATATGTATAAATATTTAAAATTTATCATAGACATATTATTTTACTAATAACTATTTTAGGGTTTGTTTTTTTTTCAATTGAAGCAGTTAAGTGTTTTTTGCATTCTGTCCAAGAAATCTTTGCCTATAAAGTATGTTTTTAATAGTCTTTTCCAAACACAACCATAATGCCATCCTCACACCCAATTCATTAAAAATAATTCCTTTGACCCCAGCCATGTGGCTTGGTTGGAGCATCGTCCCATATACCAGAAAGATGTGTGTTCGATCCCCAGTCAGGGCATGTATGGGAGACAACCAGTCAGCGTTTCTCTCATGTCAATCTCTCTCTCTCTCTCTCTCTCTCTCTCTCTCTCTCTCTCTCTCTCTCTCTCAAAAGCAATGAAAAAATGTCCTCAGGTGAGGATCTAGAGGCTTAATAGGTTACGATTCAAATTATTTCAGAAAAACTATAAAAATGGTTTTATACTATCTTTTATCTTTTGAAAGATGTGAGTTTGAAATAGCAGCTCAGTAGTTATGGCATTTTGCACTTAGGAATACACAATTCCCCAGACAGGAGGTAAGCCATTCACTCTGGTTTCTGACTCATTTGTGAGTGAATCACCTTCACTTGGAGAGGTAACAGTCAGTGCTCATGACTGCTATCTGCCACAAAGTGCTGGGCTCAGACTTCCCTTGAAGAAATGACTCACTGTCCAGCTGCAGGGACTGTGATTACCTGACAAACCCCAGCTGTCAGCCCCTTCATGGTCCACTTCAGCTTTCAAGTTATGGTCATGCTCTTCTGGGGAAATTTCTGAACAGTGACTCAATTAGGTAGTGACTGAGGTCACACACTTTTTCAGTGGTGATCTAAGGGCCTAACCATTTCTTCCCGAGACAGGACTCCTCCATTGGGCAGTCTTTGCTCCTGAGCTTCCCATTCAGCTCATGTAGGGTGACCAGCAGTTTCAGTTTGCTGGGAGTCAGAGATTTCCCAGGATGTAGGGTTTCCAGTGCTAAAACTGGGGAGGTTTCAGGCAAGCTAAGATGGTTGGTCACCTTAACTGGTATAAATCTTGTTAGGTCAGCATCGGGGGCTGACAGCTCCCTTTGCCCAATCCTGCCCTCTTCCCTCTTTCCTCTTCTCTTTCACAGGTATTACTCCCCAATACACTTTTGTCCTCTTGACTTCATCTCAGTGTCTGCTTCCCGGAACATGTGATTCAAGACAGGGGCACATGTAGCACAGGGACCAAGAAATACCTAAATACTACAAGAGAAGATGAGGCTGAAAGAAACTGGGAGGACTGGAGAAAGATTAATTTGATAATTACAGGGATGCTCCTGTGTATAAATTTTTCATCAGACTATTCATTCTATATCATTTGAAAAAGAGAAAAGGCGTATATGTAAATACACAATAACTTAAGGTTCCCTACGTGGCCTTTGAATACTCAAAATGAAGGCTTTGCCAAAAAAAAAAAAAAAGAAAAGCCAACCTTCTTGTCCCTGTGTCCTTCTTTAAACATGCTTTGTTATTAATTCCTATGATTTAAGAAGAGAAATGAAAGGAGCTTCACCTTTCCTCAGAATTATTCTTAAAATCAAGCGAGAACGTGGACAGAATGTTGCTGCTGGAGAAAGGGGAAGGCGTCATTCAGGGACGGGACTAGAATAAGGTGAGTGAGGTACTTGGGGTGCAACATTTAAGTGGCCAGTCACTGTCAGGGTTGTGTCGAGTTGGCACTTGGATGAAGCTGCAAGTGAATACCTCCTTAAATATTGCACCCAGGTGCACTGCTTGCGTCACCCTAGTCTGAGCCCTGCTACCCATATTAGGCAACTTATGCAGAACATTTCCTCTTTCCTGCCCCAGGTACAAAGCCATTGTCCGGCCAATGGATATCCAGGCCTCTCATGCCCTGATGAAGATCTGCCTGAAAGCTGCGTTGATCTGGGTCATCTCCATGCTCCTGGCCATCCCAGAAGCTGTGTTTTCTGATCTACATCCTTTCCATGAGGAAAGCACCAATCAGACCTTCATTAGCTGCGCGCCATACCCACACTCTAATGAGCTGCACCCCAAAATCCACTCCATGGCTTCCTTTCTGATCTTCTACATCATCCCACTGTCTATCATTTCTGTCTACTACTACTTCATTGCCAAAAACCTGATCCAGAGTGCTTACAATCTGCCTGTGGAAGGAAACATACATGTCAAGAAGCAGGTGGGTACCTGGGA
Organism: Furipterus horrens; assembly: GCF_987537825.1. Taxonomy (NCBI): domain Eukaryota; kingdom Metazoa; phylum Chordata; class Mammalia; order Chiroptera; family Furipteridae; genus Furipterus; species Furipterus horrens. Next base: position 111,500,147 of record NW_028327187.1, on the reverse strand, counting down.
TTGATTCATTCTCTCCTCGGGGATTTGATCCTTTGCATTTCATTTGAACCCACTGCCAAGTACAATATTTAAGAGATCACACCACCTGACTCTACAATTAAGGGGGGGGGGGGCGCGGAATCTGTGTCCAGGTGGTAAATGGGAACTTCTAGCCACAGAAGTCCAGGAATTCAGGGGTTCTTTATAAGCTTGTTCTCTTATCAAAGACATAAGCTAGGGAGGCGTTGAGAACATGAAGGATGTAGACTATGAGTTTATTTTTGAGAAATATCTGGAAAAGTTTTGTTCTGTTATTGTTATTTAAACAACAAAATGTTGCAGCTCAGATGGATGTGACTTTTCCAAATTCCAATCACGTTGTTTGGACAGGGAGAGGATTTCTACCTGGGAAAAAGGCAGAGGGGCAGGAAAATGAGGCTGGTTGAAGAAAGAGAAGTAGTTTGAGGAAGACAGGCTCACACTGATTTAGTTTCCAACCCAGGTTTTATGCCTTACCCCCTCTGAGCCTCAATTCCCTCATCCACGATACAGAGGAGTAACCCGTAGGTCGTAAAGCTGTTGGAGGATGGCAAGAGAGCATATGTACACCCTAGAGCGCCCAGAATGCAGGATGCCCTTCCTACGTGTTAGACTCCCTTGCCCATCCATGTAACCCCCTGGAATTTCATCCTGGAGGTACGAATGGTAGAAACCAGAGGCTCTGGCTGTCTCCTTTTTGTCAGATCTTGCCTTCTAGTCCAAATGTAGATTATGTGTTAATAATGGAGAAACAGAAAGACTCTTCATCCATTTCAATGTATAGCTGACTCGGCTGGAGGCTGCACCCTTTAGAGTTCTTAGAGGCCTTAATAGAGTTCTTTAGAGGCCTTAATAGTAAGGGGGGAGTGACAGTTCTCAATGAAACAGTCTCCCTGTTTGAAAGACCTCTCGATGTGAATGTACATCATATCCCAAATTCTTTAATGAGAAGGATGCTTCCCCTTGCAGTAAGAACCTTCCTGCATAATATAGTCCAGAAATAACTTGAGGTTAAAAAATAATAATAATAATGGCTAATTATCTTGGTCTGGCTCTTGAGGAATAACAAAGTTGACTGCTTTTGTTGAGTATCAGAGGGAATAAGAAATTTTAAGCTGTGGAGAGAGACATGAAGTCTCATGGCTGATAAACTGTACCAAAGCCCTCCCGAGAAAAAAGAGAGCACTTACTAGAATTTCAGTGTGCAATCCATTCAGGCATGTAATCAACTTTGTTTAAAGATCTTTTCTTAGTGGCACAGTCTAATCGTATTCTACCTCATGGATTTCTGCCTCCTGGTTTTTCCATTTCCGTGTTTCTGACTTGGTTTTTCGTTTTCTGTCTGCTTCTGTTCCTTGTCCCTCATTTATCTGACTCCCTCTTGTCTCTGTTCTCCTCCTGAACTCTTTCTTCCATGGCTCTATGAGCTTGTCTCTTTCCCCAATTCTTTTTCCCTGGCTTCCTCTGTCTGAGTCTCTGTCTCTCTGCAATCCTCCCGCACTACCCCTTGGTCCCGCTATCCTGTCTGTGTGTAATTCTCTCCTCAGATCGAATCCCGGAAGCGCCTTGCCAAGACAGTGCTGGTGTTTGTAGGCCTCTTTGCCTTCTGCTGGCTCCCTAACCATGTCATCTACCTGTACCGCTCCTACCACTACTCCAAGGTGGACACTTCCATGCTCCACTTCGTCACCAGTATCTGCGCCCGCCTCCTGGCCTTCACCAACTCCTGTGTCAACCCTTTTGCCCTCTACCTACTGAGCAAAAGTTTCAGGAAACAGTTCAACACCCAGCTCCTCTGTTGCCGACCTGGCCTGTTGACCCGGTCTCACAGCACTGGCAGAAGCACCACCTGTATGACCTCCTTCAAGAGTACCAACCCTTCTGCGGCCACTTTCAGCCTTATCAATGGCAACATCTGTCATGAGGGCTATGTCTAGACTCACCCTTGAGCCTGCCCCCTAGTACCCCTGGTTTTGCTTTATGGCTGGTAAGAAACCCTCGCATCTGTTGTCTATGTATCCTCTAAAGACCCTTTGTGAGGCTCAGGAGTGGTGCAGGCAGGTTGAGGAGGGGCCTAAATGGATCACTGTTATGTTTGAAAGGCCCGTCAAGGCTTACCTTTTCCATTTCAACTTGTAAATACTTCTTCTGATATAGAGCGGACTTTACATTTTTTTAGAAAAGGGACCAAATCAAAAGAAGAAGGACCAAATAGAAAATTATTATTTTAAGCATCAAGCCCTGATACACAGGTGTGGCCAATTAAGTCATAGAAACTATATGAAGAACCGAATTTATATAGCAGAGAAATTATACACTGAATGTCCACTTCGTGAAAGACTTCACCTTGTTATTTCTTTGAGCAAGAGATGATGCTTTAAAAATATGATTTGAGTTGTATTTTGGGAATATTGATAATCACAAAGCAAGATACTTCTTTGACACTCATAATATGAAAAGCCAACCTTATGAGAGAGTTTCATATATGAAGGACGGTCCCCAAGTTAATAACACTGGAAGCCAGTTTAAGACAAATTCAAGTGTTGGACACTACTGAGGACATAGGAGAAACACTTGAGATATCATTTTAAGGCAAAAACAACCAAACACATGGACATGTATGTAAAGATCCACATGTGGCTGTGAAGTAATATCTCACATTCTGAATTCTAACTTGATGGAAGTTCTTTGTGCTGTTGTGCCGTTGTCATCAGTTTCACCATAGAAGAAAAATATTTGGGGGGGGGGGTCATTGATCATGATAGTAATTCATCAAACATTATAAGTGCATAAAGTATTTTTTTTTTTTTTGGATTTTCAGTCAAATGTACTTACTTAGATTTGGATGTCCTTGCCTGCTACATTGAAGCAATAGCTTCCTAGAAGGAAAAGAAAGGGTCAAATCTGGGTGAAAAGAGAAAGATGTTACATTTAATGAGTGCTTCACCTGAATTCAGTGGGAGGAAATGAATACAATGTCAGTCATAGGTATTTCTATATGAATATGAATAACACAGTTATGGGGGGCTTAGCTTTAAAAACTGATTAAAAACAGCTAGATATATTTTCAGTTTCTACTTAAGGAGAATATTTACAAAGCAGCCCATGTGCAGAAAAATGTTGGACTTAATGAGTAAAAGGATTTGACTATCTTACTCTAGAAACCTGAATCAAGTTTTTTGTTTCCTGCTTTTCTTTTTTTTTCTCAAGGACAGGCCAATTTAACAGATTGCAAACACGTTAACCCACTTTCAGATGAATACAAATTCTGTATATATGCCCTACTGTGTATACCTTACATCCTGAGACCACTTTGGTTCTGGTCTTCTCTATCCAACTGAGACAGAACAATTAGCTCTCTTTTCCACATGACACGTATTAAAAGATTTTTGTCTCTTGATACAAAGAAGCACTCACTGTCTGCAGAACTTTAGAGGTCAGTACGAAGACCATTGTAAAGATCTGAGTTTACAATTGTATTAGCTGGAGCGAAACCACTTCACTTCTGTCTGCTGCATGCACTTATATACTGGACACACTTGCTTTCCTGGTAGACCACAATTACACTGGACAATTTCAAAAGCAAGACAGGCAATGTAGCTGAAAGAACCAAGCTCTTTAGCTTGACCTTTCACCTCTGGCTCTAGCTAAATGACCTTGGCTATCAATATCCTTTCTCTAGACTCATTTTTTCATCTCTAGAATGAGAGGACAGTGCTACAGTCCCTGCTATTGAGAACATGCTCTGAGTTTTGTCGTTGTTTCTAGTTCTGTGTCTTACACATTTATAGAACACCCTGGCTGGTGTGGCTCAGTTGGTTGGAGTGTTATCCCATAAGCTGAAAGGCTGCAGGTTCAATTCCCAGTCAGGGTACATGCCTGGGTTGTACATACAGTCCACAGTCAGGGTGCATGCAAGAGGCAACCACATCAATGTTTCTCCCACATTGATGTTTCTCTCCCTCTCTGTCCCCCTCCTTTCCCCTCTCTCTAAAATCAATAAACATGTCCTTGGGTGAGGATGAAAGAAAGAAAGAAGGAAAGAAAGAAAGAAAAGAAAAGAAAAGAAAAGAAAGAAAGAAAGAAAGAAAGAAAGAAAGAAAGAAAGAAAGAGAAAGAAAGAAAGAAAGAAAGAAAGGAAGGAAGAAAGAAAGAAAGAAAGAAAGAAAGAAAGAAAGAAAGAAAGAAAGAAAGAAAGAAAGAAAGAAAGAAAGAAAGAAAGAAAGAAGAAAGAAAGAAAGAAAGCATTTATGGAGCCCATCTACTCACAGTTGTCCCCACTTCTGTTACCCTTCTCTTGGCCAATCATTCAACCATCATTCCACATTCACGTCCATATGGAATGGAAGGAGGTGGACTATTCTATAACTGCCAAGGACTCTTTGGAATGATTTGTATGAATGATGTCCCATTAGCTTGTTATGTTTTAGAAGTAGAGCTGAAAGAGACATAAGAAAACACATTGCTCAATTGCCTCATTATACAAAGGGTGCTTTTCCTATTAACCCCTCTTCAGCCTCCAGCCTCCATGCACCTGCTATTTTGAACCACTGCTCCACAATTTTACCCTTGGCTTTCTTCAAAACTTTTGAGTACAGTTTCATTTCTAGTTAGTTGCTAAGGTAAATAGCATTCTGGGTACCTATCATAACATATTGGCATCTCTGATCTATCTTCTTCCAAAGACATTTTGGGTGTAGGACTCATCTTTGGTTACTATCATGACATGGTAACTTTTAACCAAACAATGAAGAGACTGAAGTCTAGGTTTAACCACGTGTCCTTAGGTAAATCCTATAACCTCTTTGAGAGTTAAATGAAAGGGTTGGAGGAAGAATTTGCTGGATAAAACTTTTGTGTGAACAACTGATGGATTGGCGCAAAGCAAATTGCGGTGGACTTAACTGGGCCCTTCTCTTGGTAGGTCAAATTTTTATTTTACCTCAAGAACCTAAAATCACAGTGAGAGAGACCCACACTCCCACGTGGTATCACCTCTCTTCTAGGGTGGAGTATGGCAGAGGCTTAGAACTAAGACATTTCACGGCTGGCTTCCAAAGATAATCACATTTATCACTTATTTCTTTGGCGAGGAAAAAAAAATCAATTTTTACTCTGGAAAACCATCTGTGTTTATTCAATTGACAGACACTACCTTTCACTCTATCTTAAATTGAGCCTCCCTGAGGCAGGCAGCTCAATAGTGATAGATTAAGCAATAAACAAAGCGGTCTTCCCAGCTATGGCTGCTGCTGGCAGGGAAGGTGCCACGGCTGGTAGGGACAATATTCCACAGCAAGGTGATCCTCCCAGCTTGGTGAAGACAAGGCCCCTCCCTGTTGTTGATTTGATGATTCCTATAAATGGGGATGGCTAAGCCGTTTTGTTCTGGCTGTGCTCACTCCCTCACTGAACCTGGCCTTCTGCCTCATTAACAAGTCCTGGATTTCCTGCTTTGCCCTATAAACAATTTGGTTGTATCTTGAAGGATGGAGAACCCTTAGGTAAATAAACAATTTAGAGGCTGCTCACATGAACCGAGCTCAGCTTGTTATGAAGTTATGAAACTGCATGTTGAACAAAAATAACTGAACTTGTCTATAGAACATGGGCACACTTAAGTCACAGTCTTTGTTTATGCCAAAAGTAGCAGTCAGTTATTTGTTTCAAAGTCTATTCATGCACCAAATGGCTTCTGTAATAGATATTAGCTTTGTTTGGGGACTACATGTTGAATGACATCCTCAATCTGTGGATTAAAATGTAGCTAAGTCACTTTGCCTAGAAGCCAGATAGAGATGATCACCCTGAGAACCTGACTATATGAGAGAGGAATGAATAGTATGCACTTGTGTTGTGATGAATGCAAACTTTCTTGTCATTTGGGCCCTTCACATCCACGCCAGGAGGTATTCATTATGAGAGAGTAGCTTAGAATTAACCCTGGGTTCCTGGGAAAAGTGGATCACATTTTGCACATATGTCTAACTTTTGTCTGGATTTTCATGAAAGGTATTAACAGCTGACAACAACAAAATTATTCACTCTCCTGGGACCTGGCTTTGTGTGAGCTATTCAATGAAACCAAGCCCTAACAAGCTCTATTTTGTTCTATATTTGGATGGTCATTCCTCCCAGCCCTCACCCAGATATATATGTTCCTGTGGCTAAATTCCAGCTGAATATATCTAAAGCAATCAACAAATAGCACACTAAGGACAGAATTTTCTCTTGTGAAGCTTCATTTTTAAAACTGCAGTCAGTGGAATTGATCTAAATTTTTAAAAGTTTAAGAGCTCCTGGGTTAACATATTGCATGTGCATGATTAATTTTAGAAATACTTCGCATTTACCTAGTGTCCATGGGGTACAAACACTTTTATACTTATTGTCTCGTCTAATCCAAGCCTCCCCTGCTGACCAAAGAGAGCTGCTTCATATCACTGACTGTGGAGTTTTGCAAATGACATTTACCACTGACCATCTATTATTAGATTAAAAGGCCCATGAAACTATGAGACTGAAACATGGGAAACTGCAGATATTGGACTATATTTGGCCTACAAAAAGGTGATTTCATATGGTTCAACTTAATCTGATTGCGTTCATTTTCATGGCTTGTTCTGTGGTATTAGAGAACAGAAGTGATCATTGCTTTCCCAGTTACAGAATAATCTGTCATCCCCAAAAGCAGGTCTGTTTAACTTGGCACAACAGAATGAACCATGTCATTGTTGGTGTCCCAGGAGAGGCGTAGTGGTGGGAAGAGCATTCTGCGTCATGATGAAGTGGAAAGCTAAGATAAGAAGGGAGATAAGATCCTTGGGAGCAAAAACACAAGCCACAAACACATCGCATCTGTCTGAAACCTGAATGGAGTTCTTTGGCTGTAGAAGTCCTGGAAGAAATGGGCTCAACTTCACCAAGCACCAACGACATGTCAAATGCAGTGCTAAGTATATTGCTACTCATCCTCGCAAGCACCCTAAAGAGTATTGAGATGATGAAGCTGAGGCTTAAGGAGGTTACTTCCTGATCCTAAGGTTGCATGGCACGGTTGAATGGCAGAGCACTAATGTGGACCTAGACCTCTCTTAAGTCCATCCTGCTATTCAGCATTGCTTCCCAACACTAGCTCATGTGAGAAATTAAGTTAACGTACCTAATAGTCCTGTTCCCTACTCTAGATTTTGTCCTAAGGCTTGAACTAGTGATAAAGTCAAAGAATATACACAAAGGTCAATCAAAGATTTTTCTGAGCACCACAGTCAAGGACTCACTGCAGGCAGAGGCTAAAATGAGGCAGGAAGTAGGTGAGTAAGGAAATCCCTTAGCTCAGTTGCCTCCAGAGACACAATTTAGTTGCAACTGGAAGCTCTGGAATAAATCCCACCCTGGTTATGACTAACCAAGGAGAAAAAAATAACCTTGTGCAGAGAGAGGACCCAAGTGAGAACAGTCAATCTAGGCATCCTTCTTTGAATCAGGATTGGAGAAAAGGGTTCAGGAAGAAATGGAAACATCCACTCTCCTCCAAAAGAGTAAGATATGACAGTGGATGGTTTCCCAGAGCCTGGAGACCCAGGCTACCTGAATAACCTCTAACAGAAAAATCTCTCCTGGACTAAGGGACCAAGTCATAAGCTCAGGTTTGAGAGCAAAGCCCAAAATGCTCCATCATAAACCCAGACACCACCATTCTCTACCTGCTCTATACTCACATTTTAGAAGATAAGATTATTTTCTTTTTGTTTCTCCCAATTTAAAGTTTATTTCCAGAGCCATATAAGGACATGGTAGAACTCACATAATTTTATTGTGTTTTAAAAGGATCATTTAAACAGACAGTATAACTTCTCACATTCAACACCTCGTTAATTCCCAGATAAGCTTGGAAATTTTGTTATAACTAAGGATTTCAGTGTCCAAGGTATATTATATAATTTGGGCCTGTTGTGAATCCAAATTTTTTCCTTACTTTGTTTCAGTTTTAGCTATTGATACTGATATATCAATATTGATAATGTACATTGAAAAAGTAAAACTGTATTTCTGTAAAAGATTTTTTTCTATAACCTAGCTTGACCGATTCAAACATGACCTTTCTTGCATCCAAGGCAGCAGAGTTGTGGGTAATGAAATTTGTCCAAATGATGAATTCATTGAGTTGTAAAAATACATGGCACAAACTTGTTTAATGTCATGTTCCGTTTTGTTTTAAATATTAGACCCATATTTTATAAATTATCATTGTACTTGTTACTGTTAACTGTAAATATTTATTGCATTAAAAATGTGCTCTGTGTTAAATATCTCAGAACAAGTTCCAGGTGTGGTACTTAGTATAAATGATGTCATGGCTTGGCTTTGCCTAGACTCCTTAGACTAATGAATAATTTATAAGAAATTCACAATATTAATATGAATGATTCAGATCCTTGTGCAAACTTAACTGTGTGACCATCTACAATTCTATCCATGAAGTGTGCTCATTGATTGTATTTTTATTTTTTTTTTAAATGTTTCCAATGCTTCTATCATGCTGTACATGGTTTGCATGAACTTAAGTCAAATCCAGTGTAATAAGCTGAATATTCAAGTCATAGAAGAAATGTGTTTTATTTCTTAATATAATAAAGCATAATTTATTAAATGGACAGATGCCTGTATTCAGTGCTCAATAAAGATATCTGTTCCATAAGTGTAGTCTGTGGTCATATGCCCTATAATTCCTTGGTTCTGGAACCATCTACATCAGAATCACCCAGGCTGCTTGTGGCAAAATGCAGATTTCCCAATTCCTTATTATGTAGAACATCTGGGGGTGTGACCTGAAAAATCAGTGTTTTAAGCCCTGGCTGGTATGGCTTAGTTGGTTGGAGCATTGTCCCATAAACCAAAGGGTCACAGGTTCAATTCCTAGTCAGGGCACATGCCTAGGTTGTGGGTTTCATCCCTGGTTAGGGCACAAAAGAGAGACAACTGATGGATGTTTCTTGCTCACATAGATGTTTCTCTCTCTGTCTCCCTCCCTCCCCCTCTAAGCATGTCCTCAGGTGAGGATTTCTGAAAAAACTGCATTTTAAAACAAGCACCCCAGGTGATTCCTCAGAACACTAGAGTTTTGTTTACTTAAACTTAAAATATATATTAATATAAAGAACCCATGGACATCGATAGACTATGGAAGTGGGGGGTGGACTGGGTGGAGGGGGGTAAAGGGGAAAAATTGGAACAACTGTAATAGCATAAACAATAAAATACTTTTTAAAATAACAAAAATAAAATATATATTTAACTTTTGAATAAGTAAGCCATTTCATGGTTGAAAATTGAAAGCATAGAAAAGTATTCAGTGATAATTTATCAATTCTGCCTTTTAGGCACATATTAATATTTACCTTACTTATCATTCTAAAAAGACCTGTCAATTTCCAGACTTCTGGCCGAGATGGAGGTTTAGACTGACACGCTCTGTCTCCCTCCACAACTAAGTAGGAATACAACTACCTCAAAATCAAAGATAACCAGTAATTCCAGAAAATAAAACTACATGGAAGCCCAATGTATGAAGTTATAAACCAGCGGTGCTCATCTGGACGGGTAGGAGGGGCGAAAAGGTCGGGCTGTGCTGTCCGCGGTAGCATAGGGGATGGCGGGACAGCTGCGGGACTGCGAGAAACGCCAGGGGAGCAATCCTGGCTGCAGTCCAGACCCTGCAGCTCGCGATTCCAACGCTGGGGAAGGCAGAACCCCATTGCCTTGGTCTGTGAGGCCCAGAGGGCGTGGGGAAGGAGCCTCCTGGTCTCTCAGCGGAGAGTAACTACAGGAATCCATCTTGGACCCCTGCTCCCACACAAAGGGCCACAGAGCGGTAAAAAGGTCGCAGGTCACTGAGTAGTGATGAGTGCACGGGGCTCCACCCCCTACAGCCCGCCCAGGAAGCAAAGGTAAACAGAAAACTGTCAGGATGAAGCAGACCATGATTGCAATCCTGGTGACGCAGCTCACCAGGCAGCAGATGAGGGACCTAACCGATGAGCAAATAAGAAATCTTTCTGAGGCTCAGTTCAGAGCTATAGTCAAAAGGTGACTTACAGAATTAACAAAAGATTTGGAACAAGACGGGGAAGGAATGAAAGCTAGTCACTGAAACAAACAAAAACACATACGAGACAAGTGGCGAGGAAATGAAAACCAGAGATCAAATCAACAAATCGGAACGTAGGGAAGGAACAAACAGTCAACCAGTGCAGAAAGAGGTAACAAAAAGGGAGGAACGCGAGGAGAGGCTCAGAAACTCTGGGACAGCTATAAGTGAACGAACATTCAGATTATAGTATTGCCAGAGGGCAAAGAAGAACTAGAAATAGAAAAATTATGTGAAAAAATAATGAAGCCGAACTCCCCAAACTTGGGGAAGGAAATAGACTTACAGGTCCAGGAAGCACAGAGAGTTCCAGAAAAACTGGAGCCAGGGAGAATCACTCCAAGACACATTATAATCAAATTGTCAAAAATTACAGATAAAGAGAGAATCTTAAAAGCAGCAAGAGAGAGGGAAAGAATTATGTACAAAGGGGTCCCAATTAGACTATCGGCTGATTTCTTAAAGGAGACTCTGCAGGCAAGAAGGGACTGGCAAGAAATATTCAAAGTAATGAAAATCAAAAACCTACAGCCACAGATACTCTATCCAGCGAAACTGTCACTCAGAATAGAAGGGCAGAGAAAGTGCTTCCAGGACAAAGTAAAACTGAAGGAGTCCATTAGATCAAAACCACTATTATATGAGATGTTAAAGGGACTGGTTTAGAAGAAGGAGGATCAAAACTATGAACATTAAACTGAAAACCGCATCACAACAACCAACAACAGAAGCTAGGGAATCGAAACAAAGGCAAACTAAGTAGGTAATGAGAGTGGAAAAGAATTATAGGTATGGGGAACATACTGGGGGGAGGTCAGCAGGGAGGGGTAAGGGGGTAAGGGAGGGAAATGGTACAGGAATTAAGAAACATAGTAGGAGGAAACGGAGTAGACAGGAAGAGGATGAGAAGAACTATATGCGCAACCAACGGACATGGACTAAAAAGGGGGGATAACTTGAGGGAGGGGGTCACTGGGTGGAGGGGAGCAGAGGGAAAATAAATTGGGACAACTGTAACAGTATAATCAATAAAACATTAAAAAAATAATAATAAAAAATAAAAAGACCTGTCAATTTCCATTTGCAGTACACAGAGTCTATCATTAACGGTAAAAATGCATTCCTATGCCGGCGCTAATTTTGCAACTGTACACGGATTCCCTTCTAATGTGCTGTGAGCTGGTGAGCATCTTGAGAAGGTTGATAAGGTGTGAGTGTCCAAATAGTGGTCGGTGTCTGTAAGAGGCTATGTCCGATTTGCAAACCCAAACTGTAGGGAAAGTACCTGAACTAACAGCACCAGCTAATGTTGACATAACTCACCATTATTAAAAAATAATGCCTCCTCCAAACATGAGTGAAAGTAACCATGGCTCCCTGACCTATAACAATGGACAGGTGGGCCTTCTGAGAGGGCTTTAATTCACCTCAATCACTGTAGGTGGTCACGCTTCTTCTAAGGCACCTTAGTCTGTTCAGGCTACTATATAACAAAAAGATCATCGACTGCGTAGCTTATAAACAAAAATATTTATTTCTCATACTTCTGGTTGCTGGGAAGTCTGAGATCAAGGTATAGGCAGGTTCAGTGTCTGATAAGAGCCCATTTTCTGGTTCAGAGATCGCGCCTTCTCACTGGGTCTCATACAGTGGAAGGGGTAGGGGAACTTTCTGAGACTGCTCTTATAAGGGCACAAATCTCATTCATGAGGACCCCACCCACATGACCTCATCACTTCCCAAAAGCCCCATCTCCTCATACCATCACCTAGGTGGCTAGGATTTCAACATATGAATGGTGGGGGGGGGGGATAACCACAAGTAATCCACAACATGAGAGTTCACTTTAATTAGATAAAAAGCTGGTAAAAGACAAGCAAAGAGAAAAGTTAGCTTTTTCATGCACAGCCCCCCAAATGGCTTATTTACAACAAAACTACTCATACATTATCTCACTCATACCAGTCTTATATCTCTTAATTCATTTTTCTTCTCCTTATTCTAAAATGTATCTCAGGCCATAAAAAGAAAGACAGGGCACTAAGTATTGGAATTGGAACACACAAACAGAGCAATAAGAACACCAATATAAATGTGTAGTATGAATAAAGAAAAAAAGATAATGTAGGTAACCCCTATCTAACATGGTTGTTAGGTTCCTAACAAATGCCATGTACATGAAACAAAGAACTAGTACAAAAAGGGGGGTCAGGTTCCAAAATTTTAAAAACATACTATTATATTTTTATAAGTAAGAGAAGTATCTTCATTAAAGCAATTTTCATAAAAATATTACATATTAATATGAACTAAGTAATGTTTCTTCGTCATCACTACTAAGCTCCATTAATAGAATGTGTTTTCTTTTTGACAAGATATCCTCATCCTCTGAACTTTCTTCAGCATTATTTTGATTTCTGTTCTCTACTTTTTGCAAAAAATCTGTTATTTTAGATTGCTTGCTTTTAGCTGAGAGATCTTTATAAATTTCATTATATGGTGCTATAGCACTTTTGAAGTTCTCTCTTTTTTTTAAAATAATTTGTTTGTTTGTTTGTTTTTAGAGAGAGGGGAAAGGAGAAAGAGAGGGAGAGAAACATCACTGTGTGGTTGCCTCTCACTTGTGCCCCCAGCTGGGGACCTGACATACAACCTAGTCATGTGTCCTGACTGGGAATCGAACCAGCGACACTTGGCTCAAAGGCTGACAGCTCAGTCCACTGAGCCACAGCAGCCAGGGCTGAAGTTCTCTCTTAAACTTTGTGTTCCTTTCAGTGCAAGGCTCTTCATTTAAGAAATATGACTAACTGTTCGGCTAAGTCTAGGCCTTTTTTTACACTTTTTAGAGTAAACTGATATGACATACGTGCTCAAATGAAAAATGTTAAATGAGTTATCTTTTGCTCTTAAAAGCTTTTATCAATTCCAGTATTGTACGGGGATTTCCCTAATTTCGTGTTATACAGGAGTTTTCCCCAATTTTCTAACCGTGTTTGAGCGAAGCCATGATATAGAAGTACTGTGTTATATGGGGGGTGACCATATGATCACCTACATACGAAATGTCAGATCACCTGAAATAGGAGCTCACAAAATTATGCGTCTCCACCCACGTCCTGTAGAAAGTCAACCTATTAGAACTGAAGTTACATAAGAGGTTACGTCTGGTTGGTGAAGAGAAGGAAGGGATCATTAATTTTTCTCTGGTAGCCCACCACCCGTCCGTGGTTTCTTGCCTAGAACTACAGCTTCCTCACCTCTCATAACTCCAGAACAAGGAAGCGTTTTCTGCTCAACAGTTTGAAGCGATATGGCATTTCCCAGGAAGTCTTTGATGAAAGAGACAAGAGCCACCAGCCTATGGCTTTCCGAGACCTATAGAGTCCCTAGCGGGCCTAAAACATGGGGTTCCTATACCAACGGAAGTCTGGAACAGTTGTAGCTGGATCCAGCTTACATTGACATTTCATTCTGTATTCCCAGGGGGTGAGGACCTCAGGTCCTCGAAGAGAGGAGCCCCAGTACTAGTCTGGTGTCAAGGTGATGAACTTTTAGGAAGGAATGTGGGAATTACCCACACTCGAACAGAGGAAACGTCACAAAGTTCCGTCCCCTCCTCACGACCTGAGAGGTCAAGGCAGAATTGTGACATTGAGGAAGATCCTCATTTCCGCCTGTGTGGCCGGAGGGAGAGGAGTGGGCTGCAATTCTTCAGAGGGAGGAGAAGCAGGAAGTAACAGGAATCAAGGTGAGGTAATAGGCTAGTGATATTAAGGAAGTGCCCCAGCGGAGAGGGTCACATACTCCCTGAGGTCTGTTGTTAGTCTAAGCCCAACAGAGCGCTCAGCTCAGGGACTCCTCATTTCTGCCTGGAGGACGTAACTGGGGGAGGGCCTCCGTAGAAGGAGATCAGCCCAGATGTGCAGAGATGTGCAGAGCGAGGAGTTTGGGCCCTACCCGGAGGTCAGTTGAGAACCCTTAATACTAAAGAGAAGAACTCTACCCCAAACAGAAGGTGGCTCGGAGCCCCGCCCCTGCCATCGGGCATGAAACTCTGAGTCAGATGCGATTAGTCCTCACTTTCCCCTCTAGGGACTCAAGGACGATGTGAAATCGGTGCATGCAAATCAGTGCGCGCAGGACTGCAGGCTGCGATTGTTATCTTCGAGATTCCGTAGAGCCGCCCCTGCCGACAGCTGTTTGAGACCCCTATAGCGGCCGTGGCCGGATGTACCTCACTGACTTCCGCCTGGGACATACTGTGAGGGGAAGAACTTCGTCTGGGAGATATTGCCTCCATTTGGCGGACAGCTGACTTCAAGAAGTGGTCACGTATCAAGGTAAGGACCCTAAATGTGAACTGAAGTGACGATCCTGCCCATAACCAAGGGAAGCCTCAGAATTGGGCTTACTTATGCGTGGAGGGCGCCATGGAGCGGGGGGGTGGGGGTGGGGTGGGGTTGGGGGGGGGCCCTTGTTCTCACTAGGGCTGCCACAGTTCTGTTGAAGGAGGAAACCTGGGCCCTAACTGGAGTCCTGGTGAGACCCTGAGTGCTGGGTGGTGGTGGGGGACCTCTCCTTCAAAAGAAGGGGGACCAGGACTGGGAGCACCAGGCAAAGCTCACCAGATGCCTTGTTCCCCTACTGCATTTCGCGTGATCAAAGGAACTCAGTTCCGTTTGACGCTGATGGAACCAGATCAACAGAAGGAGGAGTCCAAGGCTTTGATAAATATCAGTGGGGTCCCAAGCAGCCCTACCCTGATGCTAGCCCTTGTAGGCCCCATACAACCTCAGCAGTTACTCCTTGGAGGTCCCGTGCAGTCTTGACCAGATGTGGCTCAGGCTCACTCTGTCACTCAGAAGGTGAGGATTTTGGTGCAAGAGGTACAAACTCCAGTCAGTGGATGCTGGGCCTTTAGGACTAGTTAAGTATTTAGGTGAAGACTCGGAATACGGACTGACGCATAACCACCCAGTTCCCCACCCCTCCTGGCTCTGGGAAGATCCCAGCCTGACCTGCATTCTAATGCCTCCACAGGGCCCTCAGGGCACAGGCTGGCCAGGACGACAGAAGCCCCGTGGGGTCCTCCGACAGTACCTTAAAGGACACTTATTCCTTTTTTTAAAAAAACTGCTCTTTTGCTGTTTTCATATTTAATTTTATGTAAATTATACACAACAGCTATGGTGCTCTCTGTTGCTCTTTTCACTTCCTAGATGACCCCATTATTTGCCCAGTTTTCCCAAGTGCCATCTTGGATTTTCCTCTCCCCTACTGATCTCAAAGTCCCACCCCCCTAGGAGAAATACCACTCCCACTCCTCTTTGCTGGTCATCAATTGTCCGTTGCCAGGATTACAATGACAGTCACCTCATTCATTTCCCTAATTCTCCAATCTATACTTTACAAAGGTTTTATTTATTTAATTTTAGAGAGAGGGGAAGGGAGAAAGAGGGAGAGAAGCATCGATGTGCAATAGACCTAGCCTGCAAACCAGTCATGTGCCCTGACCAGGACTCAAACTGCCAACCTTTCAGACACAGGCCAGTGCTCAATCCACTGGGCCACGCCAGCCACAGTTCCCTAATTTCCCAATCTTCACAAAAATCTTTAGAAAATCCCTGCTTAATACTTTCTTCTGGCTTCAGGTATTCTTAGAGCAAAATCAAAATTTCTTTATATAATTTACAAAAAACCCTTGTGATTTGGCCCCCACTGACCTCTCCAGCCTCATGTCTCTTCCTGCCATTCCTGCTTCATTTGCTTTGTTCCACCTATGGAGAGCTTTCATTTTCTCTCTTAATAGACCTTTTCACAGACTGTTCCAGAGAGGCCTCTTTTTTTTTTTTTTTCTTTTTTTTTAATTAAATAACTTGTTTATATATTTTTAGAGAGAGGGGAAAGGAGAAAGAGAGGGAGAGAAACATCGCTGTGTGGTTGCCTCTCACTCACGCCCCCAACTGGGGACCTGGCGTGCAACCTAGTCATGTGCCCTGACTGGGAATCGAACCGGTGACACTTGGCTTGCAGGCCGTCACTCAATCCACTGAGCCACAGCAGCCAGGGCCAGAGGGGCCTTTTTAAAGCCACAATGGCATCTCCTTGTGGAAGGTACTCATACCCTCTTATCCTCCTCCTCCAGGTGTTTGTGTCACTTGCCTTCCTGTCACACTCCGGCCTGCTGTTCCTAACCACAGTCATGCCTCGTGGTAAGAAGAGTAAGCTTCGTGCTCGTGAGAAGCGCCACCAGTTCCAAGGTCAGGACCAGGGTCTTGGGGCTGCTCAGGCCACTGCAGCAGGAGAAGAAGAGTCTCCCTCGTCGCCCTCACTTGTGTCTGGGGGTGTGCCCCCCAGCTCCCCTGCTGCAGGCACTCCACAAAAGCCTCAGAGAGCCATGGCCTCTAGCTTTCCTGATGCTAGTTCCTGTGCAAGTTCTAGCAAAGGTGCCAAGAGCCAAAGGGAAAAAAATCCAAGTTCCTCCCAGGCCTCACCCTCCTCAGAGAGCTCTATCAAAGATCTTCTGGAGGAAAAAATAAGCATGTTAGTGCACGTTTTGGTACAAAAGTACCAAATGAAAGAGCACATTACGAAGGAAGAAATGCTGAAGATTATCAACAAGAAGTACAAGAAACACTTTCCTGAAATCTTCCAGAGAGCTGCTGAGCGCATAGAGATGGCCTTTGGCCTTGACCTGAAGGAAGTCGACCCCATACGTCACTCTTATATCCTTGTCAGCAAACTGAATCTTTCTAACGAAGGAAGTTTGAGCAGTGATGACATGGGCTTTCCCAAGAATGGAATCCTGATGCCTCTTCTGGGTGCAATCTTCTTCAATGGCAACAGTATCCCTGAGGAGGATATGTGGAAATTCCTGAATATGATGGGGCTCTACGCTGGGAGGAAGCACTTCATCTTTGGGGAGCCCTGGAAGCTCATCACCACAGATTTTGTGCAGCAAAAGTTGCTGGAGTACCGGCAGGTGCCCAACAGTGATCCTCCACGCTACGAATTCCTATGGGGCCCAAGAGCCCACGCTGAAACCAGCAAGATGAAAGTCCTGGAATATTGGGCCAAAGTTATTCGTAAGGTTCCCAGTGCCTTCCAGGTACAGTATGAGGAGGCGTTGAGGGATGAGGAAGAACGAGCCCAAGCCAGAGCTGCAGCCAGGGCCCGCTCCTCCCAGCACTAGTGAAGTCTGTGGCAGAGTCCTCACCTTGAAGTTGAAAAGGGCCCTCAAGCTTCTCAGGAGCTGGGGGCAGGGTGGGGCTGGAGAGAGCACAATTTGTCTCTCCTTTGTGTTTCTGTTTTCATTGTAATTTACAGATTTACTTTTTTCCTGTATTTTTCCAATGTGTTCCTTTTAAAAAGGCTTATTTAGATTCAGAGTCTGAGCTTATGAATAACACAACTCACACATTATTAAGTTTGTGAGTAATAGTTTTGCATTTTTTAAAAACAAATTGATAATCCTTGCATGTTTTATTGTGGTCCAGTACCAGAACACAGAGCATTTGATAAGAATTTTCTTTAAAATGTAAAAGAACCTCACAATGAAATAGTGATAATGAAATAGGGATAATGAAATAGAGATAAAAGTAAAAGGTGGCTAATTATTCAATTTCCTCATTCCTCTTACCCTTTCTAAAAGATATACACCTGGATTTGCTTAACTTATTCAAGAATGTGGGAGAAATTAAATTGTCATAAATTAGAACTCTTGTGCTCTGTCTCTTTTGTTCCCCAAACATGAATTGAGTGTCTGCTCTTTGGAAGGCATCATGTTAATTATTCTGGGGATGTGTAGAAAAAGAAGATTCAGCCCCTGCCAATAACATTTAAAGCACAGGGGAAGCTCTCATAGAAGGAGCATGGTGAGAGCCACACTCAACCTTAAAGGCCAATAAACAGAAGGGATAAGGAGGAAGTTCCGGACAAGAGCAGTCCAGCATAAACACCCCAGTACAAGGGGCTGGCCCACTTTGTCCTTGCCTGGGAGGCGGAGGTACCTAGACTGTCCCATAAAAGGGAACCTAAGTATGGCATTTTTCTGTGTGATATGGCGAACTCTAAGCAAAGGCTGGATCTTTGGTGGAGTTGGATGAATGAAAATGGGGATGAGTGAAATGCATGGAGCTGTCAGGGAAGGAAGGTTTTTGGTCCTTTGCATACCTTTAGTAGCCTCACAGTGCATCTGAAGAACTCTATTTCATGCTTACATCAAATGACTGATCACTAACGCAGTAATATTACTTAGTTTTATTTACTAAGCAGCAGTTTGGTTGATTTTTTTTTTCTTCCTAGAACATTGCTTATTCTCTGACCCTTCCTTGATTAGAAAATAAATAAATAAATAAATAAAGCCTCACTATGGTACATGGTATTGTCTGAGGTCAAAATAATGATGGCAAAAAACAAATGAGCAAAATAGAACCAGTGGCATGTAAACAATGGACAGCCTGACAGGGGCCGGGCGGGGGGGGGGGGGGGGGAGAAGTAGGGAAAGAAGGGGAAGGTCTAGTCAAGGAACGGGTATAAATGACCCATGGACATGGACAACTGGGTGGGGACTGAATGTGGAAGAGGGGCAGGGGTGGGTGGGGTGGAGAAGGGGGGAGCAATGGGGGGGGGAATTGGGACAACATTAAAAGAACAATAATAAAAGAAGGCAAAAAAATATATATCAATATTTGCCCGGCACTGTGCTGGGTTCACAGCATTCATTCAATACATCTGCCAGTCCTAGAAGACAGGGCCTAGCATACCTGCTTTACCCATGAAGAGTCAGAGGCTCATGGACTCGGCTAATATGCCTGAGTTCACATGGCTGGTAAGTAGCAGAGCCAGTACTAAACCCATAGGATGTATTCGTTCAGAGCCACACAGCCCCACTCCTCCCAGCCTGATGCAGATACTGTATGTCACAACACACGTATCCTTTCACTACTTGGGGTGTTTCTCAGGCAATAAAAAGATGGCTCTGGGTAGTAACTACTTGTTTGGAATACACAGCCAGAGCAATACAAATGTCAAAAGAAGTGGGTGGTATAAAGAAAGAGAAAAATATTCAGTGACAATACGATCACCTACGTATGCAATGCCCGATTGCCTGAAAAGATAGGGGCTCACAAAATCATGGGTCTCCACCCCTACCTTGTAGAAAGTCGAGTTATTAGAACCAAAGTTACATGAGAGGCTAAGCCTGCTTGGTGAAGAGAAGGAAGAGATCACCTGGCTTTTCTCTGACAGCCCGCCACCACCTGGTCCTGGGCCTCTTGCCTTGAACTCCAGCTTCCCCCGTCTGGCATCACTCACATGACACTGATTCTATCTGCAAGTTCTGCAGTAGGAAAACTCGAGTTTGCACGGATGTAGCATTTCCCAGGAAACCTTTCATCTAGGCAGGAGCCAAAATATGGAGCCCTATGTAGGAGGACTGGGGAGATCAACACCTAGATTATAGGTGCTCTCACATAAACTAACCCGCAGCTGCCCGCAGACTTTTAGGGCCCCAAGTAGGTCTGCTCACCCACTTGTCCTTCAGGGTTCTCAGGAACAGAAAGCCTTGGTCTAAGGAGGGGTGATCCCAGGTCAGTAGAGGGAGGAATGCAAGCTGCTATAGACTTCAAGGTGAGGACCCTGCATGAGGAATGGGGGAAGGACCCAGCCAGAACAATGGGGTCCTATAGAGTCCTGCACTGGTCATGCGGTCTTGCAGGTTGGGAACGGTTGTGGATGGATCTGTCTTACAGTACTTTCAACTTGGTGGTCCCAGGAAGGTGAGGACCTTGATGTGAGGGGAGCAATCTCGGGTCAGTTGAGGGTGGCATCCCAGTATTGGGCCTGACCTAAAGTGCTCAGGTGTCAAGATGAGAATGGTCAATGAGGAATGAGGGTCCCACTCACTCCAGAATATAGCAGGACCCACAAATCTCTGCACATACCCTCACCCCAGCTGACAACTCTGGGAGGCCCAGGGAAGACTTGTCAGGTTGACGAGCACCCTCATTTCTACCTGTAGCATCACAGGAAGAGAACAGCTTTAGTCTAGTTGAAACGGCCCCAGTTCTGCAGAGGTAGACACTCAGGAGCTAACAGAGTCCAGGTTAGGACTCTGACTGACATGAAGGTATCCTCACCAGCAGAGAGGTTCACACAGAGCCTCACATGTGCTGGAATACCCTGGGCAAAGCCCTCAGCTCAGGAGCCCTTCATTTCTGCCTAGAGAGTCATGGAACAGCAGGCCTTGGCTCAAGGGGGGGGCCCCAGTGTCCCACCTTGACTTTCTTTTTGGAGAATCCAGAAGGTGGGAACTTAGTCTGAGGGGCAAGAGTTCAGAAAGTGGAAGGCGGAGTTCCAGGACTGATCAGGGGTCTAAGTGGGAACCCTGAATGCAAACTGATCACTCTATTCATCACTAAGGAGACTGCCCAGTGCCACACCCTCTCCCAGCTCGGGGAAGATAAGACAAATCTGTGGCCTGGCTTGTCACCACAAGGTCTCCAGGGAGGCGAGGGCCTTGGTCTAAGGAGTTCTGCCAAGAGAGGAGATCTGGGTCCTAACTGCACTGCAGGTGAGGAACCTGAGTGCTAACCGGGGGGCCCATCTCCAGAAGGGGGGCCATCCAGAGCCAGACCCCTGTTGTCAGTCCCAGGAGCCCCAAGCAGGAGTAGCCAGATGTGGTGTACTTCAACTCCCCCTCGGGGGGGAGGGGGACAGGAAGGTAAGGGCCTTGTTCAGAGGCCAGTGACTCAGGTCAGTAGGAGAGTCCCAGCGGGCCCAGGACAGAGAGAGCCCCCTCTGAGCTGACGGCCCTGGACAGCCCTGGATGGCCCCGGCAGGGATGGTGGAGTGAGATGTCCCTTCTGCTTCCCAAAGAGGTGAAGGTCAGATTTTAGGTGTCGTCTTCAGCACCACAGAGGGGAGGAGCCAGGCCCTGCCAACAATTGATAGGATGGTGCTGAGTATAAACTGAGAGGCTCCCACCTCAGAAGAGAGGGTCCCCACCACCAGCCCTGCTGTGACTCCAGGCAGCCCCAAGCAGGGCTGACAGGTTGCAACCTAAGGCCCACTGTAACTTCTTCCACAGGGTGTTCAGGGGACAGGCTGACCCTGTGTGGCCCCAGAGCACTTCCCTCTTGTCCTTCTCTTGGTGCCCGCACCAGGGGGTGGTGCCCTCCTGCCACACCCCTGCCTACTGTCTCTAACCACAGTCATCATGTCCAGAGGTAGAATGAGGAAAGCTCCAGAACTGTGAAAAGTGCTGCCAGGCTCAAGGTGAGGACCAGGGTCTTGGAGGCGCTCAGGCCACTGCAGCAGGGGAAGAAGAGTTCCATCCTCACCCTCTCCTTTCGGGCATATTCTGTACAGCGAGCATGGTGTCAGGTCACATAGCACTTTCCAGTGGCCTCAGAGAGCACCGTCACCTGCTTTCTGTAGGTGTTTCATGCACAGGATCTTAACACGTTGCGTACTGGGGAATTTAAATGCCTTTTAGAAATGACGAGAATTCTCATTACCCGTACGCAATGTGTTAAGAAGTTGCTGAGAGAAGGGATCTGGTCAAGGTGGCAGCGTAGGCAGACATGGCTCGCCTCTTCGCACAACCACATCGAAGTTACAACTAAAATATAGAACAACCATCAGCCAGAACCATCAGAAATAGAGCTGAATGGACGTCTGCCAGCTACGGAAATTAAAGAAATCACGTCCATCGAGATGGGCAGGAGAGGCACAGACACGAATGGGCTGATCTCTCACCCATGTGTGATGGATAAAGTATTGGGAGGCAAATGTCAGGAGCAAGGAGTCCCAGCACCACATCAGGCTCCCCAGCCAGGGTTCCAGAGCCAGGAAGATGAGTCCCCATAACTTCTGGCTGCAAAAACCAGTGGGGACAGAGTCGGTGGAAGAAACTGCTGCAACCCCAGGCAGTTCCTATTAAATAACCCACACACGGACTCACCTGCTCAGACTCATGCCCTCTGAGCCCCAGCACCAGAGTAGCAGCCGGAAAGGCACCCGCGGTATCCAGGGAGAAACTGAAGTGTCTGTCTGGCATCAAGGCGAGCAGAGGCCATTGTCCCTTTTCTGAGCCCCCACCCCTCAGCCACAGAACTGGCAAGCTGGCGCCATATCTGAGACTCCATCAACATGGTTAACACAGTTTGACCTGCCTGGAGATCCCCCCAGAGACTCCGCCCCACCCAATTTACAGGTCCACCCAAGCTGCTTTTGCATATGAAAGGCTGGTCTTGGCTTGTGTTTCAGGACTTCCTAAATCCTATGAAACAAGCAACAGCTGGCCTCAGCCAGCAGACAGCTTAGATCCACAGCTTGGCTTCACCTGGGAATCCGCCACCCCAGCATTATAATACTGATGTTTAACTTACGGCACAAAACATACAAAATGGCAATGACTCTGTACCAAATAATACTGTACCAGCATATTTCCTAAAGTCATTCATGAGAAGAGGTAAAATCATTTCTAGGGGGAAAAAACTGAATTAGGGTTAAACGGAGGGGTAGAAACACAATGGCGCTGTACAGCGAGGGATTTGTTACAGAGCTCATTGTGGAAGCGGCAGAGCACTTTGCGTAAGGCTGCTTTCCCTGCATCTAGAAGTTGAGCCTGAAGGCACTGCGGTCCAGCCAGACCGGAAACTGGCAGTGAGGTGGGCCTAGATGCAATGGAAGCAAAGACACACTGGGACCCGCACCTGCTGCATACTCGAGCCTCGGTGCCATGGGTAACCTTCAGGAGAAGCTGGCTTTGCCAGGGCCCTGCACACTAGCGCTCGTTCCAGAAAGCTCTGAGGAGGGAACCTGCCCGGAGCTGAATGCGCTTTGTGTACAGGTGCCGCCCCTGCTGATGAGGGCAGCCAGCCAATCAGAACAATGTACCCTGCACTCTGACAACTTGCGTTGTAAATATAGCTGCTGAACGTAGCTGCTGCTCAACTTCTGAACTTTTAAATCTCACGCAACTTTCTCTTGCGGCCAACCCCAACCTGGAAGCATACGGGGAAAGGAATTATGGAAAACATCATTCAAAGGCACCACAAACTCCCTGCTTTCCAAAGAAAAGAGCAAATACTCAACGGGTCAGACCTTCCCACCATGAAATGAGTGGAAATCGGTGGATGAGAAGCTGGCAGCCACCTTAGGAATGTGGGTGCTAGACAATAGAATTCTAGAGGATGATAAGTAAAAATAAAGATAAAATGAGACTTTCTCAGGGAACTTTCTGACCGAAAGAATGGGAACTGTGAAACAGATCATGGGCATTATGATTAAGCTGGTAGCTAAAACTATGTTTATAACAAGGAACAGTGGAGACTGGAAGCTACTTCCTTAGAGACTGTGGCTGATTCTACCTTACAGATGTGGAACTGTAAAAACGTGCTTAGAGGACCACATAAGCTGGAGACTGGAAGCTAGACAAGTGAAAGGAAAAGGACATATAATACTTTCTATAGAATCAGGGAAGGCATTTGGTAAATCCAACATCTATTCATGACTTTAAGTGAACTATTAATAAAATAAGAATTGATGAATTTATTTCCTTATCATGATACAATATAACGGTATTAAGACTTATGAGAAAATGCTAGAAGCATTCCCATTAAAACGAGGACAAGACAAGGACAGTTTTTATTACCGTTAATATTTTTGAATTTTTAGCCAAAATAATTAAACTAGAGAAATAAATCAAAAGGTATATGAACTGGGAAAGAGGAGGCAAAGTTATCATCACTCATAGGTAAAATGATTTTTTCCTATAAAACCCAACAGAATAAACTAAAAAAAGCTTTAAAATGATGGGGAATTTTAGTACATTTCTGCTAATAAAATAAAAACAGTATCTTTCACATAAATCAGCGGTTCTCAATCTGTGGGTCGCGACCTCTTTGAGGGTTGAATGACCCTTTCACAAGGGTCACCTAAGACCATGGGAAAACACGTATATAATTACATATTGTTTTTATGATTAATCACTATGCTTTAATTGTGTTCAATTTGTAACAATGAAAATAAATCCTGCATATCAGATATTTACATTACGATTTATAACAGTAGCAAAATTACAGTTATGAAGTAGCAACGAAAATAATTTTATGTTTGGGGGTCCCCGCAACATGAGGAGCTGTATTAAAGGGTCACGGCATTAGGAAGGTTGAGAACCACCGATATAAATAAACAAAAACCAATCATAAGATATACTGAAGGCCATACTTGAGCTCTTTTTGAGACAAAGTTTATTGGTTTCTATTCTGGATAATGGGGGAATACTAGAAAACAAAACACTCAAAGCAAAAAAAAAAAAAAAAAATCCTTGCCCCCTGGAACATAAATACCAATGGATTGTAGAGGATGAGAACCGCCTATTAGGCAAAATAAGTTAAAAACCTAAATACCTTTTCAAAGCCTATGAAACCTAAAACAAAATCTGTTTAATAAAGGTATTTTAAGTATTACCCACTTTGCAAAGTTTCTGGTGAAGACAACCAACAATGTCTGCAGATGTGGCAAAAATCTGCATTAAATTCAGCCTATTACTTTTTTATTTTCATGGTTTTCTCAAAGATTAGTCATAGCCTTTGGCATTAGCTACTGCCAGGAAAATAATTTGACTCCTTCGACTAATAAGTATACTTTGAAAGATTGACAAAAAAAAAATTTTTTTTTCACCAGTATGTAAAAACAACACCATTAACCAAAGGCAAGGTTACAACTTCACCACTTACTAAACTGCCAAGTCCAAAGTATTAAGTTATTTTATTATTACTGATGTTTTCCACCTAAAGAGAATCCTTGTTCTTTGTTTGAGAGCATCATCCTAAACCTATGTTTTGTTAAATTAACTGTAATGAAAAATCACCTTCAGAGTGGTGGCATAAGGACCTCTGAAAATTCACTCCCATATAAAAGCCTTGAAGAACATTATGAAATAATTGTATCTAACATACACCAATAGAACACTTTACCCTACAAGAGCATAATACACATTTATGGCATGTGCACACGGAACATTTTCTAGGACAGACCACATGCTGGACCACAAAAACACATCTCTTATAATTTAAAAGAATGAAAGTCATACAAAGTATATTCTGCAAACACAATGGAAGGAAATTGAAAATACATAAATTCACAAATATGGGAATTAAATACCACACTTCTAAATAACCAATAGGTCAAACAAAAACATCGTAATGTAAGTTATAAAATAAATAAAAATACAATGTACCAAAAATTATGAGATAGCTTAAGCAGTACTCAGGGGGCAGGAAACAAGAAAGATCTCAAATTAATAACCTAATCTTTCCTCTTAACAAACTAGTAAAAGAGAGCAAACTAAATACAAAGCAAACGGAATGCAGAAAATAGTGAAGAGTGAAGAGAAATGAAGAAACACAGAATAGAGAAATAATAAACAATGGAGTCCCCCCCTCTTTCCCACCTAGCAGGGGCCCAGCCCCCTCAATTCTGGTCCACATAAGGAAGGCAGCCAATGGACATTTCTCTCTCACATCAAAGTCTCTCACCTTCTCTTTCTCCCTCCCTTCTCCTCTCTCTAAAAGTCAAAAAAAATTTTAATAAAAATTAAAGTAAAAAAAAAATTATATACTGTGACCAAGTGTAATCTATCCCAGGAACAAAAGCTTGACATATGTATGCATCTTTGAAAATTATAAAATGTACGTGTTTAAATTTATATAACGGTATTGTTTTGTAGATCCCCATTTCATTTTTTTCTTTTCTTTTTAACTTGAAAGTGTACTTCTAAGAACTTTTCATAATGTAAATGCTCTTAATTCCTGAATAGTAATATTCCATTTATCCACTTCGCCATTGGTAGACAGCAATGTTGCCTCCAATTCTTTCTTTCCCCAAACAATGCTCCAATGAACAAGTTTATTCAGATACCATCTTGAACATATATGAAGTTGTATCTACATTCTATACAGAGGAGTGGGATTGCCAGTTTATAAAGAATGGGCATAATTTCACTCAGAACACCACTATTTTTTATCTACAGTGGCTGCCAATAGTCTAAATCTTTGCTGGCAGTGCATGAGTTTTGTCTTGTTTCCTTCTCACCTCTTCAAAAACACTCGGTATTTGTTTTGTTTTGTTTTGAGTTTTTATTTTTGGCAATAAAATGAGAACAAAGTGCATCTGTTTTACTTTGCTTTTTTCTGATTACCAGTGACATTGAGCATCTCTTCTTGTTCTTGTTTATCCATTTAGAATTCTGTTTCTGTGACTTATCTTTTCATATAATTTGGCATTTTTCTATTTTGCCTTTCTTTATCATGTTGATTCGTATGATTTCCTTGTACATTGTAGACATTAATTCTTTGGCTCTAGTTTTTGATGTTGCCAAACTTTTCCATTAAGCAACTCACTTGTTAATTTTATATGTGATATCTTTCATTCCAAAAAAGTTTTAGTAGTGATGCAAACAAATAACGGCTCTGTCAACTAGACAATAATATTTTCTTAAGAATTGGAAAAATCCATTTACCAGTAGAAAATCATATGGAAAGTAACTCATGTTGAGATTTGCAAAGAAAAGAAGTTTAGTCCATGTTTCCTGTCATTTTGATTTACTTTCAGGTTTCTGTGGCAATCAAACACCCTGTCTGGATGCAAACACCACTCCAAAGCACAATGAGTCAAATAAGCGTATAGAGTATCCAGACCATATGACTGACAAAGAGTGATGTTACTGGACGCGGACAACGGGGTGGGGATTCACTGGGGGCGCGTGGGTCAGTGGAGAGAAACGCGGTGGGGGTAGAATTGGGACAACTATAATAGAGCAACAATAAAAATTTTATAAAGCGATGTTAAGCTCTCTTTTAAAAATCTATTCTTTGCAAAGAACGTGTATAAATGACTCATAGACATGGACAACGGGGAGGGATATGATTGCGGGAGAGGGGGTGGGTTGGGTGGGGGAGAGAAATGGGGAGAAAAGGGGACAACTGTAATTGAAAAACCAAAAATTAAAATAAAAAAAATAAAAAATCTGTTCTTTGATTTGCATATGTTTAATTTGCATGTATATTTTATACATTTTTTATCAATCACATTTTATAGTAACAAAAATTAATAGATGTGATGTTTTTGTAGGTTTTTAATAGATCTTTATTCATCAAATTAAGGAGTTCCTTTATCTTTCCCTTCTATTATTTCCAATGGATTTTTACCATTATTATAATGTTTCTCTTTATTTTTAGTAATGCTTTTAAATTAAATTCCACTTTGCATATTGCTACCCAAGTTTTAATTAATATTAATATGATGTGATTTTTTCTTTATTTTACACCTTTGGGTGTGGGTTTTTTGGTTTTTTGTTTTAGGAGGTTTTCTAATAAAGGTAGCAGATGTGGTTTTTGTTTTTAATTCAGCCTGATTGTCTATGACTTTTACTGGGTGAATTTACCTCCTTTAAGTTTATTTTTATTATTTTGTATTTGAACTTATCTTTTTATATATTTTAGAGATCATCCATCAATTTTTATAAACAAATTTAAGTATTACACTTTCCAAGCCAAAGTTATTCAGTTTTACTTATCAAGTCTCCTAAGACAGAGATTTTTGCATGTTTTAACTGTGCATTGAGCAGTCCCGATCATTTTACTGTTACTTTAAGATTTAGTTTCACTCTTGTTTATAAAAAATTATTACTTTTTCAGTCATTAATTGAACTTACTAACATATTTTACCCATTTATCTGTTCATTGCTTTTTCACACATCTTAAGCATTCCCTCTATGTTCACTTCTCTTCTTGCCAAAGTATATACTTAAATATTTCTTTCAGCAAGGATCTGAGTCATAAATTCAGCCTTTGTAAATCTGAAAATATTTTTATTTTTTCCTCACTCTTGAGTGAGGATTTATATGCCCATAAATTTCGAGCTGGAATAATTACCCCACTGTATGCTCGCAACTACTATTGTTAATGAGAAGTCTACTCTTTTTCTAATCGGTACATTTATATCTGCCTTCTCCATTTGGTTATCCTTGCTGTTATTCATTCCAACTACATGTGTCTTAAGGTGGGTATAATATTATTTATCCCGCTCAGCCTCAAAATGAACTTTGGTTTGAAGATTCAAGTCCTTCCTTAATTGTGAACATTTTTCATCAATATTTCCTTAAATATTGCTTCTTCAACTTCCCTGGTTTGGTTTTTTTTCTCATGGAACTTACGTTATGCCTTTGTATTTCTCAATCTTTCTCCATGAAAACTGTTCTTTTATAGTTGGTATCAGTATCTACAGATATATGCTGTATTCTGGATAAATTATGCAACGGTTTTCCAATTCACAAATTCTCTCTTCAAATGTGTCTAGATTTCATTTTATCCTACCTATTGAGGATCTATCCTATCTTACTGTGAAAATTTGTTTTTAACCTATTATCTCAGGCATACTTATGACCAAGTCTTTTTTAAGCTGCTCCACTATTTCTGTTTCATCTTCAGCGAGCTCATATTTTGATTGATGACTTTTGTCAACTCTCTTTCTTAGCACACAATTTATTCACTTTCTTTGGAATTTTAGTTTGCAAGATCACTTTGATACTTTGAGAGGGAATTCTCTTTCTCCCTTCTTGCTGCTTTCCAGCAGGTTTTTAGTACTTCTTCTGGGGTGGAGGTTCTGGGTCTCAGTCTTGTGATATCAGGGAGATCTCAAATTCAGGCAGACCCATCCCGTGGACTTCTGGGATCCCTTCTGGTGTGATGGCTGCCTATGTTCTCTGTCTCTGCAGAGGCCACCTATGAACCACAGCCAATTAACCACACGCCCAGCTGGTAGTGAACAGCAGGTCTTGACAGCTGCCTTCGCCCTTTGCTATTTTTCTCCTGCATTCTAGGCAAACAGAGGAGGAGACAACACTTGGCACCTATTCTTAAAAGATGGCTGGACTTTGTGCTACCCCATTGCCTTGGCAATGTTTAGCATATACAGCAGGGCTTTGATAAAGACAGAGAAGCAGGCAGTCTATTCATATGGGGAACTTCAGGAGTTGAGGTTTTAAACATGGAGAGGGGCAGAGAAGGAGGGTAGAGAGAGGGAATCTAGGAGAAGGAAAAGAGAAGCATATAAAAAAAACGAGGTAAAGAGATAGGTGAGGTGAGGAAGGTAGGAAAGACAGAAGCAGACAGAGGCAGAGATCAGGAGATAGGGTTTGGAGGAGAGTCAAAGGGAGGAAGAAGAGAGAAACACTAACAGTGCGAGAGACTCAACGACACACATAAAA